>NC_140989.1:276017692-276411184 GCF_052327205.1 Somniosus microcephalus | reverse complement strand
ATAAGGTCCACCGAAGCGTAGGATTGGTCAAACGTCCTGTCACTCGACTCTAGGAGGGCCCCCGCGACGAACCCGCCCCCGCCACGCAGCGATTGGTCGACCGTTGGGTCGCTCAACCGTACGATTGGTCAACCTTATGTCACTCTATGCTAATGAGCAGATAATGAGATGCTAATGAGTGGAATTGTGAACATTTTTTGGATACCGCGAGCGCAATTTTTGTCTCGCCGAAACGTAAATACGCTTATGACCGTTCCGGAATCGTAAGTTTTCTTTTGATGTAACGCACGTGTAGGTACGCTCTATAACTTTAGAGTGTATAGCCGGACAGACACACCGAAGGACGGACAGACAGACAGACAGATCCTTTTGCTGAAGTGCCCGGCGGTGCCGAGGCTTTTTCGAGGGAATGTTGTTGTTGGAAGAGAGAGAGAGTGACTGGGGGGAAGAGAGAGAGCGACTGGGGGGAAGAGAGAGAGCGACTGGGGGGAAGAGGTGGAAGAAGAGGGGGGAAGGGGAGGGGGGGAGAGGGGAGGGGGGAAGGGAGGGAGGGGAGGGGAGAAGGGGAGGGAGGGAGGAGGGGGAAGGGGAGGGAGGGAGAAGGGGATGGGAGGGAAGGGGAGGGGAGAAGGGGAGGGGAGGGTGAGGGTGAGGGGGGGAGAAGGGGGAAGGAGAGAGGGGAGGGGAGAAGGGGGAAGGGAAGGGGAAGGGGAGAAGGGGGGAAGGGGGGAGGGGAAGGGGGGAAGGGGAGGGAAGGGGTGGGGAAGGGGAGGGGGAAGGGGAGGTGGAAGGAAGAGGGAGGAGGGGGGAAGGGAGGAGGGAGAGAGGGAGGGGAGAGAGGGGGGGAGGGGGAGACTCCCCGAGCCCCGAGGCTCGACCCCCCACCCCCCCGAACTCCCGAGCCCCCTGATCCCCGCCCCCCGAGGCTCACCCCCCCGAACTCCCGAGGTTGGCCCCGCCCCCAACCCCAACACCCACCCCAAGCACCGAACTCCGGAGGCCCGATCTTCCGAGCACGGCCCCCCGCCCTCTGGAGCCCCGCCCTCCCGAGCTGGCTTCAAGACCGCCGATTGCGGCTGTGAGACGGCCGGCGGGCCCGGTTGCCAGGGTAACCCTTCCCGCTCACCAAGCCCCGGCCGAGATCCGCACTCCCGAGAGCCCCGCCCCCCCCGCCCAAGCCGAGCAGGGAAGAGAGACGCCGCGTCTCAGCTGCTCCTGCTGCGCGCGCACCCTGACCCTCGTGGCTGACGCCGTTGCCCCGGGTAACGTGACACCGGGGGGGTGGGGGGGAGCTTTGCAGAAGCCGTGGGACAATTACCTAGGTTGGGCCTGGCTGGGCACGAAAGCCCAGGCTTTCAGGCCTAACAAAAACGGGGAAAGGTAGGAAAAAGAATCTTCAGGTTAGAGAAAATATTTACAAATGAATGAAGTTTTTTTTAAAACAATGTAACGAAAGCATTTTATTTTGCTGGAAATGTATATTTGAAAGAAAGACGCAGGAAAAAGAATAGAAGCAAGATGGCGGCTACTCACCTCGGTTCAGAACGATAAGACCTCGAGGTCACTCTGTCGCTAATGAGCGGATGAGATGCTAATGAGCGGAATGTTGAAGGTTTTTTGGATACGCGGCGGGCGCGATTTTTGCCCGGCTGAAACGTAAATACGCTTAAGACCGTTTTGGAAAGGTAAGCTTTCTTTCGACGTAACGCACGCGTAGGTACGCTCTATAACTTTCGAGCGCATACCAGACAGACGCACACGTGATGACAGACAGAAGGACAGACAGACAGAAGGACAGACAGAAGGACAGACAGATCGACCGCTTTATATATATAGATAGATAGAAGATATAGATAGATAGATAGATATTCAAGAAGGAGTTAGATATATTTCTTAAGGCTAAAGGGATCAAGGGATATGGGGAGAAAGCAGGGACAGGGTACTGAATTGGATGATCAGCCATGATCGCATTAAATGGCGGAACAGGCTTAAGGGGCCGAATTGCCTACTCCTGCTCCTATCTTCTATGTTTCTATGTTAAAAGGGCAGAACAAACATCTGCAGAACATCAAGGAACAGGTGGACGGTCAGTGCTTGGATCCAGCTTCCACATTTCCTGCATTTTAAGCTTAAAAATCTTGCCCATTACTTCCACATTTCTGGGCTCCTGTCTCCATGTAGTTGCCAGCCAGCATTGTGCCTCTTTTTTTAAACATATGCTTGCTACCACGCTTGGCAGGATAGCAGGGGTTAGTGTGAAGAGCTAGAGATGCCACAAATAACCAGTTGTCTATCTGTGGTAAGACGGAAGCAGTATTTTCAGTATTATAATTGATTTCACACAACTGCCCCAGACCTCATGGGCAGGGGCCCTTCCTCCCATACACACTCATTCACTCTCATTCGGTAGATCATGCTACACACAGGCAAGGTGTGTCTACTAACTGGGTGAAAATATAAATGTTGCTATTCTGTTAAAAATAAATATAACCACCCTGCTGTATGTAAACCCACATTAACACTCACTCAATAAGAGGGATTCATGCATTAGTATATAATGAAGGTGTTGGGTTGGGGTTCCACAAATGCTCCCATCCTGAGGGCTTTGCAGTTTCCGATATTGTTGATGCCGCCATTGTGAAAAAAAGTCCACACAATCCAGCTCTTCATTACAAATACATTGGCTATAATTACATTCACTTTTAAATCTGACTGATTTTATTAATGGCAGTTGAGCCTGTTCAAGTGGTTATGACAGGTTAACACTTCTAAGAAGAATCATTGGTCTTTAAATCTTCAGCTGCTTCAACAATGACCTTCCCTCCAACATAAGGTCAGAATTGGGGATGTTTGCTGATGACTGCACAATGTTCAGCGCCATCACAACTCCTCAGATAATGAAGCAGTCCATGCCCACATGCAACAAGACTTGGACGACGTTCAGGCTTGGGCTGATAAGTGGCAGGTAACATTCGCACCACAGAAGTGCCAGGAATGACTATCTCCAACAAGCGAGAGTCTAACCACCTCCCCATGACATTCAACGGCATTACCATCACTGAATCCCCACCATCAACATCCTGGGGGGTCACCATTGACCAGATACTTAACTGACCAGCCACATAAATACTGTGGCAACAAGAGCAGGTCAGAGGCTGGGTATTCTGCGGTGAGTGTCTCACCTCCTGACTCCCCAAAGCCTTTCCACCATCTACAAGGCACAAGTAAGGAGTGTGATGGAATACTCTCCACTTGCCTGGATGAGTGCAGCTGCAACAACACTCAAGAAGCTCGACACTAGCCAGGACAAAGCAGCCCGTTTGATTGGCACCCCATCCACCACCTTAAACATTCACTCACTCCACCACCAGCGACCGTGGCTGCAGTGTATACCATCTACAAGATGCACTGCAGCAACTCGCCAAGGCTTCTTCGGCAGCACCTCCCAAACCCGCGACCTCTTCCACCTAGAAGGACAAGGGCAGCAGGCGCATGGGAATACCATCACCTCCAAGTTCCCCTCCAAGTCACACACCATCCTGACTTAGAAGTATATCGTCGATCCTTCATCGTCGCTGGGTCAAAATCCTGGAACTCCCTCCCTAACAGCACTGTGGGAGTACCTTGACACACGGGACTGCAGCGGTTCAAGAAGGCGGCTCACCACCACCTTCTCAAGGGCAATTAGGGATGGGCATTAAATGCTGGTCTTGCCAGTGATGCCCAGATCCTATGAATGAATAAAAAAAGAGACTATGGGATCTACCTTCAACATCATTGCACCTGTTTTACAGACATAGAAAGAGTGCAACGATGGCGATTCTAGTAGAGTGGATTGGCTCGGCATCTGAGCCGATCGAAATTTGAAGTGTAGTGAAAATCTAGAACTCTCTCTCCCAAAACGCTGTTGAGGCTAGGGGGTCAACTGAAAATTTGAAAAACTGAGATTGATAGATTTTTGTTAGGCAAGGGTATCAAGGGATACGGAACCAAGGCAGATGGAGTTAAGATACAGATCAGCCAGGATGTGACTGAATGGCCTATTCCTGGTCCTATGTTCCGATGTCATGCAGCCTTGGGAGTCAGATAAGAAGGTGGAAACTAAAATATGAATAAAGTCAAAAATAGTGCATAGATTCCTCTAGGCTTGAACAAAACGGTAATTGTGAGTGTGGATGTTAATGTGAACAGCACTTCCCATTTCAGCAACCCCCACCTCTCAGCATAATCATTACAATTGGTTAGATCAAGAAGAAATTGGTACTTTGTTCCAATATTAATAACCAATTTAATTACAGCACAGAAATATAGAGGCAAAGGACGACAGTGAAAAACGGAAAGGTTGTTAGTGAAAAGTCCTATTGTCTGAAAATCTAAAATATTCATAGAAACATAGAAGATAGGAGCAGGAGTAGGCCATTCGGCCCCTCGAGCCTGCTCCGCCATTCAATGAGATCATGGCTGATCATCCAAATTCAGTACCCTGTCCCTGCCTTCTCTCCATATCCCTTGATCCCTTTAGCCTTAAGAAATATATCAAACACCTTCTTGAATATATTTAATGAACTGGCCTCCACCGCCCTCTGTGGCAGAGAATTCCACAGGTTCACCACTCTCTGGGTGAAGAAATTCCTCCTCATCTCAGTCCTAAATGGCTTACCCCTTATCCTTAGACTATGACCCCTGGTTCTGGACTCCCCGGCCATCGGAAACATCCTTCCTGCATCTAGTCTGTCCAGGCCTGACAGAATTTTATAGGTTTCGATGAGATCCCCTCCAATTTTCTAAACTCCAGTGAGTATAAGCCCAATCGACCCAATCTCTCCTCATACGTCATTCTTGCCATCCCAGGTATCAGCCTGGTGAATCTTCGCTGCACTCCTTCCATGGCAAGAACGTCCTTCCTCAGATAAGGCGACCAAAACTGCACACAATACTCAAGGTGCGGTCTCACCAAGGCCCTGTACAATTGCAGCAAGACATCCTTGTTCCTGTACTCGAACCCTCTTGCTACGAAGGCCAACATACCATTTGCCTTCTTAACCGCCTGCTGCACCTGCATGCTTACCTTCAGCGACTGTTGCACAAGGACACCCAGGTCTCTTTGCACGTCCCCTTCTCCCAATCTATTGCCATTTAAATAATAATCTGCCTTCCTGTTTTTGCCACCAAAGTGGATAACCTCACATTTATCCACATTATAGTGCATTTGCCATGTTTCTGCCCAATCACCCAACCTGTCCAAATCGTACTGGAGTTTCACGACCTTCGACACACAAGTCCATCTAAAACAGTACTGATGTAGAATTAGATACTTTATAATGGGTTAATTATTTGTTTTTTTTAAAGTACATCAAACTTTCTAATAGTTTACTAGTTTAATTCCACCCATATTTTTACCAAATTAATTGTAATATATGCCTTAGCTGGGAATAATATGGTAATTCTGATATTTGTTTCATATTAATCACTAAGCTATAAGATATTTGATCACAGTAAAATGGAATGTTATTACAAAGATGAAATCATTTAATCACCTAGACCTAGGTATACCATTCACTTAATTGCTGAAATGCTGCAACAAGCATTAATTAAAATGCAAATAAATAAATCACCATGGCTGCTTTGCTCTCTTCCAGAATTGTTAATAATCTCACCCAGGTGCACCAGCTTAGAGCTCGCAATTAACTACTCCCTCGATCGCCTGAACTCATTCAACAAAGGACCACCAGGCACATCTCATTACCATTTGATTTCAATCCAAGTGACCTTTCATTGGTATCCTGGAAGGGATGCTAAATGCATGGTTTGGCTGTATGACAGTGCTAACTGGAATAGTCTTTAAACAGGAAGTTTCTATCTAAGCCATTTACAAGTTCAAATATTCAGACTCCTTCTGGGCTCGGACCAAGCAGATCATGTTTAGTGCTGCAAAGCACCACATTCCACCCAAGTAACCAAATGGTGACATTGGCATTCATTTAAATCTTTAATAGATAGAGAAGACCATGGCATCAGCTTGCTTGAATCTCAGTTAAAAAAAGCCCTAAGTATGTGATTCTCAGACTTCAAGATCTGGCAGAAGACAGACAAATCTGTTTCCAACATTAGGCCCATCCCTCCACTTGAGAAGACGTACGTGTTTGGACAAGACAGATTTGTTGAATATCAAATTTCCTGAAAAACAATCTGAAATCCAAGGGCAGGTACCAAAGGTTCTATTAAAGTTTGTTTAATCAGCCAAAACAAGACCAGGCACAAGAAAGTTAAACATCTTCTAAACCAATCTTCTAGATCAAAAAAGGAGAACATTACCACCATTTGCTGTAGAAATAGGCTCAAGATGAAAGATCATCAAATCAATGCCTAAATGGACAGTCCTAACAATGTTATTTGGTTATCAGTCGTCTTCTTTCTTCATTTGAATAATGTTTTTTTAATCTCTGGAGGCTTTGGATTTTTAGCAGGAGTGATTAATTAACAATTGGTTTTGGCACAGCAGATGACATGAAGGAATAAGGTACTACTTCAGCTAATTACAATACACCATATTCACATAATCCTTACTATTATTTAAAAAAGAGGCGATTGCTTACATTTTATGGCATCAAACTCTAGTGTATAGTTGAGCTGTGACTGGATTTAAAAAATTTTGAATTTAGGATAATTGATTAAAATTAAGATATCTCTATCAGGGGTTTAACTCTGGATTTCAGTTTCCTGTAAGCCTTATTTTTAAGTGCGATAAACAGTTTGCAGCAAATCCCTATCTGTGCTATTTTAACACAGTCATTAACCCATTGGATTTAAGAAGAGTTTTCAGCAGATTTGGTAAATGATGAGGAAGATGACACACACTTGAATGCCACAATGTAGACAACTTCCTGCCCCTGAACATTACATCTGGTGTCTCCAAGGATCTATCCTCTTCCTCATCTACATGCTGCCTCTTGGCTACATCATCCAAAGACAAAGGTTCAGCTTCCACAAATAGCAGACGACATCCTGCTCTATCTCTTCACCACCTTCCTCGACTCCTCTACTGCCTCTGTGTTGTCAGACTGCTGCCCAACATTCAATCCTAGATGAGCCGCAACTTCCTCCAGATAAAGACTGGGAAGACAAAAGCATCGTCTTCGGTCCCCATCACAAATTCCATATTCTTGCCACTGATTCCTTCCCCCCTCCCCGACCACCGTCTCAGGTTGAACCAGAATGTTTGCAACCTAGGCGTCCTATTCGGCCCCAAGCTGAGCTTCGGACCCCATAACCTCTCCATCACAAAGACCGCCTATTTCTACTTCCATAATGTCACCTGCCTCGGACCCTGCCTCAGCCATCAGCTGCCAAAACCCACATCCATGCCTTTGTCACCTCCAGACTCGACTATTCCAATTCACA
This sequence comes from Somniosus microcephalus, assembly GCF_052327205.1. Lineage (NCBI taxonomy): Eukaryota > Metazoa > Chordata > Chondrichthyes > Squaliformes > Somniosidae > Somniosus > Somniosus microcephalus. The sequence continues at coordinate 276,403,783 of NC_140989.1, read as the reverse complement.
CTGGTCAGTTTCCCATCCTCCGCTCTCCATAAACCTCAGCTTATCTAAAACTCTGCTGCCTATATCCAATCCCAGACCAACTCCCACTCACCCATCATCCCTATCCTCGCAGACCTACATTGACTCCTAGTCCAGAAATGCCACCAACTTAAAATTCTCCAACTCATGTTTAAATCCCTTCAATGCCTTGTTCCTCCCTATCTTTGTAATCTGCAACAGTCCTTCAACCCCCTCCCCCAGACTCTGCATTCATCCGAGTCTGGCTTCTTGTACATCCCTCCCTTCCTTCACCATACCATTGGTGACTGTGCCTTCAGCCACCTAGGCCCTATGCACTGGAATTCCCGCTAAACCTCTCCATCTCCCTCTTCTCCTTTCAGACCCTCCTTATAACCCATCTTTTTGTCCAAGTTTTTGATCATCCGTCATAATCACAGAAACCCCACAGTGCAGATAGAGGCCATTTCGGCCCATCGAGCCTGCACCGACACATATCCCACCCGATCCCCGTAACCCCTACACCAACACATATCCCACCCTATCCCCGTAACCTCACGTATTTAATCCCCCTAACACTAAGGGTCAATTTATCATAGCCAATCATATCTTGTTCTTTGGGTTGGCATCCATTTGTGTTTGATTACACCTCTGTAAAGCACATTAGGATATTTTTCTATGTTAAAGGTGATATATAAATGCAACTTGTTAATGGCACACATATTAAATATCATTATTATGAAGACTTTTTATTATAATTTCATCTCAGTACGATGTTGGGTTGCATCTTCACTACATTCCTGCTTAAAGAATCAAACTTTGCTTCCATGGTTAGGCATATAAATAGTAAAAAGTTAGTAAGAGGGGCAGAGCCACTTAGGGACCAAAAAGGAGACCTATGCATGGTGGCAGACAGTATGACTGAGGTACTAAATGAGTACTTTGCATCTGTCTTCACCAAGGAAGAGGATGCTGCCACAGACATAGTGAAGGAGGAGGTAGTGGAGACACTTGATAGTATAAAAATTGATAAAGAGATATTAGGAAGGCTGTCTGTACTTAAAGTACATAAATCACCAGGCGTGGATGGGATGCATTCTAGGATGCTGAAGGAATTGAGGGCGGAAATCATGGAGGTACTCGCCATAATATTTCAATCCTCCTTAGAAACGGGGGTGATGCCAGAGGACTGGAGAATTGCAAATGCTACACCATTGTTCAAAAAAGGGTGTAAAGATAAACCCAGCAACTACAGGCCAGTCAGTTTAACCTTGGTAGTGGGGAAGCTTTTAGAAACAGTAATCAGGGACAAAATTAACAGTCACTTGGATAGGTGTGGATTAATTAAGGAAAGCCATCCATGATCGAGTTTTTTGATGAGGGTAATGCCATTGACGTAGTGTACATGGATTTCCAAAAGGCGTTCGACAAAGTGTCACATAATAGGCTCGCCAGCAAAGTTGAAGCCCATGGAATAAAAGGGACAGTGGCAGCATAGATATTAAATTGGCTAAGTGACAGGAAACAGACTGGAGGGACGTATGCAGTGGTGTTCCCCAGGGGTCGGTTCTAGGACCACTGCTTTTCTTGATATATATTCATGACTTGGACGTGGGTGTACAGGGTACAATTTCAAAATTTGCAGATGACAAAAAACTTCGAAGTATAGTCAACAGTGAGGAGGCGAATGATAGACTTGAGGAAGACATATAGCCTGGTGAAATGGGCGGACACGTGGCAGATGAAATTTAACGCAGAAAAGTGTGAAGTGATACATTTTGGTAGAAAGAATGAGGAAAGGAAATATAAACTAAAGGGTACAATCCTAAAGGGGGTGCACGAGCAGAAAGACCTGGGGGTATATGTGCACAAATCGTTGAAGGTGGCAGGGCAGGTTGAGAAAGCAGTTAAAAAGGCTTACGGGGTCCTGGGCTTTATAAATAGAGGTATAGAGTACAAAAGTGTGGAAATGATGATGAACATGTATAAAACACTGGTTTGGCCTCAACTGGAATACTGTGTCACACTTTAGGAAGGATGTGAAGGCCTTAGAGCGGGTGCAGAAAAGATTTACGAGAATGATTCCAGGAATGAGGGACTTCAGTTACGTGGATAGACTGGAGAACTGGGGTTGTTCTCCTTGGAGCAGAGAAGATTGAGAGGAGATTTGATAGAGGTGTTCAAATTCATGAGGGGTCTAGTCAGAGTAGATAGAGAGAAACTGTTCCCATTGGCAGAAGGGTTGAGAACCAGAGGACACAGATTTAAGGTGATTGGCAAAAGAACCAAAGGCGACGTAAGAAAAAACTTTTTTACGCGAGTGGTTAAGATCTGGAATGCACTGCCTGAAAGGGTGATGGAGGTAGACTCAATCTTATCTTTCAAAAGGGAGTTGGATAAGTATCTGAAGGAAAAAAAATTGGCATGGGAGTGGGACTAACCGAGAATCAGCACGGGCTCCACGGGCCGAATGGCCTTCTTCCATACAGTAACCATTCTATGATTCTATGAATCATTGTATTAGTCTTGTGGTATCTTGATGCAGAAGCCAACTTTTTTCATTAAAATTCTTTCCATAATACAGTGAAAGAATACACTTTATCGGTTAGTTTCTGTTGAATCCTATTCTGCAGAATACCAAACTATTGTCCTGGTGTTTTGCTACTTTCTAGCAAGTTTTACTTGAAATGTGTCAAACTTTCTTTTTCACCCAGATATATCTTCTTATAGCCTTTATTGGAGCAGGAAGAAATAGCTGTTAGATTCAAAGATGGGTTTTAATTCTTAGAACAGAGACTGACAACATGCAGCCGGGAACAGAAAGCAGAAATGCCAGCAAGGTCGAATATCAAGCATCAAAAGACAAATAGAAGTGATAAGGGAATCGTAAAATGCAAAACAACACAGGGTGGGGGATAATAAAAATGGAGCAGAAAAGTCATAAAATGTCCTTAAAGAAACAACAAAACATTCCTCAGAAAGATAAGAGGGCGGCCTTGTCAGTCATGCAGAAAGGGATGGCGAGGGATGCCTTCCTGCTTCACAATTGGACAATCGGATGGGGAATCAAATGATTGACACCAGGTGATTACCAGCCCACCGAAATAAATATAAATATAGACGACCGAGAGAGGAAATCAGGCAGTCAGGGGCAAAGGCTTCCCCGATGTGGCTACGGCCTAACACTTTGGTCAAGTTTAGCCTCTGAGGTGGCTGACGGCCTCACACCTCCAACAGTTTGAGAGATGACCCAACGGAAGTGACCGCTGCAGCAGACTGCAGGAATCCACCCAATCCGAGACCACCGTACTGCCTCCCCGTCCGTCCGGTCATGGCACTCCAATTCGGGAGTCGTAGTTCGCTCCTACTGTCACGGGTTGTATGTCTATTATACTCAGCTTAAACCATATGTAATATCTGATTATGCTTTAAAACTGTAGCCCTTTAATAAAAGCCTTGCAACTTCTAAAACCCTTTTGGGTAATCTGTGTGTGGCCTGTGATCCTAATCTTACAGTGGTGTCAGAAGTGGGATCACAAAGTTAGGAGTTGTAAGATTCTGGTTGGGGTGACTGGAGGGACCGGTCAAACGCACGTGATCATTGCTTAGACTGAGTATAGTGTTTTATTCTCTCTGAAAGAGTGGAACGGTAAAGAACTTGTTGAAAGGTAAAACCAGAAATACAATGGCATTGGCATATCACTGGGAACAGTTGATAGATAGCCTGAAGGAGGTGAAGCATAAAGCGCAGGAGAGAGAGGGAGAGATAAAGAAGGAAAAAGATCTAATTTGCAGGCTAACCAATCTGAAAACTCAGCAAAGGAAGGGAAAAAACAGGGATTTGGAAAGCCAGGAAAAGTTGCTGAGACACAGATTTAAAAAAGAGAAACAAAAGAGAAATTTAAATCTTTACCGACATGGAAGTTATTAACATCTGTGCCGAGACAAATAAAACACAAGATTTGCTGAGTGAAAGGAAACTTAAAAAAAATGCTGGAATTTCAGTTTGTGAGGAAGTATGTGTTAAAGTGTGAAAGTTTTCCTGACTATGAATGCTTAAGACGTTACAGTATTCCTTTCTCTGAAAGTCTGTCTTTAAAAGAATGTGCGAATAAGATTGTGCCCTAAGAATTGGAAAAAAAAACTTTGAAATACAATTTAAGTTAAGCTGGTGTGTAAAAACTAAGAACGACAAAAAGTTTGTTTAACAAAACATTAAGTTTCAGTCTAAGATTTAACCTTGGAGTCACGGTTGCTATGGTGAAATCTTCTAAAGCAGTTTGATTTGATTTGTTTAAATGTGAAAAACTAATTTTTCTCCAGTTGTATTCAATGTTTTTACAATATTTTGGAAAGGCATCTGAAGAAAGGACAATAAGAAATATGATGTAATTTACTGTTTTCTGCAAGAATGTACTATTTTGTTTTGTTTTATCTGTTCTGTTTGTGTTTAGTTAAAGTGTGAAAACACAACTGTCTTTTTCGATCGGGAAAGTTTTTTTAAATTTACGTGAAGTGACGCAATTGCGTGCGCCTGACAATGTTTCGCTGCACCTTCTTAAAAACCTGCAAAGGAGTTAACCCTTTCCACTGACGGCTGTTTACGTTCATCGAGCAACAGCTTTAGTATGAAATTTAAAGATATTGGACATTATTAAATTTAAGTATCTTGATTTTAAGTTAATATCTCCCCACAGTGACAGAAGGAAAATTATGATTTGATAAATTAACCCCTTGGGCTCTAAGCAGAGTCACAATGGATTCTCTTCTTTCTTTTGTTATATGGAAGTTACCTTGTAAACTAATTTCAGCACTTCTGTCTCTAATGTTAAAACACTGCGTAAGCCACCTAGCCTGAGAATCACTCATTTCTGAAATTGGAAATGGAAGATAAAGTGATAGAAATGAAATTGAACATTGACAAAACCTGTCAGTTCAACTGTACTGCTGTTTGGATTTTGGGATAATTTTGTAATAACAAAATGGACTCAGGCACTATATATTGGGTTACTTTTGGGAAAATAAAAGATCCTCTAAAATAATGATAATAAAATGTTAATAACTTGGACCAAGTGAGAATGTTTGATCTATGTTTTCAATCTTAAATATTGTACTGGACAGTAAAGTTCCTCCAGGGCTCATGAATGAGATATGAATAGTAATTAATAGGATGTGTAAAATGAAGAGAGGAAGTGATTGAGGGTGTGAGATAGAAACAGGAGAATTACACCACCAATTGATAATTTTTCAAACTTTCTAGTGAAAGTCAGGAAAGTGTAGTTAAGAATAGTAAATTGATAGCTTTCTCTTGGAGACATTTGTGTCCCTGCCTATAATGAACTTTTTAAGAAAACTGAATTTGATAGCCTGGCCACTACCCAAGACATCAGAACCATGTGGTGGAAGATGAACAAAGACCTCCAGACAATCTTTTGATAAGATCACCTGAAAGTCTGAGAAAGACTTGTATCGGATGGCACATGTGGCACGATATTGAGATACCGGAATGAGTGTGCAAATGTGATTTGTTACATATGAGGCAATTACCATCCGGGAATGTATGGTGAATCTGCACTGAGGAACGGGTCTCAGTCTGCTCAGTTACTTGACAACAGCAAGACATGAAAAGGTTAATGTGGCTCAGGAGAGCGAGACAACCTTTAAAGCATTGACACATACTCCATCGAGAAACTATCTAATTAATGAAACAATCAGAATAGAGTTAAACACACTGGTACCTATTAGAGGGATTGAAATTGAAGTTGAAGTGGAGAGTTACATGGAATCTGGATTGGGACAATTGAGGGCCAAGGAGAAATCATGTTTAGCAAGAATTATCCACAAGATGGTTATGAGTAAAAGAGAGATCTGGAGAATCTTTTAAGTCCATGATTTGTTGATTAGATGTTAAACTGTAATGTCGCTTGAAATGATTGTAAGACTGAATTTAACTGTGACTGTAATAATTGTGTTTTGTAGGTAACAGAGCATAGGAAAAACCAGTGTGAATCCAGTATGAGGTGGTTTTGGTGGTGCCTCCTGTGTCACTACTACTGTAACTACCATGCTTTACGGGTCTAACAGGACCTGTCCCATCAACCAACGTGTTTTACATAATATCGAAACCTATGCTCAAGTGAACCTGACAGTAAATGAGATACTTAAGTTTGAGCTGCACAATTATGTGGCACAATTCGGATACTACATTCCCCTGTTGTCTGAGGGCTTCAGTGAGCTCGTGATGCGACTGAACTCCTCCCTAAAGCATTTTTATGTTTTGGAGCAAGACAACGCGAGAATGGATATTGAAATTGACAGCACAGAGGACAACTCACACTGGTGGGATATTGGGCTTAATACATCAGCACACCCTTAGGTTCGTATTATTTCACATGCTCTGGTAGTTCTCCAACTTGTAATGATAGTGTATTTGATATATGTAATGTGTGGAGTAAGACTTTGATACATAAGCCAATTGGGTACTCATGCCCATGACTAACCAGCACTAACAAATTAATTGAGCACACCGAAAGAGAAGATCCGAAGCAATGTAGAGGAGACCCCTGCCGGGGTAACATCAGGAAAGATAGAAGAAACAGAGGATACCCCAGGCAGGGCAGAAGCGGAACAGTGAATTGAATTTGAGCAAGGGGTCAGAGGTTGCTCCTTCTCCTCAAAAGGAATGGACTGTAAGGAAGGGAGAAATCTTCAAGACTCCCTACTAACTAACGCCCAAGTTGAGAGAGCAATACGAACTAGCTAGATTAGTCAAGAGCCGATTGTGAGAAGTCAATAAGGATATTTCCTTCTCAAAGGAGGGAATTGTAAGAAATAGCTGTTAGATTCAAAGATGGGTTTTAATTCTTAGAACAGAGACTGACAACATGTAGCCGGGAACAGAAAGCAGAAATGCCAGCAAGGTCGAATATCAAGCATCAAAAGACAAATAGAAATGATAAGGGAATCGTAAAATGCAAAACAACACAGGGTGGGGGATAATAGACAAAAATGGAGGTGAAAAGTCATAAAATGTCCTTAAAGAAACATAACAAAACATTTCTCAGAAAGATAAGAGGGCGGCCTTGTCAGTCATGCAGAAAGGGATGGCGAGGGATGCCTTCCCAGTTCACAATTGGACAATAGGATGGGGATCAAATGATTGACACCAGGTGATTACCAGCCCACCGAAATAAATATAAATATAGACGACCGAGAGAGGAAATCAGGCAGTCAGGGGCAAAGGCTTCCCCAAGGTGGCTACGGCCTAACACCTTGGTCAAGTATAGCCTCTGAGGTGGCTGACAGCCTCACAGCTCCAACAGCTTGAGAGATCACCCAACGGAAGTGACCACTGCAGCAGACTGCAGGAATCCACCCAATCCGAGACCACCGTACTGCCTCCCCGTCCGTCCGGTCGTGGCATTCCGATTCGGGAGTCGTAGATCGCTCCTACTGTCACGGGTTGTATATCTATTATACTCAGCTTAAACCATATGTAATATCTGATTATGATTTAAAACTGTAGCTCGGGAACAGGCTGCCAGCTAGGAATCCTTCAAGAGTAAATTGGGCCTGTTCCTGGCTGGGGTGGAGATCACCTCTTACAGAAGGTAAGTACTGCAGGAAATACAGGGACAGAGTGATGATCTGGACGAGTTTCGATCGCCTAGATGGGTCGGAGAGGAATTTCCCAGATTTTTTCTCCCAAATTGGCCATTGGTTTTTTTATCTGGTTTTTCGCCTCTCCCGGGAGATCACATGGGTTCAGGTGGGATGGAGAGTGAAAGTAGATTTGAGGTTAGGATCAGATCAGCCATGATCTTATTGAATGGCGGAGCAGGCTCGAGGGGCTGATTGGCCTACTCCTGCTCCTATTTCTTATGTTCTTATGTTCTCTTTAATAAAAGCCTTGCAACTTCTAAAACCCTTTTGGGTAATCTGTGTGTGAGCCTGTGATCCTAATCTTACAAAACGTAAGGCCTAATATGTGATGACAGTTTCACTTGTTTTGAAACAGATTTTGTATTTTGGTACCATGTGCCCTTACAGGACCAGGATAAAATATTATGGTCCACTTGGCTGATCCCAAATAGAAATATTCAAGTGCCATGGAGTCTCTAATATTGATTTAAACCACTAGAGCAGACAAATGGTGCCTTGTCTCATTTGAAAGAGGGCACCATTCAAGTGTTCAAGTCATGAAGGGAAGCTTGAACCCATACTTTGTGAGCCTAAGGTGAGTGCTACCAACTGAGCCAAGCTGACACCGGTTAAATGTTTGTTGCTGGGTATTTCATATTATTCAGAGTCAGAAAGTTATAAATATATACTTACACTTGCTTGTTAAGAAAGCTGCAAATTATATTTAGCACTTAAAAAGATGTTATTTTAACCCATCTAATTTTCATGATTTCATGATGTCTGTGATATCATAATGAAAAAACTTAAGAAGAATATTTTATCCCTTAGTTATAATGCTTTTATATTTACCTGGAAGAATCTGGACATTTTTGTTTGAGTCGAAAGGTGTTCCATCTTTGAGCCAAGTGATGGTTGCAGGAGGGTACGATTGTGCCTCACATACAAGAGAGGTGGGGCTATTCAGAATAACAGTGACATCCTCTGGAGTGCCTTGACTGTCAACACCAGGAATTTTTGGAGACACTGAATGGCGAAAGAGAAAACCGCAAATAAGTTATAAAGCTGATTCAAGCTCCAGTTACACTCGAGCTATAAGTGTACAATAAACATGGATTATGATTTGCACAAATAGTAATATTGCAAGGGGCCAACAATATGGTCCCAGGACAGTGATTCCTGAACTGCTACTCCTCAAATGTTTCATGCATCTGCAATCAAACAAACTGGCCTAGCACAATAATGAGGTCAGCTCATTTGAATATTATTCCCAGCGTATTGCTTATGATGTGCTGGAAGTGCATCGAGGTCACAAGGGTGGGATTTCCACTGCCAGGAGCTTGAATATGGCTGCGGGTGCATGCAAGGCAGCAAGACTTTTTGGGAATTATCTTTTGAGGCCCAAATATGTAGCTGCAGGTAAGTTGGATGGCCCTAATGATAGGTCAGCACAACCCAGGGAAAATATGACCCCATAGCCCTCCCTTTTAATGGGCACTAAGCGACTAGTGTGCTTCTCCAGTCACCAGCTCATTATGTGGAGCAGACCTTAATTGCATTACAAATGAAGACTTGATGAGTCTTGTGTAGTTAATATGCAGGCTCTTTGTGTCCCAGGCTCTTCCCACCTGCACTCAGCACATAGGGAATGGAGTAGGTCTCAAGCACCAGCACTAGGGTTGCCAACTCTGGTTGGATATATTCCTGGCGGTTTGATCACATGACATCTGTCCTGTAGTTGAGTATCTTTGCTCATGACTACGTGCCAGCAACTACTGTGCGAGAAGTTCTGAGAACCAAGAGACCACCCACGAGCAGGTGAAGAAGGAAAACTGAAAGGCAAGCAAAGTCTCAGTCTCCCTCTGTCCCCTTCGCCCAAGCCCCAATCCCCTGACTTCCAGCCCCAATCTCCATATCTCCTCTTGCCAGACCCCCAACCTCCATTGTGCAGTCTCCCTCTCTCCGAGTCATTCTCCACAAACCCCATCTCCCTCTCTCCCCAGAGTCCTAGCCCCATATCCTTCTCTCTCCCAGAGTCCATCCGCCAATCCCCATTTAACAATCTCCCTCTCTTCCCCATCCCCCTGCTCCCAACAAGCCCCCATTCCCCTGCCCCCAGAACCCTCTCTCTCTCTCCTCAGATCCCCAGTCAACTCTTGTCTCTCCCACCACCAGCCGGTCCTGTTGCTGTTCACCCCTCAGCGGGGGCGGAGGGACTGGAGGCAATGTCACTGAGCCGGAGCCTTCTCCGAGCAGCAGTCGGTGGCGTCACAGAGCAGTGTGGAGCAGTGTAGCACTACTGCGGCAAGAAATTTTTAATGCAAAGATCTCCCGGGCTCCTAGCAGCAATGCTTGAGTGATCCATTCTCTACTCCAGGAGAGTTGGCAACCCTACTCTGCACCCAATAATACAGGGCCTCGACACCTGAGGGTTTCCAGTGTTGTAGGCCATATTATTGGCTTTGTAGCCCAATGTTCAGTTCAAAGTAAAACTTCCTGATCCTTTGACCACAGTACTCCCTTGATCTGAGAACCAAAGGATTCACATCGGAATGGTGCACACACCTGATGCCTGTTCCCTGCCTTTTTCTTTAGAAATGAAAAGCTCAGCGCTCAGGGCATGGTGGTTTAACATCACCTGACTATCAGCATTTTCTGGCACATATCTAAAACCAATTAGCCTCAGTTGCATCAGGGTTGCTCAAGTCCTTGTGTTGAATGGCTGGTGAAAACAAGGCACTCTCTTGAGGAAAACCTTCCACTCTTGGAGGTTAAAATTTACAGTTGTCTTGGACTCAAATGCTAGAACTGTATCTTTCAGCCTAGTGGGCTTAAAATGTTAGGAGCAGTACATAGGCCACCTACCTAGCACATTTAGGTTGAAGTTCTTGTTCTTGTCTCCAGCTGTGTTAGAGGCAATGCAGGTGTATCGACCTGTATCAGACACATGTGCACTCACAATCTGGAGAAAGCGCCCACTGGATAGAATCTGATGCTGCTGGTCTTCAGACAGAGGTTGACCATCTTTCACCCATCTTATTTGTGGAGCAGGATTGCCTTTACACGAAAAAAAACAACAAATTATGTGAATTCCTTTTCTTAGTATGAAATATAATTATCACCTTTAATTCTTTGCCCTAACTGTAGCAGGTGGACTAATGATCTACTCTTACCTGAAAATTATTACAATGTTGATTTAGAAATGCGTTAAGGTAGTCTTGTGGGAAGTTGGATGGGTTGGCTAAATACAAAAAGTGGTTTACTTCTGCCTTTAAATCATTACCTTGTTACCAGAGAATACATTTTCCATTTGCGTGTTCCTGACATAGAGACATGCCCATGAAGAGTACATATTGGGAGTACATACATGCAGAGTACATACATGCAGCCCATGATTTTCCATCCATTGTGGATGAAGTATTGTGGGGTGTGCATGGGAGCACGATTTCTCAATATGTCCTCTCGGTTGATTATGCTCAGCACCAGGAGTATGCAAGTGAAAAGATTGCCCCTATATTCCCCACCTGGTTTGTACCTACTGCAGTAGATACCAAAATTACTGTGTTTTTAAGTGAATCCCTTGTATATAGAAATTCCATGCCATAGGGTTGAATCAAAACAAAACCTGTACATGGAGAATTATAACCGACTTGTTCTCAAGTAGAATTTCGTACTACCTAGCTTGCTATTTACTGCCACTGCCTGTATTGTGTGCAAGGAGGCGATTGCGCTACCTTCTTAGAATAGCTAGTTAAAATATTGTCCAGTGATATGTGTAAGCCATCAGAATAGAATCACATATCTATACACAGTTGAGGCTCGGTGCATAAGTAAAAAATCACAATTAGACGATCACTTATATCTGTCAAATCACACTACTGGCTACACATATTAACAGGGGAAACAATGAGTATAGTTTTTTAATCATCCAATAAATTTGGTCTGTACTCATTTGTGGATTTGTTCCATGCTTAAATACTTTCTTTTTGTCTCCTTATCCCTCCTGTCACGCACTCATGCTGGGTATGGTTCCACAGGCACTGCTGCTCTGGTATCGTATGCAAGTGGCCATTTTTGCCCTCCCTAGTCCAGGAGGGCCTAGACTAGTTAAAGCACTTTCACAGTCATCCTGGCTGCGAATGGCTAACACAGCTCAATCTATGGACCATACCAGTGACCTCCCTGTTTTACCTGGGATAGTGCCACACTAACTGATAAATTTATGTATTGAGCTATTAGAAAAATCCAGAAGGATTTTGATTGGTATATCTTTGTGTTTTGGTTATAGAAGTTTACATAGAATTATAGAAGTTTACTGCACAGAAGGAGGCCATTTGGCCCATTGTGTCTATGCTGGCCGAAGAAGAGCTATCCAGCCTAATTCCACTTCCCAGCTCTTGGTCCGTAGCTTTGCAGGCCGCTGCATTTCAAGTGCACATCCAGGCACTCTGTGAATGCGATGAGGGTTTCTGCCTTTACCACCCTTTCAGGCAGTGAGTTCCAGACCCCCACCACCCTCTAGGTGGAAAATTTTCTCCTCAACACCCCTCTAATCCCTCTACCAATTACATTCCTTTTGTCTCCTTATCCCTCCTGTCACGCACTCATGTTGGGTATGGTTCCACAGGCACTGGTGCTCTAGTATTGTATCCAAGTGGCCACTTAAATCTATGCCCCCTGGTTATTGACCTCTCCACTAAGGGAAATAGGTCCTTCCTATCCACTCTATATAGGCCCCACATAAGTTTATACACCTCAATTAAATCTCCCCTCAACCTTCTGTGTTCCAAAGAAAACAACTCCAGCGTATCCATCGACCTTCCTTGTTAATTCCTCAAAAAATTCAAACGAGTTAGTTAGAAACAACCTTCCCTTAACAAACAGGCCATTGTCGGGAGTGGTGAGAGCAGAGGTTCAGTGAGTATTTAAACTCACTTTCGTGGGCTTTTTTCACAGGCCAGTGTCGGGAGCGGTGAGAGCGGAGGTTCAGTGAGTATTTAAACTCACTTTCGCAGGCTTTTTTTCCACAGGCCATTGTCGGGAGCGGTGAGAACGAAGGTTCAGTGAGTATGTAAACTCACTTTCGCGGGCTTTTTTTCACAGGCCAGTGTCGGGAGCGGTGAGAGCGGAGGTTCAGTGAGTATTTAAACTCACTTTCGCGGGCTTTTTTACATAGGCTTAACAATCTCGCAGACCAGCGGCGGCGCTCCAGAGCCACGTCACGATTCAAAACGTGACGCGGGCAGGAGGAAGCAGCTGATTGGGTGAGTACTTATACTACTCTAATGTTTGAAAGTTAAGGCTCATAGGCCTAGAAATTGGGTATAGCCCCGCTTGAGGCGTTAGAACTGGCGATGCGCAAAGTTTATAGCCAGACGAAACTTATCGCCGCCTGGCGCGATATTGGGTTGCATCGCCCCCAAAGGGGATTGAGGCGCTAAATCAGCCGTTGCACGGTGCTCTTAAGGTGCAAAAGGTCAGGCGCTACTCAATATCGACACGGACGGGCGCAGCGCAGGTAAACTCAATTACGGGAAAGCACGAGACCTACAGGCGCCAGCCGGCTCTTAAAGGGGCGGGTCAGTCAGACTGAGCTTCAACACCCTGTAGGTCTCAGATTCGGCGCTCGCCCTTGTTTGGCGTTAGAAACTTGTGCATTATGGAGAAGGTTAGGCAGAGAGCAGAGCGCTTCAGCACTGAGGCTCTGGACCACTTGGTGGCTGCAGTTGAACACCGTCGCGAGGTCCTGTATCCGGATAATGGCAAGAGGCCAAATCAGAAGGCTTATCGACGATCTTGGAGGGAGGTTGCTGTGAGGGTGAATTCCAGCAGCATGGCGACCAGGACCCCTGTTCAGTGCAGGAAGAAATTCAACGACCTCACACGGATCGTTAGGGTGAGTGATGGTTTACCAAACTTATGCTTCCCTCCATCTGCAGCTGACTTCGGGCGCCCTGCTGCAATGATGCGCCAATGGCCATCTGTCAGTATGCACCCATGGCCCTTTCTGGCCACACACATGGACAGATGTCTCAAGGCCTCATGTAAGGGCTCTTGCACCATGGGGGGCATGCGATGAGGTCTCAAGGCCTCATGTAAGGGCTCTTGCACCATGGGGGGCATGCGATGAAGTCTCAAGGCCTCATGTAACAGAACCTCCCCTTCTTTCCGCTGCAGTCCAAGATGGCACAGATTAGAAAGGAGCAGCGTCGAACCGGTGGCGGACCTGCACAAGTGGTCAATCTCACGGATCTGGAGGAGAGAGTGCACCAGATACTTGGAGGACGTCTGTCTGGTCCAGTGACCACTGCATCTGCTGACCCCATTACTGACAGCGAGGGTAAGACTCTCACCTTTTCCACCTGTTGCCTTCCACTTGGTCCCCCCGCCAGCATGCATCCTCAGTGTGCAGCCATGTCAGAGCCTTGCCGCAATCTGGCATGCCTTTCAGCAAACCTGTCCTTTTGCTAAAGCCACTCTTCCACCTTCCACTTTCAGATGAAGCAGGACCAACTTGGGCTCAACGCGCTGAAGCTGCCAGTGCCAGTGCCACCGGAGGCGAGGACCAGGAGGAATCCGGACCAGCCGTTGGAGAATCCGGGGAGCGGAGACATCTGCAGACTGGGGATTGTAGTCCTCTGGAGGGGAGGGGGGCTGGCTCTGAGGATGAACCAGTTGCCGGACCATGCGGCATGGAGCAACACAGGGGGGATAGGCAAGTTCGGCCACCGTCTCCCTGCAGGGCAAGGCAGGTCGTCATGACTGCTGCACAGAGTGCAGATGAGGTCCGTCGCCCTCCAAACAAGCTCCCATTCTGATGCCAGTTGGTCAAAAGGCTTTTAGGTGTAGTGGTGCAAGTGCTTCGGACAGGGTTGAAGGTACCAAGTACTGTAAAGCTCAAATCCCAGAACTCCGCTCCACATTAGCTCGCCAACTCTCTCTAGCAGTGAGCGCAATGAGCAGGCCAAGTGGCAGAAGATTCTGCAGTAGAGCTGTCCCCTTTAAATAGCGCCCCCCTACTCCGAGAAGGGCCTGTTAGCCCTCCCTCGAACTGTCACTAATAGCGCTGGGCGCTAAGGCTCCGGGCACCACCCAATATGCGCTCAGGCGCTCCTAAAAGGCGTTGCACACTGAAATGACGTCATTAGCTGCTTGTGCTCGCGGGCGCGCGCAAACACTTAGCGCAGGCGCTAAATGTATAGTCAATATCTGATTTGGCGCTATCTTCATAGCGTCCGCCCCAGCATAGCGCTTCACCCCAATTCTAGGTCTCTTTAGGCGCTCAGCGCCGACGCTACCAACCCAATTTCTAGATAGTTTATAAAGTTTAGAAGGTCTTAATTTTGTGGTTATTGTTTCTAAGGTCTCTGTTGTGTAGCGGGGAGTGCTAGGAAACAAGGGCCCTTGAGTGTATCATTTAATTGTAGTATAATTGGTGGTATTGATTTAATTTAAATTAATTAAAGGATAAGTCATGGCAGCAAAGTTCGGCCCCGTGGCATGCTCCTCCTGCACTATGTGGGAAATCAGGGACACTTCCTGTGTCCCTGATGACCATGTGTGCGGGAAGTGTATCCAGCTGCAGCTACTGGCAGACCGCATTGCGGCGCTGGTGCTGCGAATGGATACATACTGGAGCATTCGTGATGCTGAGGACGTCATGGATATCACATTTAATCAGTTGGTCACACCGCAGGTAAAGGCTGCACAGGCAAGAAGGGAATGGGTGACCGCCAGGCAGAGTAGTAGGTGCAGGCAGGTAGTGTAGGGGTCCCCTGTGGCCATCCCCCTCTCAAAGAGATATACCGCTTTGGATATTGTTGGGGAGGGTGGCTTATCAGGGGAAGGCAGCAGCAACCAACTTCCTGGCACCATGGGTGGTTCTGCTGCACGGGACGGGAGGAAAAAGAGCGGGACAGCTATAGTGATAGGGGATTCTATTGTAAGGGGAATAGATAGGCATTTTTGTGGCCGCAAACGAGACTCCAGGATGGTATGTTGCCTCCCTGGTGCAAGGGTAAAGGATGTCTCGGAGCGGCTGCAGGGCATTCTGGAGGGGGAGGGTGAATGGCCAGTTGTCGTGGTGCATATAGGTACCAACGATATAGGTAAAAAATGGGATGAGGTCTTAAAAGCTGAATATAGGGAGTTAGGAGGTAAATTAAAAAATAGGACCTCAAAGGTAGTAATCTCAGGATTGCTACCAGTGCCACATGCTTGTCAGATTAGAAATAGAAGGATATTTCAGCTGAATACGTGGCTAGAAGAATGGTGCAAGGGGGAGGGAATCAAATTCCTGGGACACTGGAACTGGTTCTGGGGGAGGTGGTAGAGAAAAAAGGTGGTAGAGAAAAGCGGGGAATTACAGACCGGTAAGCCTGACATCGGTAGTGGGGAAAATGCTAGAGTCCATTATTTAAAAGATGTCATAGCAGAGCACTTGGAAGACAGTGACAGGATCGGACAAAGTCAACATGGATTTACAAAGGTAAATCATGCTTGACTAATCTACTGGAATTTTTTGAGGATGTAACTGGTAGAATAGATAAGGGAGAACCAGTGGATGTGATGTATTTGGACTTTCAGAAGGCTTACGATAAGGTCCCGCATAAGAGACTAGCGTGCAAAGTTAAAGCACATGGGATTGGGGGTAAGGTACTGACTTGGATAGAAAACTGGTTGGCAGACAGGAAGCAAAGAGTTGGAATAAACGGGTCTTTTTCCGAGTGGAAGGCAGTGCTAGGACCCCAGTGAGTGAGGTACCGCAGGGATCGGTGCTAGGACCCCAGTTATTCAAAATATATATTAATGATCTAGACGAGGGAACTAGATGTAATATTTCCAAGTTTGCAGATGACACAAAGCTGGGTGGGGGTGTGTGTGCTGTGAGGAAGGTGCAGAGAAACTCCAGTACGATTTGGACAGGTTGGGCGATTGGTCAGATGCATGGCAAATGCAGTATAATGTGGATAAATGCGAGATTATCCACTTTGGTGGCAAAAACAGGAAGGCAGATTATTATCTGAATGGCAATAGATTGGGAAAAGGGGAAGTGCAACGAGACCTGGGTGTCGTTGTGCACCAGTCGCTGAAGGTACGCATTCAGGTGCAGCAGGCGGTTAAGAAGGCAAATGGTATGCTGGCCTTCATAGCGAGAGGATTCAAGTACAGGAGCAAGGATGTCTTGCTGCATTTGTACAGGGCCTTGGTGAGACCACACCTTGAGTATTGTGTGCAGTTTTGGTCGCCTTATCTGAGGAAGGATGTTCTTGCCATGGAGGGAGTGCAGCGAAGATTCACCAGACTGATACCTGGGATGGCAGGAATGACGTATGAAGAGAGATTGGGTTGATTAGGCTCATATTCACTAGAGTTTAGAAGAATGAGAGGTGATCTCATTGAAACATAAAATTCTAACAGGACTAGACAGACTAGATGCAGGAAGGCTGTTCCTGATGGCGGGGGAGTCCAGAACTAGGGGTCACAGTCTAAGGATAAGGGGTAAACCATTTAGGACTGAGATGAGGAGGAATTTCTTCACCCAGAGAGTGGTGAACCTGTGGAATTCTCTACCACAGAAGACAGTTGAGGCCAATTCATTAAATATATTCAAGAAGGAGTTAGATATATTTCTTAAGGCTAAGGGGATCAAGGGATATGGGGAGAAAGCAGGGACAGGGTACTGAATTTGGATGATCAGCCATGATCACATTGAATGGCGGAGCAGGCTCGAGGGGCCGAATGGCCTACTCCTGCTCCTATCTTCTATGTTTCTATGTTTCTAAATCCATGCTGACAGCCCTTGATTAACCCGTGCCTTTCTAAATGACGATTAATACTGTCCTTCAAAATTTTTTCCAATAATTTGCCCACCGCCGAGGTTAGGCTGACTGGCGTGTAATTACTCTGTCCATCCCTTACTCCCTTTTTAAACAATGGCGCAACACTAGCAATCTTCACTCTGGGAGGCTATTATCACACAAGTTACAAAGATAAAAATGAAACCTTCTGAGGTCTCTAGTGGGCAGACGTTAACCACTGTTGATGCCCATTTTGCAACAGCAACCTGTGATAGATTAAATCTTAAAGGTTATGACAATATTGCTTAACCTTGGGGTCACAGGGGCGATGTCTGGCATGCATTGTCGTCCTCAGCACTCATCTTTGCTGATTATAATGCGCTGTCAATTACCTTTTGTGGTACGCTGGGCAACATATTACATCACTCAACCGCTGATAACATCACTACATTGTAAGAGAAAAATGTGGGCTACTTCACAATTATATATTCTAGTCATTACTGTGCTCTTACCTGAAACCTCACAAGTGAGGGTAATACTATGATTCTCCTTTATTTTCACATTTTCCAGCTTATCTTCATTAACGATGCTTGGTGGTACTATTTATATAAAAATAATGGAGTTAAATGTTATAACAGCCACAGCAAAATACTTCTCACCTCTTTATTAGACTTCAGGTCTAAAAAGATATTCAAATCAAATGAGGAGAATTCTAATTGGACCACTTTGGAAGGCCTGAATGAATTGCAGTTTCCAATAACATTTCACTGGTCCTGATGTACAAAATTCAGAGTCTTGCACACAAATGTTGCACCTGCATTAGGATTTGCTTGACAATATCCAAGGATAATTGGATCTTATTTCCAGCTATCTCCATGATAAGAAACGAACTTGCATTTATATAGCATCTGATCACATTGTCAGAGCATCCCAAAGCACTTTACAACCATGGGATTATTTTGAAATATACTGTTGTCATGTCAGAAAATATGGCAGCCAATCTGCACACAGTAAGGTCCTACAAACAGCAAGTGAATAATTGGCCAGATAATTTGTTTTTGGTAGTGTTGGTCGAGGGAAGAATGTTAGTCAGGACAATGTGGGAACTCGTTACTCTTCCTCAAATGGTGTAATGGGACCTTTTCCATCTAGCTGAATAGGCTTAACTTAATGCGATAGCAAAATACTGTGGATGCTGGAAATCTGAAATAACAACAGAAAACGCTGGAAAAACTCAGCAGGCCAGGGCAGCATCCGTGGAGAGAGAAACAGAGTTAACGTTTCAGGTCGATGACCTTTCGTCAGAACTGGAAAAAAGCAGGAAATGGAAAGCAGGTTTAGGGGCTGGGAAAAGGGGGAGGGGATGAAAGAACAAAAGGGAAGGTCAGTGATAGGATAGAAAGCAGGAGAGATTAAGAGACATTGAGAGACATTAAGAGATATTCAAGGCGAGAGGAGGTGGTAATGGGACAGGTTAAGGAACAAAGGATGGCTCCAGATGGGGTGTGAATTGCGCTGGCAGAATGAAGGACAGCTGCCATGTGGGAGGCAAGAAAAAAAAAGCCAAACAAGAATTGTGGATAAAAGAAGAAACTATATATATGTGACAGGGACCAAGGTTATGATCTGAAATTGTTGAACTCTATGTTGAGTCCAGAGGGCTGTAGCGTGCCTAATCAAAAGATGAGGTGCTGTTCCTCGAGCTTACGCTGAGCTTCCGTGGAACAATACAAGAAGCCGAGAACGGTGAGGTCTGAGTGGGAATGGAGTGGCGAATTAAAGTGACAGGCTTAACTTAATGTCTCATCCAAATGATGATTCCGAAGTGAGGGTATTACCAAATAAGTCAACCTGCCACTAGGCTAGCAGGGAAGTAAGGGAGAACTGTGTGTCTGTTCTTGTTTCAAGTAACAATTTAGAATCCAGTATGTTAGCAAAAACCTTGGAACATCAGTGGCCAATTAGGACTGAGCACTCAGGGTCTTTGTGCTTCAATAACTATAACTGAAGATTTTGGAGTCTTTGATACTCTGAACTTTGCCTTTAAAGGGCTTATTCAATGGAGAACATTTGAAGCTGGGCTTGTGTGGAAATCTGGTGTAATACACTTCTCTTCTTTGGGGCAGGAGCTTGAATTCAGCCAGATTGACTGAATTAAATGATTTAAAAAAAATATTAAACATGATGAAAGCCAATGATATTTGGATGGTTACACAGAGACGCCACAACAGAGATTCTAATTCATCTTAATTGGTTCAAAACCTACGAATGATTTATACATTGTGTTGTAAAGCAGAATGAGACTAACAGATGGAATGGATCATAGATCATTTGTTCAATTTCTGTTATTCTTTGGGGTAAACTAAGCACATGCAAACATTTTTTCCGGTTTTGGGACAGCGATTGTGGCAGTATATTTTGGTGGTGAAATCTTTCTTCAGTACTCAAAGTGTTAAGGTGGTTACTCTGATCACTGTATCCAGCTGGTTGCTATGGATACAGTTCTGAACTAATGGTAAATCTGCCAATATTGAGGATTAACAATCAAAGACAAATGGCTACCTTAGTTGTATGAGACAAGAACAGTCATAACAGCTTGTTAGGGGCTCACCTGCCAACAGTATCTTCCATTCTTCTGAACTGGATATTGTCTATATTACAACAGTGACTACACTTCAAAAGTACTTTATTGGCTGTGAAACGCAATGGGACTTCCTGAGGTCATGAAAGGTGGTATATAAATGCAAGTTCTTTCTTTACATGCAGGAATGTAAACCATACAAGCCCAATATTCCTGATGATAGTTTACTTTTAAAATAATTAATATTGCCCGTCTATGTTATAAAAGGAAATTATTCTATTTGTTCTAAAATAACAGCACTACAGCTCTTAAAGGCAAAGTGTCATTAGGAATTTCTGATATGGCAGAAATAATTCAATTAATACATTATGATGTGAAAGAATGTAATCTCTATTGCTCGAAAAGAAAATTAAACTACCACTTACTTTCACGCTTTTTTGTTTCTTTTATTGATTGTTGGAGAGGTGGTTGAAGCACTTAGACCGATTACTATACTAACACTGTCAGGCTAACAGCAACTCCTCCAAGTCAGCTCTCTCAAAGGGATCATTGTTACTCAATAATTAAGAGTATTTGCGGGGGGACGGAGAACAGAATAATATGATAGTTAATAATTCTTTGGCCCAGATTTTGAGTAGAGAATAACGGTGAGGCTAACAGCACTCATAGTTATTATGGATAAATTGGACAGCAACTGCCAGAGTACACATATCAGTTAAACACAGAAATCCAGAAGTTGCGGTCTGAGTTACCCTGCTCCTCCACAGGCTGTGCTATAACAGTACCTCGCCGATAGACTCGGCATTGAAATACATGCAAGGGCATAAAGTTGCGGTACTTGCCCACTAGTTACCCACTAAACACAGCAGAAAAAGTTAGGGCTGATGTATTTAGGAGTAAGTCAATTTTTAATGGCATGATCAGTCATAATTACTGCCAAACAACCTCTCTGGCCTTGAGTGTGGAGTCTCATTCCTTCAGAATTTAATTAGTGTTGGAGATTTTTTTTTTAAATGTTGTTTTACTTTTCCTGTCTCTTTTATCTCTCTCTTAATCCCATCTTTCTTTTCCAATCTTTATTTCGCTTTCTGTACTTGATTTAAAACGAATTTATAATTCCTGGTTTATACTTCCTGGTTTAGACTCTGGGGCCAAGATTTTCCTTATCTCGGTGGGTCCGGGTAGGTGACATCGGTGCCGGGTCCTGACCCCGCTGCTGGCTCCATCCCACTCTGGAAAATTATTTTCCATTGAGGGCTTGTTAAGCCCACCCAACCCGTTTCTCAGGCAATTAGAGGAAGCGGGTCTGGTGATGTCATTCATGATGCATCATCAGCCGGTTTCCTTAAAAGGACTGTGGCCAACTTTCTTTTAACATTTGTGCTGTCAGTGTTCTACAGCATTGAGGTGCTGCAAACACCGACAATCACTGCACAGAGACAGAGGGCTGCACCCAGGTTCTCCCATGATTCCCTCCATATGCTTATGGAGAGAGTCACAGCACGCAGGGAGGCCCTCTTCCCTTCCCATGGGTGGAAGAGATCTTCCCAGGAGACCAACACAGCCTGGTTGCCTAGAGTGCAGGGGAGGTCACAAGCAGGGATGTTGTCATGAAGTGGCGCAAGCTTTTCAATTATCTCATTAAATCACAAAACGTTAGTACAAAGCCACACTCATCTTCATCCTGCTGTGCCTTTCATTACATCCCCATCACTCTGCCTTCCCAACCATACTCCTGCACATCCTTACTCACACCAACTTACCTTGCACGTCCATCCATCCCTGTCCCTCTATCTACATTATCACATCCCCATCTCACTAGCCACCCTTCACACTGACCCTCATCCTAGTGCAATCATACCAACTAATAACACACAAGGGTAGGCACTTGGGTGTTTTATCCAATGTTCATGTAAAGTTTCTGTTAATGTGCTGTCAAACATTGAAACCTTTATTTTCAACACTTTTCGGTCTTGGACAGATGTGTGTGCACCTTTGGAAGTGGCTTAGTGAGTTGCAGTGAATGGTGAGACATAATGGCATCCCCACAATGGTGGTGCATGTGAAAGTAATGGCTTGGGCATTGTTGGGATGCTTTATGGTGTTGGTGTGGGGTGGTGCCAACCTGGTGCATCATGTGGCAGCCATATGGGTGTACAGTGCCAAGTGAAGTAAATCTGGCCGTGGTGAGGCCATCCCTGGCCTCCTGGGCCGCAATGTGGTCGGGTGCTGATGCTCTCTGTCCCATGCAGCATCAGGTGATTGTGGAGCAGGTTGGTGTTGTTGTTGGTGCTGCTGGTGTTGGCGCTGATTGTGGTCAGATTCTGAGGACCACGGTGAGACAATATAAAGGGCACCCATGTTGATGGAATAGATGGCAGATGAAGTAGAGACAATGGTAAGAGAGTTCTTCCAATGAGGTAAGAGTGGATGGAGAAGTGGAGATCTGTCAGGTGGGAGCTTTTACTGTACATTTGAAGCTGTCAAGTAATCAGCTGGAGCAATGGTCACTGAACTCCCGCCTCAAGTGGACAGTTATGGTCCCCGAACAGCGTGGTTCCCATGGCCATGAAGTTAAAGTGAAAAGGTAAGTTAAAAAAGCCCGTTAATGATCTGTCAACTAGATGCTAATGAGTTTAATTGGGTCGCCCGCTGTCAAAAAAATCCAATTTCCCGCCCAACCCGCCATCGGTCCTGCCCACTGACCCCCCAGAAAATTCTGCCTTGTTGTCTCAGTGAGGATTCTTCAATCTGATTGGTTGAAGAGACATGCTGTTACTTGTCCTGCTCACACACGCCACAGATCCCCTGTAGAGGGTGCTGTGCTGGATTAGACACCCCGATGATGCAAGTCTCCGCTCAAAAGCCCGCAAAAACTCTGTGGGCAGCTGTCAGCATAGTGAAAGGCAAGTGCCATTCCTTCGCCGCTGACCGCAAAATGTGGACCATTGTGTTTTTTGATTTTTAGAAAGGGATCCTGGTGGTCGTGCTCTCTGTTTGATTATATTACTTTAGTGTTAATTGTTCAGCTTATTTGGAACTATCAAAAGGTGATAATGAAAAATAAGAGCCTTTAAAAAAAATATTTCTACGCGGTTTCAAAAATGAGACCTTGATATCAAAGCTTTTATGTGAAGACAACTACAAGACAATAACAAGGCCTGTTAAGTGTATATAGTTACAGAATGGTTCGACAGTGTGATCATGACTTTGTTCCATCACTGTGCTGTGGAAATGGAATATTTCTGTTCTCATTATATACCTAAGATATCAAGGTCAAAGCTTTTGCTGTCTTCTCCTGCAGCATTTGTGACTACACAAGAGTATCTCCCAGAATCCTCCACTGCTGCATGTATCAAGCGTAGAATGCGACCTCCTGTGGGAAAATAAGAGTTCAAATGTTACATAAGGTAGGTAATTAAAAAAGGACACAAAAATAACTGAAATACAACGCAATGTTTGTACAGCTTCTCACAAAGTCCAATTGGGGTCAAAGTAGCAACCGACTACATTGTTATTTAGGAATGTAATTATTTTAGTTAACCCCAATATGCAGTTAAATTCTATGACACGTAATCACAAAGGAACACAGTACTAAAATGATTTGCTTTACACAAATAATGAATCATTTATACTATAAATAGGACAGACACAAAGTCACCATCACTAAACACAGCCACATCTGTCTGCTATTGTTTAAATAGCTGTCTGGATCAACAAGTGGGGTTTGGCTTTGTTGTCAATTAATTATCTGTAACATCTTATGTGCTTCATATTTTCTCCATGGACGTTTCACAAAACTCGGTGGGCTCATTTTACACGAAATTTGTGCTGGAGTTAATCCAGCAGAGGCTGAATTTACAGGCAAGTCTGGCAGCAAAAAGTAGTTCTGGACTGAGCACTTGGGAGATATGCTGGTGTAGTGGAGCAGCCCTCCAGAGGTGGGCTTTGTGCAGATATTCCTCTACTGTACACAAAATAAATGGTTTGCTCATGCCATAGCAATAGAATCATTTAGTAACACAGGCAGAAGAAAAGTAATGCTGCTTTGTTGTCATCTGTCTTCTAGTGCATGCAAAAAAGATCTATTCAATTAGTGGATTGATGCCAACCATGAGGATGAATGTAAACAGAATTGCTCAATTAATTTTTATCTCAGTATTTGAAATCAACTCTAGGGTTTAAAGCTACATACATAACTAAATGTGGTTTTGCCATACTAACAGCTTTGGCGTGTTCACAGTGGCTGTATTGTCGATCATTGGTGTGATCTTAAGACCGATCAAGATCTGTAGTATTTACATCAAAGCTGAACGAGGACTGTAGAACCACTCCCTAAAATGTACATGCACAGAAAGGTCGGTGCATTGCATGGTCATGTGTGGCTCTTGAAGCAAACAGGACAGATGCAAAAAAGATATTGTCCCAGATTTTGCTGAAGCGGGGCATCTCGCGGTGTGCTCCAGTAGTTAGACTTGTTCATGCATGCTTAGGTTTTTTTAATTTTTTGCCCACAAAGTTGTTAGAAGTGCAAGCTGATAACGGTGCAGTGAGGGCAACAGGGCATCTGGGACCTTGGTAAATAATGGGACAAACAGTGTATCCAATGAGATTAAAGGATTGAGAAATAAACAGATGAAGGACTGAGAAGGAGGGTAAATTAGAGTGTGTGAATTTAATGTCAAATCAGGTACATAAAGAGAAATAAAGAGAGAAAAAGAGATTGGATGGAGAGAGAAAGAGACAGAAAGAAAATGTAAAAAAAAAATTTTAATAAAAAATTTTAGGGGGCTAAATTTGGTTGATTTGCGCCTCTCGTTAGCGCTGCCGGCGATGATGTCATCACCGTGCGCAGCGTCCCGACTGTAATATTGGTGGTGCCCTCAGGCTTACCACCGGACGCTATGTCCACCGGGGTCAGGGGGGCCTACCTGCGGCCGGGGTGGTGCTAGTTAAGGGGGAGGTGGCGGGCAGCCATTTTTGTTGCTTGCTGCCTGCCAGCACCTGCCTCCGTTATTGTCCCCGGCCCCCGTGAAGCCCCCCCCCGCAGGGTGCCGGCTGCTCTTCATTTGCCGGCACTCCCGATCCCTGGCGGCCCAGCTGGGCACCGGGATACGCTGTGCTAGGCCCCTCCCCTTTAAGAAGGGGAGGAAGGCCTGCAGTACTGCAGCGCGACGTGCCACAGCGCATAGTGCTGCAGCCTGTAGCGTCGCGATATTGGCTCACAGCGCCCTAAGAGGGACGCGGGGCGCCTCCAGTAGTGCCCCTCCTCCCTCTCGGGGCACTACCTGGGAAAATCGGCTGCGGGGGCGCTAAGTTTTTTGGGGCGCTAAAATTAGTGCCTTGGTGAAGGTACCCCTTACATTTTTTAAATCTCCAACAACAATTAACAACCTGAAGGAATGAAACTCCACACTTTTAATTGTTCACTTGCTGGGCAAGAGAGGTTGATTGGCAATCATTAAGAATTATCACGTTGCACTGTTAATTACTAAACTTAACTTTCTGTGGAGAGTTTAATGGGAAATTAATATGCAAATACAGCAACTTCATGAAAATCACGAGGAGGTTTAGGGCGGGATGCCATTTTCATGAGGCTAACAGCAGAGTGACGCAAATCAGCCAGCAGCTTGTGGCGATCAGCAATTTATGGAGTTTCTCTTCCTCATCACAAGTTGGTGGAAGAATTGCGTGTTAATAATGGCATGCGTCCTTCAGACACTGTTATTTTTTCAGCAAATTCTGGGTCATTGATGCATTGGAAAAGGTTCAGAATAGAGCGACCAACAATTCTTCTGGATTTGGGGCTCTAAGTTATGAGGAGGCACTTGCAGAGATTACTTTTTTTCCGGTGGAGAAATGAAGATTGATTTAAAATGTTGAGAGCCATTGATGATCGAGATGTAATTAGAGGAAAAGAGATTAAAATGACTAAACTTGTATTGAGACCAGAGATTAAAAGATTTTTTTCCCCTAAGAACAGTGGATTTGTGCAACAGACTCTCAGTGTAGCAGTTCAGACTGAGTTAATTAACTTCTTCAATGAGAAGCTGGATAAATATCTGGTTGTAATGGGTGGTTGTAAAGTGATAAGTATAGACTTCAGATGATCAAAGTTTCTATAATGGGCCGAGGGATGAGGAAGGAAGCAGCAGGGCAGAGTTGAATACTGGAGATGCGAGGATGGATGAATAATTTTGCTTGATTATCTTTGGGGACCAGGGAATATTTATACAGCCCTTGCATTCAGATCATCAACTGGGGGGAATAAAGTCAACTGGCAGGATATATTGAACATAGTCTGTGCAAGGAGCAAGCTTAATAGGTTGAATGGCCTTTTCTCAATCTGTCCTTCATATTTTTATGTAGAATAATAGATTGTTGAAGGTTCCAGTTATTGTGCATGGCCGCAGTAATCACTTGCATCAGTTTTGTATATAATCTTTTGTAAAAGCATACAAATGTAAATAATGGTCACTGGTATTATGCTTACCTGAGAGTATTCTCAAAGCATTACTCAGGCCGATTGGCTGTCCATCCTTCAACCAGGTGATCGATGGAAGAGGGATGCCTGAGGCTTCGCAGGTCAATACAACAGGATTCTTAACCACGACACTGACATTCTCTGGCACTCCCAGGGCTCCACTAATACTTGGTGGCACTAAGAGAAAAGATGTGAAAATCAAGTGATGGAAATAAATTGGTAGTTAATTATATTTTTGCAATTAAGAGACTGTTAATCATAATGGAACCAAAATCCTATCCATATAAACATGCTTTAAAGTAAATCATATTACTAATCAACAATGAAGGTTTCCACTCTTTATTCAAACATCCTTAAAAGTTGAATGCATTGGAACAGATTGGACTAATAACTAGTATGTAGTGAAGATCAGGGCCGAACTGATGTCGATAGGTAATTCATTATTCCTAAGCAAATGAGTCATAACGATTTCCCCATTTTTTTCATGTTTTCCTTTCTTCAGATCTCCCTGCCACACAAACAGATTTCCTGTGAAAGAGGCTTGGTCAATGATGCTCTAAACTAATAATTATGCTGTGCATGGGAGCAGTCGAGGATGACTCCCTCCAATTTCCTCTCCTTGATTATAGCAAAGTGTTTGATCTCCACTCTGTCTCTCTCTGTTGACAGCATGAGCAAGATTGGGAATTCACCATATAATGATCACATTCTACCCAGAGAAATGTTTGAATTTGGTCAGCTGTTACACATGTGGACATGTAAATGAAAGTCCACAATAAAAAGCTTTGTATTTGATTCTTCTCATTACAATCAGCAAAATTCTCTGAATTCTAACCCGAGTATTTGTCCCTGTTCATCTAGTACTTGGGCAAATCTCAGCCAGATGTACACTGCCCAGTGGTTCCAATTTCATCTCCAAGTCCCAGCAGCAGCAGCATGTCAGACCTTCGTTTTCTGAGCTCATTCTTATGCTGTAGAAACATTAAGTTCCTTTCACCTTGCCCGTCGCCTAATTTGGTCCTTTTTCTGAACAGAAAAGCGCTGACTTCACTCCTCACCACACAAGCTATACTGGATTTTATTTGCAAATATTGGCAAAATAGGGGAGAATTTAGAGTTGCTAGGTGTCCCAATTCGAGAGACAATTATCTACTAATAAAAGGTCTAGACCATCGCTGTCATTGATCCTTTCAGGCTGCTAAGAACTACTGTAATTGGTTAAATATAAGTACTGATTTTTGAAGGTAAAGCCACTGGGAATTTTTTTGAAAAAAATTAGAAATATTGATTTAAGGATTTTGTACTGCTAAATTTCATCACCAGTGATATGACCATGCAGGAAAACAGCTAAAATAGAATAATAAGCAGGGATCCAGGCTATTGCTTTCCCTAATGGTGAGCTGTAAGCAAGCATTGGTATATCTTATGAGTACAGAGCACAGGACCATTTAAGTTTAACCAGTAGATTAATTATACTACTACTTACCATGTATGTTGAGGTCATATTTCTTATCAACCTGTCCTGCTACATTCACAGCCACACACATGTATCGCCCAGTGTCAAAAACCTGTGCATTCTTAACCTGCAGCAGCTGTCCATTATTCAGGATGATCACTCCTCTGCCATTCACAAGAGGGCGGCCATCTTTCAGCCATGTCAGTGCAGGACGAGGAATCCCCTGGGCCTTGCACTCTAAGGTAACGTCACTCCCTTGAATAACAGTGACTTCAGTCAGGCGACTCCCACTATCACTAGTAGTTGGTCGGACTGTTAAATAAAATAAAAAGTTAAACAATGGAAAAAAATTACACTGAAGTAAAAAAAACTTTATGATTGTTGCAACTGTATAATGTAAATCAACTTTTCCTTCTGGAGTATTTTAATTAGCTACAACAGAAAAGTACTGCCCTTCAAGGGGGAAGAGAGTGAAAAGCCTACAGAACATGTGTACAATTGCGTTTTTGTTATACTAACTACAAAATAATAGAGCAAGGCAGGTGAGAGTAGAAAAGCCCATCTAGTTTAACTCATTAAATTCACACTGACAAATTTGATATCACCAAGCTCTAATCCCTCTGTACCCTATTGTTTCAGGGATCTGTCAGTTTCTTCTGTCTTTTATAGCTCAGCACAGACCACCATTATTAAAAAATTACTATTAACACAATGATTTTCAATATTCTGCTTCACTCTATAATGCAAAATTGATTTTGGATAAACTGTTACATATTTTTGAAGTACTAGCCAGTCACAAAGCTAAATGTTTCCAAAGCTTTGTGATCAACTATATAATTGCATCTTATTTGAGCCTGTAATAGGCAATTCTGTCCCTTCCCCACCCCCTTACCCCAAGTGCCCGTTTGAAGAAGCATTGCTCTGATCACCAAGGAGAAAATAGAACCACCCTGTCATCCAAATTGTGATGAAACATGTGCAGGCATGGGTGAAACTAGTTACAATAATTCACAAATATTAATTGTGAATGTGAAATTTTAATTTAAGTTTCCTTTTATCTGCCAAACATCTATAGTATAAATAGTTTAAAATAGTTATAAACTGCTAATTAGTAGCGAATACAGCTATGACTAAGGTAACAAAAAAGTATAAATGTGTATGAAATGTGTGAAAAGTAACAATAACCAGGACTGAATTCTTTCTGAATATAATGAGACTGCTACTATGACAATTACAATTCACCCGTGAATCCCCCTGATTTGTGGTTATTTTATTGATTCACACATGTGAATCACAAACATTAGAATTTGTTTTGCAAATTGTGAGCAGAAAAAGAGGGAAAAAAGGACAGGACATATTTACTCTACTGCAATTAGAAGAGATTGCTTCAATTGTTTCTCCTTTTCAGAATAGGCACTTATCCTTACTTTTATTGGGAAGGTGCCAAACTTTATTTATTATATTTTTTCAGATGCTTGTACACTTATCAAGATCAAGTTGATAATACAAGGAAACTGAATATTTCTCCTCTGAACACCAATAGAAACCACAAACATCTCTTTCTTTCTACTTTCCCTCTGCCTCATCCAGTAATACTTAGGGGGAAAAATTCAGCATCGCCCCGTTTCGGGCGCAATTATCGGCCAAGCGCAAAGTTTAGCGCCTGGTGCTAATTATCGCCTCCGACTGCAAACTTGGCTTTTATCACCCCTGGAGGTGATTGGAGCGCTAAATCAGGCGCTACACACCTCTCTTAAGGCGCTAAGGCCGAGGAGCGAGGCACTACCTCAGAGCGCTGGCGAAGCTCATGTGGTGTCAGTCAGCAACAGAACACAGACACACTGGCGCCGGCCAGTTCTTAAAGGGGAGGGTTGATCTTACTTTCCATCCACATCCTGCTCATTGCAGCCTTGAATCTCGGCCTGGAGAGACCTGTACATTAATTCTGCTGGAAAGACCAATGGAGAGGCCCAGGGAAAGAGCTGAGTGCAGCCCCCAGAGTCTCTTCTAAATCGATGCAAGGAAGGTCAAATCAAAATGAACCTGCAAAGTGCTGCTCAGTACCCAAAACTCCTTCACACAGCGTTGAATCTCTCCAGAAGTCTCTCTCTCAGAATGCGTGGTGCAAAAATGTCGCCGACAAAAAAAAGGCAGGAAGTGGCCGCCTTTAAATAGCACTCCCCCAGTCCCTTCCTGACTGCAAAATGTTCCCCTCAACCTGTCGTTGCTAGTGGCTCTCAATATCCGGTCCGGGGCGCTACCGGGGCATTGCATGCTCGACTGACATCATGATCTGCGGGCGCAGGAGATCGTGGCGGTAGTGTTTAGCACCCCCACAAAATGTCCGGTCAATTTCGCGAGTGGCGCAAACATCGCTGCGCCCGGGCACTAGTTGCTTTGCGCCCCATTAGCACCCTCTTAGGGCGCTAACAGGAGGTGCAAAGCAACCAAATTTTTCCGCCTAATTCTTCAGATATCAGCCAGGCTATTTAACCATGGATTGGTTCTATTTGCAGTAGAGTAAATATATCCTGTCCTTCTTTCCCTCTTTTACTACTCACAATAGGAGCTATTGTACAATGATCACTAATGGGAAATACGTCTGACTTTACCCCCTAGTTAGCCCAGGTACACGGAGGTCAATTCAAATGCCTGGACTGCTGTCCATGCTGAAATCAGGTAACTCAGCACACACCAGGGATTGAACCTGCAGCTTTCTGATCCATATGCCTTAGTGTAAGATTGGGCCATTAGGGGATCGTCCACAAATTAATGTCAAATTATAGATATTTTTATTTCCATCTGATGCTAACTGGATTGTGACTACCCTAACTAATTTACTTAGGTCCCTATATACCACTGCTACAAGAAGAAGATTACACTTTTAATGTAAAAAACATTCTAAGGTGCTTCACAAATGGAATAAAGGTAGAAGAACAGACATTTGTCAGAGAAAAGAAACTTTAGTTTGTCTCGCTTGGATTTAAACTTGGATCAGAATAATGAAATGTTGTACCATTTCTATCCCCAAATGATTCCAAGGCTTTATAAACCATTCGAGTGTTCCGGTGACGAGAGGTATGTTTACCAAGAAACACAAAACGTCAATTGTTTCCACGGTAGGAAGCTGAGCTAATAAAATGTCTAAACTACTTGCTCACTGCCAAACGACTCTCAATGAATAATACAGATGTCTCCACTTAATATTTGTGGATGAGACAGAGCTCTAGTTTCATTCATATGTGAATGTTTCCCATCCATTTTTCAGGCACTATACTTCTGTTAGGTATATGTCAACAGGTGATTTAGGAAATGTCAATAGGAAACATTAACAATCACATTTTAGTAGCCCACAGTCTTCTAAAAAGACCCTCATAATCTACTGATAAGTGAGAATAAGTAGATGTGCTGTCTTCTGTCAAAATCACAGACTGTCTTGCTCATCACTTTTCCAATATTATTCAAATATATCAGTTTGATTCAATAGCAAAATACTGCGGATGCTGGAAATCTGAAATAACAACAGAAAGGCCAGGGGGCATCCGTGGAGAGAGAAACAGAGTTTCTCTGTTTCTCTCTCCATGGATGCTGCCTGGCCTGCTGAGTGTTTCCAACATTTTCTGTTGTTATATCAGTTTGATTTGCTGTTTTACAACTTACTTTAGTGAAGATAATGAATAATGACAATATATCCTCATATACTAACTGGTGCATCGTTAGTAACAGGATAAAGGTGAATTATATTCAGAAAGAATTCAGTTAAGGAAAAGTTCTGTTACGTACCATAGACTTCCAATGTGTATTCCTTCATGCTATTTCCAGCAACATTAGATGCCACACAAGTGTAGGATGCACTGTCAGATGTTTTAGCATTTGAGATCTGCAACTGTCGCCCACCAGAGACAACACGGACTTGTCCAGTATGGTCATTCAGCAATGGGGAACCTGCAAATAAAAGTAATAAGTAACAAGATAGATTCTATGAAAAACACTATAGCAAGATTTTGTAGAAATGTAATCATAATATATAATGGCTTCATTACTCCATAACAGCAATCGAGCACTTCCCTGAAAGCCACATGGTTGCAGGTTTAATAAGCCATAAATGAGAAGAATTTTAGAAGATCTACAGTTTCCTACCCCTCACCCTTTGAATTATGTCTTCTTGATGCAATATATAACCTCTTGAATATTCTATTGTCAGTCATTAATACATAGAGAGGGTAGAACAACTGGGATCATGTAACTAAAGAACAAAGTAGGAAGAATATTTTTTAAAATAATGATGAAAGCATATAGTAATACATCCATTCTATACCTGATATTCCAATTAGGCAAAATAGAAAGGATCAAATATGCCAAATTGGACAGTTTGTCAATATTATAAACGGAAATGTTCAGTGCAGCAATAACATTTCACTACTAGTTATCAACAAAAAACTTAATAAATATTTAATCAATATCATATGAATAGCTTCTATTTTCAGAAAGCTAGGTGTAGCAGTGATAGGAAATCCTCTTTGGAGATGCAACTGAGACTTGAACAAAGTAATTCCACAAACTGATAAGCAGATTTGAGTGTTGGCTTACTCTCGGATTCGAACCAGTGATCAAAGAGGTATCATATTGCCAGGTCCAAATATTCAGTCTCAGCCAATATGGGCACTTCAATAATGATCACAATGTATGGATCATTGTCAAGTCATGCATGCTAAAATTAGTTTAAGTACAAACCAAAGTTAAGTCTTCAACTTGTTTCCCTGGACCCCATTCCCACTAAACAACAACAACAACAAGAACAATTTGTATTTATATAGCTCCTTTAACATAGTTAAATGTCCCAAGGTGCTGCACAGGAGTGTTATAAGACAAAAAATTGACACCGAGCCACATAAGGAGAAATTAGGGCAGATGACCAAAAGCCTAGTCAAAGAGGTAGGTTTTAAAGAGCGTCTTAAAGGAGGAAGGAGAGGTTGTGGGGCTGGAGGAGATTACAGAGATGGGGAGGGGCAAAGCCATGGAGGGATTTGAAAACAGGGATGAGAATTTTAAAACTGAGGCATTGCTTAACTGGGAGCCAATGTAGGTCAGTGAGCACAAGGGTGATGGGTGAATGGGACTTGGTGTGAGTTAGGACACGGGCAGCCGAGTTTTAGATGACCTCAAGTTTACTTAGGGTAGAACGTGGGAGGCCATCCAGGAGTGCGCTGGAATAGTCAAGTCTAGAGGTAACAAAGGCATGGATGAGGGTTTCAGCAGCGGATGAGCTGAGGCAGGGGCGGAGACAAGCAATGTTACAGAAGTGGAAATAGGCAGTCTTAGTTATGCCGCGGATGTGTGGTCGGAAGCTCATTTCACAGTCAAATATGACACCAAGGTTGTGAACAGTGTGGTTCAGCCTCAGACAGATGTTCAGGAGAGGGATGGCATCAGTGGCTAGGGAACGGAGATTTTGTGTATATTTGAAAACATTTGTTCAAACTATATTTATAATAAAAACAATAATTACTGCATACCAACCTGAGCACACCAAATGAGAGAAATGGGTGCATTTGCTCCAAGTTCATATTGGTTGCTTTGAAATTTGCATGTTTTGGATATTTAAGTTAACAACATAGTATAACATTTCTTCGGGAATGTAACTTATGAACAAATGGAAAATGACGGAGAGGAAAAGACCAACTGGCCTATCCAGTCTGTGCTATGATGCCTTATGCATCACAATACATACATTCCCGAAACTGCTGACTACCCAACTTCTCTTCCTAGCCCCCATGCTAGCTGATATTGTAAATGGTTCCCTCTTCTCAGGTATTGTTTCCCTCCCTTTCAAAATTACAATCATCACCTTCCTCCCCAACAAAGCCCTCTCTCAAACACTCTGTCCTTGAAAACTACTACCCCATTTACAATCTCCCTTTCTTCTCCAAAGTCTTTGAAGGTGCTGCCCGTGTTCTAACTCACACGAAGTCCCCGCCCAACTTTCCCTCAACTCCATGTTTGAATCCCTCCAATTGGTTTTTGTCCCTGACACAGCATTGAAACAGCTTCATTCAGTCACAAATGGCATTCTCTGTGACTGTAGTCTTTGACAGGCTGACCACACCACCCTCCTCCATTGCCTCTTCTCTGTTGTCCAGCTCAGTGGAACTGCCCTCGCTTGGTTCCACTCTTACTTCTCCAACTGAAGTCATAGCATCTCCAGCAATGGCTTCTTCCTCCACGCCCAAAGGATCCATCCTTAGTCTCCTCCACTACACGCTGGCCATTGGCAACATCCTCCAAAGATATGGGGCGTGAAAATCGGTTACGCCCCGTTCGGGGGGCGGTAACCAAGTTAAGGCCGGACATTTAGCACCCAGCGTGGAAGTACTGCCCCAGCCGCTAAATTCGGCTTACTGCCCCGCACAGGAAGTGGAGCGCAATCTCGGGCACTCCACTTCCTGTTGGGGTGGTAACCGAGGCGATGTTGGGGCGTGATCGGCAGCGCTTCGCGGCGGGCTGCCGCGTTTCAATGCCCCTCGCCGTTGCGCACTCTACAGGGCCTCCGATGGCTCACACTAGGCCACCAGGGTGGCATGGTGCCATGGCTGCAGCCTGGCACCGAGACACAGTGCAGGGCTGCACGATGGCGGCCAGGACCACGCCACAGCCCACCACGGAGGGCCGAACTGGAGGTCGGCCAAAAAAAGAAAATGGCGGCACAGGTCATGGCCACACCTCCCCTTTAAATATCGCCCCGCGAGCGGAGGTCGGCCCGGTTCGCGACCAGCGAGGCTGGTGCAGATATCACCCGCGGCAGCCTC
Organism: Somniosus microcephalus; assembly: GCF_052327205.1. Lineage (NCBI taxonomy): Eukaryota > Metazoa > Chordata > Chondrichthyes > Squaliformes > Somniosidae > Somniosus > Somniosus microcephalus. The sequence continues at coordinate 276,369,021 of NC_140989.1, read as the reverse complement.
GCAGTGTGCAGCTGAATTTCTGCCGCGGGGCGCAGTGGCCCAAGGCGCTACTGGTGGGGGTGCGGCGCTATCGGGTAGCGCCTCAGCAACGCCCCGCCAAATCTATTGGGAGGCGCTTTTTTTGCCCCCCTCCCCCAACCCGGGCAATAAGCCCTTTGCGCCCTGTTAGCGCCCCCCCCGGAGGCGCTAACAGCAGGCGCAAAGGACTGAATTTCTAGCCCATGGAGTCAGACTCCACTTGTACACTGCTGACACCCAACTCTATCTCTCTACCACCCCTCTCAACCTCTCCACTGCCTCTGTGTTGTCAGACTGCTTGTCTCACATTCAGTCTGAGGTGAGCCGCAGTTTCCTACAGTTAAACAGAAGCAACACTGACGCTATCATTTTCAGCTCCCACCACAAATTCCGTACCCTTGCCAGCAACTTCATCCACCTCCTAGGTTGAAGCCAGATTGTTTACAAACTCGGCATCCTATTTTAAGGAGACAGTTGGTAGTGGCGACTGACAGTGAGACCCGATGTGTTCCAGCCAGATTTGGAGATGTATGTCTAAACCTGTTGTGTGCCAAATATTCTCAAGTCTGCGACTCTTGGACTCAAGGGAGTGAAGATTGGGCCAATGATCCCTCAAATTTTTTTTTTGGACTGAATGGCCCATTCAAAATTCCGCACATGCGTGTTTGTTTTCTATTTAAAAGCAGGCGAACTGGCTGCGCAGGACCTCCAGAGCACTGCGCGGTCATGCAGCTTAAATGGAACATTGGATGGGGCCCTACTGGAAATAAGGGCATCAAAGGTGGCGAAGAGGGAGTGGATGAACAGATCGACAACTGCAGACATATCATGGTAAATGATGGGCCAAAAACTAGGCAGTTTGATTTAACGTCATTAAACTATTAAAACGCATTTTTGAATGCCGACACTCATTAAGATCTTATTAGATAATCATTCTTAAAATTGATGAGAATAGTATAGTATGGTAATAAGGAAATGATATATAACTTACATACATAAATTCTACAGCGATGAACAGGCCATTCGGCCCAACGGGTGTATGTCACGGTTTCTACTCCACGAGCCTCCTCCCACTCGAATTACTTCCTCCCACCCTGTCCTGTATCCTTCTGTTCTCTTCTCCCCCATGTATGCATTAAGCATTTCCTTAAATGCATCAATGCTACCTGCTTCAATCACTGCATGTGGCAGCGAGTTCCACATTCTTCCCACTCTCTGTGTAAACAAATTCCTTATTTGATCTGTTAGTGGCTTATTATATATTTAACTAGCTGGAGTGCCCGGCGGTGCCAAGGGTTTTTTGAGGGCATGTTGTTGTTGGAAGAGAGAGAGAGAGCGACTGGGGGGAAGAGAAAGAGCGACTGGGGGGGAAGAGAGAGAGCGACTGGGGGGAAGAGAGGGAGCGACTGGGGGGAAGAGAGGGAGCGACTGGGGGGAAGAGAGAGAGAGAGTGGGGGGAAGAGAGAGAGTGGGGGGAAGAGAGAGAGAGAGAGAGTGGGGGGAAGAGAGAGAGCGACTGGGGGGGAAGAGAGAGAGCGACTGGGGGGAAGAGAGAGAGCGACTGGGGGAAGAGAGAGAGTGACTGAGGGGAAGAGAGAGAGAGACTGGGGGGAAGAGAGAGAGAGACTGGGGGGAAGAGAGAGACTGGGGGGGTAGGGGGAAGTGGGGGTGGGGGAAGGGGGGAGGGGAAGGGGGGAGAGGGGGTAGTGGGAAGGGGGAGGGGAAGGGGGAGAGGGGAGGGGAGGGGGGTAGTGGGAGGGGGGAGGGGGAGGGGGGAGGGGAAGGGAAGGGGGGGAGGGGGTGGGGGGAAGGTGGGGTGGAGGGGAAGGTGGGGTGGAGGGGGAGGGGGGTGGAGGGGGAGGGGGGGTGGGAAGGGTGTGGGGGGGGAAGGGTGGGGGAAGCAGGGGGGAGCCAGCAGACCCTCTCCCCTCTGCCGGCGATGGCTCCGCGGAGCTCCATGCCGCCCCACGCACTGACATGGCCCAGCCGAGCGCAGCGCCCCGGTCAGCCCGAGCCCCGAGCCCCGCCCCCCGCCCTCCGGCTTCAAGACCGCCGATTGCGGCTGGGCCTGCGCTGGAGCCAAGCCCCGGGAACGGGCGTGAGCCGGCTTGAGGCTGTGAGAGAGTGCCGGGCCCGGTTGCCGGGGTAACCCTTCCCGCTCTCCCGAGCACCGGCCTCCCTAGCCCCGCCCTCCCGGGCACCGGCCCCCCGCCCGAGCCGCGGGGGGGGGAGGAGTGAGAGAGCCGCCGCTCCTCCGGTCGATGTGTTGCGGGCCGACCCCTGATGAGCACCCGATCAGCTGAGCCCGAGCCCCGCGGTGACCACAACTCACCTCCCGCTAGGCTCCCTCCTGCCCCGCCAGCCTTTACCAAAATGGCAGCGATGGCTACGCTCGGTCCAGTCCCGCGCCGCCAGCCTTTGCAAAGATGGCGGTGTTCGCGGGGTGGGCCCAGCGGGAGGGGCGGTGCCTAGCTTGGGCATGGCTGGGCAACAGAGGCCCAGGCTTCCAGGCCTGCAAAAACGGTGAAAGGTAGGAAAATTATAGAGGTTAGAGAAAAGGTTTACAAATGAATTAACTTTTTTTTAAAAACAATTTGTGTTTTAAAAGCAACATTTTTTTTTTGCTGGAAATCTAAATTTGAAAAGAAACACGCAGAAAGTGGGAAAAAAAAATAAACTTACGAATCAAAATGGCTGACACTCACCTCAGTTCAGAATGATAAGGCCCGCCCACACACGCACCGATTGTCAACCGTCAGGTCACTGAACTGCACGATTGGTCAATCGTCACGTCACTCAACTCTAGGATGGCCCGCCCGCACACGCAATGAACCAGCCTCCACTCGATGCTAATGAGCGGATAGTGAGCGGAATTTTGAACGTTTTTTGGATACCGTCGGCACAATTTTTGTCTGAGCAAAAAGTAACTCCGCTGATGACCATTCTGGAATGGTAAGCTTTCTTTTGATGTAACACACATGTAGGTACGCTCTATAACTTGAGTGTGCAGCCGGACAGACAGAGACAGACAGATCAACCGCTTTTATATATAGAGACTAGCTGGAGTGCCCGGCGGTGCCGAGGCTTTTTTGAGGGCATGCTGTTGTTGGAAGAGAGAGAGTGACCAGGGGGAAGAGAGAGAGCGACTGGGGGGAAGAGAGAGAGCGACTGGGGGGAAGAGAGAGAGCGACTGGGGGGAAGAGAGAGAGCGACTGGGGGGAAGAGAGAGAGCGACTGGGGGGAAGAGAGAGAGCGACTGGGGGGAAGAGAGAGAGCGACTGGGGGGAAGAGAGAGAGCGACTGGGGGGAAGAGAGAGAGCGACTGGGGGGAAGAGAAAGCGCGACTGGGGGGGAAGAGAGAGCGCGACTGGGGGGGAAGAGAGAGCGCGACTGGGGGGGAAGAGAGAGCGCGACTGGGGGGAAGAGAGAGCGCAACTGGGGGGAAGAGAGAGAGCGGCTGGGGGGAAGAGAGAGAGCGGCTGGGGGGAAGAGAGAGAGCGGCTGGGGGGAAGAGAGAGAGAGCGACTAGGGGGAAGGGGGAGGGGGAAGGGGGGTAGGGGAAGGGGAGGGGGGTAGGGGAAGGGGGGAAGGGGAGGAGGTAGGGGAAGGGGGGAGGGGAGGGGGGAGGAGGAAGGGGAAGGGGTGGGGGAGGGGAGGGGGGAGGGGAGGGGGGAAGAGAGAGAGCGACTGGGGGGGAAGAGAGAGAGAGACTGGGGGGAAGAGAGAGCGCGACTGGGGGGAAGAGAGAGAGCGACTGGGGGGAAGAGAGAGAGCGACTGGGGGGGAAGAGAGAGCATTGAGCAGAGGTTTAATACCCCTGGATGATACTGCATTGCAGGATCGGAGTTAAGATGCAGCAGGCTACATCCTGAGAGCAGAGCAACTCACCAGTTAACATTCTCGACGCATCTGCTCTGGGCTCGGGATGATTAAAAAAGTTGCTGCAGCTCTCAGATACTTCTCTAACTCAGAAGGAAGTGATGCAATCTTTTTAAAAACTAGTAGCAAAGAGCTCTGCTCGGAAGCAGTGCCGATATTTCATGGGGAAGCATTTTTTTTTTGAGTGGGGCCTGCCTAGAGAATAGCAACATGGCGGCAGGGGCCATTGGGAACTATGTCAACAGGGGAGCTGGGGAATGTTTAAACAAAAGCATCTAAGAGGAAGGTGCTCCAGTGCCACCACTAGTGATAGACCTGGGTGGCAGGAGATGGAGATAGTACAGTGCCATCACTAGTGATAGACCTGGGTGGCAGGAGATGGAGATGGTACAGTGCCACTACTAGTGATAGACTGGCTGGCAGGAGATGGAGATGGTACAGTGCCACCACTAGTGATAGACCGGGTGGCAGGAGATGGAGATGCTCCAGTGCCACTACTAGTGATAGACCGGGTGGCAGGAGATGGAGATGGTACAGTGCCACTACTAGTGATAGACCGGGTGGCAGGAGATGCAGATGGTACAGTGCCACTACTAGTGATAGACCGGGTGGCAGGAGATGGAGATGGTACAGTGCCACTACTAGTGATAGACCGGGTGGCAGGAGATGGAGATGGTACAGTGCCACCACTAGTGATAGACCGGGTGGCAGGAGATGGAGATGCTCCAGTGCCACTACTAGTGATAGACCGGGTGGCAGGAGATGGAGATGGTACAGTGCCACCACTAGTGATAGACCGGGTGGCAGGAGATGGAGATGGTACAGTGCCACTACTAGTGATAGACCGGGTGGCAGGAGATGGAGATGGTACAGTGCCACCACTAGTGATAGACCGGTGGGCAGGAGATGGAGATGGTACAGTGCCACCACTAGTGATAGACCGGGTGGCAGGAGATGGAGATGGTACAGTGCCACTACTAGTGATAGACCGGGTGGCAGGAGATGGAGATGGTACAGTGCCACCACTAGTGATAGACTGGGTGGCAGGAGATGGAGATGGTACAGTGCCACTACTAGTGATAGACCGGGTGGCAGGAGATGGAGATGGTACAGTGCCACTACTAGTGATAGACCGGGTGGCAGGAGATGGAGATGGTACAGTGCCACTACTAGTGATAGACCGGGTGGCAGGAGATGGAGATGGTACAGTGCCACTACTAGTGATAGACCCGGGTGGCAGGAGATGGAGATGGTACAGTGCCACTACTAGTGATAGACCGGGTGGCACAAGATGGAGATGGTACAGTGCCACTACTAGTGATAGACCGGGTGGCAGGAGATGGAGATGGTACAGTGCCACCACTAGTGATAGACCGGGTGGCAGGAGAGGGAGATGGTACAGTGCCACTACTAGTGATAGACCGGGTGGCAGGAGATGGAGATGGTACAGTGCCACTACTAGTGATAGACTGGGTGGCAGGAGATGGAGATGGTACAGTGCCACCACTAGTGATAGACCGGGTGGCAGGAGATGGAGATGGTACAGTGCCACTACTAGTGATAGACCGGGTGGCAGGAGATGGAGATGGTACAGTGCCACCACTAGTGATAGACTGGGTGGCAGGAGATGGAGATGGTACAGTGCCACCACTAGTGATAGACCGGGTGGCAGGAGATGGGGATGGTACAGTGCCACCACTAGTGATAGACCGGGTGGCAGGAGATGGAGATGGTACAGTGCCACGACTAGTGATAGACCGGGTGGCAGGAGATGGAGATGGTACAGTGCCACTACTAGTGATAGACCGGGTGGCACAAGATGGAGATGGTACAGTGCCACTACTAGTGATAGACCGGGTGGCAGGAGATGGAGATGGTACAGTGCCACTACTAGTGATAGACCGGGTGGCAGGAGATGGAGATGGTACAGTGCCACCACTAGTGATAGACTGGGTGGCAGGAGATGGAGATGGTACAGTGCCACTACTAGTGATAGACCGGGTGGCAGGAGATGGAGATGGTACAGTGCCACTACTAGTGATAGACCGGGTGGCAGGAGATGGAGATGGTACAGTGCCACCACTAGTGATAGACTGGGTGGCAGGAGATGGAGATGGTACAGTGCCACTACTAGTGATAGACCGGGTGGCAGGAGATGGAGATGGTACAGTGCCACTACTAGCAGCAAAGTGTAATTGCAGCATGAAAAATGTACATAAGCAAAACCTATAATTAATGTGATCTAGAAATCCATAATGAAAAAAGTTGACAACAAGGAGTCAAGTGCAGATGTAAGGTTTTAATATATTACAGGTATAGATGGAGGATTTTATTTTTGCATTTCAGGGATCAAACGGGTGTGACCTGATGTTTTGCAGCATCTGATGTCTCTTTATATTATATTATAATAAATAGTGAACATCTTTCAACTACGTTTTACAGTAGATGTTGGTCACTCACCATTTTTCTTCCACATCAGACTAGGCGGTGGAATGCCACTGGATTCACAAACCAAGCTGATTAGGCTTCCTTCTATGACTGTCAGCTTGGATAGTTCATTTGATCCTTGAATACTGGGGGGAACTAAACAATAAAATATGAGTTTGTTAACATAACATGACACCTACACATAAACAGATGTTTCAGGTTGTAATTTTAAACTACATGCTTTGTGGGGGATAATACATACAATTAGAAAAACTAATTAATTGTGAACAATTCCAGTCCTATATATGAAAGTACTTTCATATGGATATGAAATGATAAAAAGTGAAACTCTCTGGAAAATTCAGGCAGGCCCACTGGAAACTCAAGACAGGTTTGAATTGATTCTTCTTCAGATTAGTTGAATAGTTTAATACAAAACTGGTTTCAAATTTCATTATGAAGTTCAATCCATTTTATAACAAGTAGCTTCAACTGGTCCCAGTCAAGAGCAGTTGGAATGTGTTCAGCGATTGTGTTAGTCTGAACTGACATGAACTGCAATTTTCAGGGGGCATGTAGCCAACTATTTCATGATCCTCAGTGTCTCAACTGCTTTCACATGTTTAAGAACAATCCCTTTGGATATAACTGTCCAAAAATAAGAGCTATGTAGCTAAATTATTAAAGGACCAACCTTTGTTACCACTTTTTATCTCTGTGGTCAATTTCACATTAAGCTTATAAAAAGTAGCACCAGTGATTTGCAAATGAATTGAAGTATGGCATTTTAATCCAGTCACTAGCCTCATCACCCCAAAGATGCCACTTATATCCCAGTTTCTTATGTGAGCAAAGAAATAAATATCACCTGATACAGAAGCCAGGAAATTGAAACTGGGAAAGGATACAAGTGTACGCTTGAAGAGGTTGTTGAGGTATGTCTCTTTGTATCAATCCCAGCCTGAATGTGCTTTTATTCTCGGGCCAGGATGGTAAATCTAGACTCTTTAAGATAAAGGATGTCAGAAATGGAACGCCTCTTCGCTTTTGGCACCGTCAGGATCAAGCATTCCTGGATGAGATATCATCCAGCCAGATGCAAGAGTAAAGACCCCAGTTACATTACTTCAACAATGTGTTTGAAATCTAAACTCAGAAGAGTAAGCCTATACTTCATTAGTCTGAATTTTTAACTTCCCACACAAATCATCCTTGTGGCCTCTTTGAGTAATAATACCAAGCTGTCAGCACTTTTGTGTTGTGGAACCACAGTCATTGGAATTTGGATTAAAAGTTCTATAACCCATCTCAGTTGGGATCCTAAAATTAGACTTTTACCCCATCAGTCTGGATTTTACCTCCTTGTCAGAGATAAAATCTCAGTATTCTAATATAGGGTCACTGAGCTCTTGACCAACATTGGCATTCTTAACTATCAATCTCATATGCAATAAAATGATGAACATTTCTAAATATAATTCATTGCATGGCTGAGGTGAGAGTTACTGCCCTTGATATCAAGGCAGCATTTGACCGAGTGTGGCATCAAGGAACCCCAGTAAAACTGAAGCCAATGGGAAAACGCTCCAATGGCTGGAGTCACACCTAGCACAAAGGAAGATGGTTGTAGCTGTTGGCAACCAATCATCTCAGCCTCAGGACATCGCTGCAGGAGTTCCTCAGGGCAGTGTCCTAAGCCCAACCATCTTCAGCTGCTTCATCAATGACCTTCCCTCCATCATAAGGTCAGAAGTGGGGGTGTTTGCTGATGATTGCACAGTGTTCAGCACCATTTGCAATTTCTCGTAAATGAAGCAGTCCATGCCCACATGCAGCAAGACCTGAACAACATCCAGGGTTGGGTTGATAAGTGGCAAGTAACATTTGTGTCACATACGTGCCAGGCAATGACCATCTCTAACAAGAGAGAGCGTAACTTCTCATTAATATGAAGTTAAGTACAATCAGCAGTAGAATTATTGGTCTGTAGTTATCAGAGTCTGACATTGATCCTTTCTTGTGAATAAGTGCAATGGCCAAGAAATTGGTTTTGTGCCGGGAACCTTTTGTAGGTGGGAGCCTCTTCTTGCAAACAGTTTCTTAAATAGACCCCAGTCTTTCTCAATTCAAGCCATCCCCATGTGTTGGCAAGGGTTACTGGGAGCCTGTTATTCGATATAGGCCAAACCACAATCATTCTTTTAAGTCAATGGTTACAGGCAAAAAAACTACTTTGCAGACAGTGGAAGGAGATTTTTGATATTACAAAAATATTATGCAGAAGTTAGGCAAAATACAGAAATTACAATCGAATAGTAATCTGCACACTAATATTTACTTGCAAGTTATACAAAAGTGATATTTAGAAGATTTAAAAAAAATGTTCTTAGCTATTCTTATGCAACAGCAATGTCAACATACCCCAAATGTTTAAATTGTAGTTCTTTTCCATTTTACCAGCCACATTTGTGGCTTCACATGTGTAACGACCAGTGTCCAGGACTTGAACAGCCTCAATCTATGAGTTAGGAAAAACAAAGTTAGGCAGCTAGTAGTTTACATGCAATGTACAGAGTCTGTTACTTTGGTTTTTAATTTTGACTGTTCTATTTAAGCACATTAATGTTACAACATCTTGTAGTAAAGCATTGCAAGTTTAAGCATTGCCAGTTTCTTGATTCCTCTTTTATCACGACTGACTCTCCTGCTACAGATGATGGTGCAGAAATTAAGGAAAATTTTGGAGGAATCATTTTGAGTGCTCAAATTCACCGGAGACTGCTCTCCCTTGTCTGACGGTGCATGCCCAGTGCAGTTGGCACTGTTCCGCATGAATTAATTTTTTTAAATGGCCTTACTCAGTGTTCAGTTTTTACACTGGATATCTTCCTATGGTTCAGCATTGCAGACTACTCCCGTAAGTGAGCCTGTGCTCCCTTTGACCAGGAGTGTATCTTACTTGACCAAAATCTAGGTAAATGTAATGGGCCCAGGAGTTGAACAGGAAACCCTGTCACTTTATTCCAGTTTACTGGATATACCACATGCCCTCGGGTAAATTCCTTGACTTTGGGTAGGAGGATGATAAAGATGCCATCAGACTGTGACTTACGCTATAAACTGCTAGTCAGATTTATTGAACAGTGAGCAGATAAATGTACACAAACTGGATTTACAGTAAGTACAAACTTTATCATGCTTCTCAGAATATCAAAAACAACAAAGGCTCTTCTGCACTAGCACTCAACATAAAACACTCTTGAAACATGGTCCTTTATGTCTTATGTGGCTTTCACTACCACGGTGCCTCATCACTGCTAACTTTGAGAAAGTCAACCTCAGATACACCATTCAAGATCTTTGAAGATGCACCAAAACAAAGGCCATAACTCCAATAATGGGCCACAATTTGCTGTAGCAGGTCAGCTAACAGCATCTGCCGTTAGTTAGACTTGTCTTGCATGTTTAGGTTTTTAATTTTTCTTGCGTGATGTAGGGTTCGAAAATCCACAACCACGTTTTACCAAAAATTGGATTGCCCTATACAGTTTAAAACCAACATTTTCGGCAAAGGCAGAGGTCCCGACAAGCAGGTTGGGATATGCCTGGGACATCCAAATACAGGGGACTGTGGCTCAGAGGCGAGCCATAGATGTCGGCCAATCGAAGCAGAGTGCATTCTCAAAGGCCAATCAGGGGACCGAGTCAGACCTGAAGCGAGGAAACCCCCGGCCAATGGGGACCACCCGGTCCGGGTTTGAATATGTGACTCACCCCGAATCGGGCTATGAATACAAGCCATTATCACCTTAATCAACTCGGACTAGGGACAATAGTCTTGGGATCACTACAGTTAAGAGGTGGCCCAAACTAATCAAGTCCCAGGACTGACACAATGGGGCAGCAGACTTGGAGGAGCCGATGTGCACTCAAAACAATACCCCTGTCCTCACACCTACCTGTATAAATATGGAACACAAGGAGGACCAACGCTGAGAGAGAACTATTACCAGAAGAATGAACAGGAGAGTGAGTTAAGACGCTGAGGGAAAAGACGAGCCCGGGAGGGACGAGCTGGGGCGAACTAACATCTAAAGAACTCCAACCGCACTGAGGAGAAGATCCACCATCAGGCCCCAGGCTCAATCGGTATACTGAAGGTTTACTCCGCTACCAGACGGCGCAACATCGCTGCAAGAAGCCGTACCATACACCGACTCCCGTTCCGGGGACCTCGACAAGAAGACACCAACAACCGAAGTGGCTGTGGAAGACGGCATTCACTCCAGTCATTTCGGGAACCTTTTCCATCAAGCACAAACCAACCAATGACAACCGACCGAAAGCGCAATCAACAAAACCAAACTTCGAGAAAACCCGACCAGACGCAGCAAGGTCCTCTCCGAGGTTCGGGGTATGGCGAACCCCGAGGCATAGGTCGAATTCCGATGACGACAGCAACAACAACAACCCAACAACCGCACTCAAAATTCCATCTGTCAAGGGAGGAGGCTGTGAGTATAATCCAAGGGCCTGCAACTGTCAGTCTAGTTTAGGTAGGAAAGTGGGTTGGTGGGATTGGACTTGGTAAAGATAAAACTGTGTAAACATTCTCATTGTGTCCGTTCTCTCTCATATTTTATTTATAGTTATAAATGTGTGTGTGTGTTTATTACGTTTGTGGTAGAACTTACCTTGGCAAATAAAATTGGTTGTCACCTGTTCTTTTTCCAAGGACTACTTGTCTCCGAGTGTCTATTTAAAGTGCATCGTTCTCCACCCAAATTCTGGAGTTAGAACCAGATAGGGGCATTAGGGCGCTTCGAACCCGCCAAACAAGGGAACAGCAGACTAGGGAAAAGGGAGAGGACTCCAGGAGCACTTGGGCTCAGGAGTACCCCACAGATTAGGTATAAATTGTGCGGGTCACCACCGTATTTTAGTCCTCTATAAGCTGCTGTTCTCTATCTCCTTAGAGGGTGTTTAGTGACACCCGACCTGCAGGCTAACATAAGCTGCAAGGGTATAAAGGAGACCGAGGCCCAATACATCAACAGGCACTAAAGACCCCTGCAATTGGGCAGAGCAGAGCCCCATCCCCCTACAGTTTCAAGTTGCTGAGAGTGTGAGCTGATAACGTCGCAGTGAGGGAAACAGGGCATCTCTGACCTTAGTTGCTGTCGAACTAGTGAGGGCAGGTGCCAGAGCAAGAGAATAGTGGGACTGTCAATGTAAAATAACAACTTTATAAGAAGAATCTTTTTCATTGGTATTGTGACTTATTTAGGATTCTATAATCAATGCAAGGCTGTTCATCAAACACCTATTGCAAGAGCACACAAATAAAAGAAAAACAACAGATGCAGAAAGGATCTCTGCAGGTGGCCGACACTGCTGTGACTTACCTTTAGAGTACTTCCATCATCAGAAACAGTAAGCCCCGGCTTCTTGAGCAGAGGTTTTCCATCTTTCAGCCAGCTGAGAGTTGGAGGAGGGATTGCATTACTTTGACACTTCAGCACAACAGCTTGGTTGATGGTGACTGAGACATTTTGTTCTTCTCCCATGATATTTGGTGGAACTGCAAAAAAATCTATGTTATTCTCTGGGTTGCATTTATACTCTTGCTATATGCTCCAGATATTAATTTGCAGCATTGATCTACAGGAATAAAGAGCAACACATTTATTTTGTACTCAAAAAAACAAAGTAAAAGGCACCAAATTCAGGTCAAGAATCCAACTCACATTTCAATTTATTGTATGCTGATGGTGCATTTCTGTATAGAGGCCTGAATAGCACATTTAAAGTAATCAGTGTGTTGTATGCTTGCATGTAGGACACGAGTACGAATTGTTCTTCGTTCACTGAGGCAGTACACTGCGAAGTGTGAAACTTTATTATAATAGAGGTTGACTGCACATTCATAGTCAATGGGCAGAAATTCTAGCCCGGTAATGAAATGTGCTTGGATTGGCTTCTAGTTTTAAACATCTCACTTGGTTAGGTTGTGGGGTGGGAAGAGGAAAAAGTGACAGATGCTATTTGATCCAGCAGCCTGTCTACTTTCTATTAGCCAAACATGGAAAATCATTGATCAGCAGAGCTTTCAGAAAAGTTTAGGGCCTGTTCCTCCTCTCTTTCATTGGAATGAAAGTGTCTAGAGATGCACCATTTTGAAGGATAAAACACAACCAAAAGAATAGAATAGAAAAAAATTACATAAAGTCAGTTTTAGGGTAACTGAACATTAATAGCAGACTTGGAGGAAGCCAGCACGGTTACAGATCTGGCAAGAAGCATAAACATTACTGCATGATTTGCTTCATTGACACAAAAGTGAAACATTGAAGTTGTATGCTTTTCGCTACTCAAAACATGGAGAGGTGGATTTGAATAGGAAAATCTGAACCCAAATTCTAAAATTAGGAAAAACTGATACAATCTACTCCTTTTAATTTAAAGTTATTTAGTTTCCCACATTACAACAGCGACTCCACTTCAAAAAGTACTTCATTGGCTGTAAAGCGCTTTGAGACATCCAGTGGTCGTGAAAGGCGCTATATATCTTTCTTTTAATTTGAATCAGTGGATAAAAACACAAAAAAATGACATCAAATTATATGGGGTAGACTGTATTTAAAGAAATGATTATTTACCGGTTGAGGCTCAGGTGATTTTGCTTGCTATTGAGCTGTAGGTTGCAACAACAACACCAACAGTCATCTGACCTAATATCTCCTTATGTGGCTTGGTGTCAAATGTTGTCTGATAACACTCCTGCGAAGTGCCTTGGGATATTTTACTACGTTAAAGGGGCTGTTGTTGAGAACAGACATGAGACAAGGCGATTCAACCCATCTATCTTGTTGTCCAGATCCATATTGAAGACTCACTCAATCTACTCATTGCTACTTTTCTGTATGTTTCACTCTCTCTTTCACAATATAGCCTTGTTAAACTTCAAAACCTTAATCAGTAAGTTTGGACTACATTACTAACAAATTTTTTGTATTCCTATTTTTCCTAGGCCCAGAAATTCGGGTCTCCACGGGTGAGTACGCACGGGGTACTCACCCGAAAGCCCAATGGGAGTGCCGGTTTCCTGTATGCACTACGCATGCGCGGGAAACCGGCACTTCCGTTCCCCTGAAAGAAGGGGTTCAGAGGTCGAACGCGTGCGCAGGAGAGGCAGCGCGTGCGCATCGAACTTAGGTTTTTTTTGCAGGTTTTCCCGGGAGGGTAAGTCTCCAGAAGTTAGACATTTAAAAAGCAGTTGCAAGGCCTGCTTTTTACAAGGTAAGTGGTGAATTAATTAAAATTAAAACTTTTTTTCCACAGGTTTATTATTTTTAAATACTTTAAAGAAAGGTAAGTTTATTTTTAGCCCCGTTTGAAAATAAAATTATTTTTCCAAAAATTTAAATTATTGTTTAAAATAGTTATTTCATGTAATTTATAGTTTATTTTAAAAATGTTATGTTTTTAAAAAATTTATTTGAAGATTTAGTGATGTTTTGGGGCTTATAGTATTTATAAGTTTGACAGCCCTTCCTGTCAAACTTATGAATGAAGCATTCCCTGCTTTGACTGGCTCTCCATGGCCCACATGATCCCGGGGACGCATCGAACTAACTGCGCCCCTGGGATACGCAAGCACTGCACGCCGGCAGTTGGAGGAGGCCCAGGATCACAATTACACGGGGGCCCACAGCACAACGGCCTGCGTGCATGGTAAGTGCAGGTCGGGGGCTTTCACCCGCGGGAAGCCCCCGACCTGAATTTCTGGGCCCTAATTTTTTTCTCCTACATTTTCATTTTTTTGATGTGAATCATCAATGGTTGGGCTGCAGATTACTCCACAACTGGCGTCAGTGTTGGTCTGTGCTTAGCCAGCTGGAAGTACCAATTGAGTAGAATCTACCAATGTTAGTATTTCCTTCTCCCTTGAAACAGAGCCTTTCACTGCTGCATGTTTCACCATCTAATGACTTGGCTAAAGATGGACCAAACCAACTCAACAAAGGAAAGTGGATTTCAGTGAAGGCCAATCCAGTGGCTTTATCTCACAATCTCAAAAGCTCAGCCACTGTAATACTAGCTTAATTTGTCAATTGCTACAACTTAATATGTCAGTAGGCAACAATATTTATGTCCATTAAATATTTATTAAAGAGAATATTTATCATTTTGTAGTGAAGTTCAGCAACGTTCTCAAAGCCTGCAATAAATGGATTCAAGTAAAACATGCAACAGGACTGCAAATAAACCTGCAAAAAGTGTTCCAGTTTTTGGTAAGAAAATATTTCCTAAAGTAAATTTATGCTTCTTCGTATACTGCCAGTAACCAAAGTGGAATATAACAAAGCATCAGAAGGCTCAAGAGATTGTAGCATCCTGGATTTGTTAGCAGAAAAGACAGCTATTGGCTTGGAGTTCTAACAGCTGGCAAGGTATATGGCCACATGAATCAATACTGAGTTGGCACATGCTTTTATAAATATTATTCATAAGAATAGTACAAGCAATATCTAGTTTCACTGAATGTGTTTGCCAGACTTTTAAACTACAACTGTGCTAAACTATTGGAAGAATAACACAATTGTCTTTTTTTTCCAAAAACTAACATAATTACAATATCAAACCCCCATTAGTCTGTGATGCATTAGTAATCCTGAGCATCTTAACTCTTTGAGGTCCAGAAATGCTGGATCAGAATAACAACAACAACTTGTATTTATATAGCACCTTTAACATAGTAAAATGTCCCAAGGCGCTTCACAGGAGTATTATAAGACAAAAAATTTGGCACCGTGCCACATAAGGAGTAATTAGGGCAGATGGCCAAAAGTTTGGTCAAAGAGATAGGTTTTAAGGAGTGTCTTAAAGGAGAAAAGAGTGGTAGAGAGGTGGAGAGGTTTAGGCAGGGAATTCCAGAGCTTAGGGCCTCGGCAACAGAAGGCACGGCCACCAATGGTTGAGCGATTATAATCAGGGATGCTCAATCGGGCAGAATTAGAGGAGCGCAGATATCTCGGGGGGTTGTGGGGCTGTAGGAGATTACAGAGATAGGGAGGGGCAAGGCCATGGAGGGATTTGAAAACAAGGATGAGAATTTTGAAATCGAGGCGTTGCTTAACCGGGAGCCAATGTAGGTCAGCGAGCACAGGCATGATGGGCGAAAGGGACTTGGTGCGAGTTAGGACACAGGCAGCCAAGTTTTGGATGACCTCAAGTTTACGTAGGGTAGAACATGGGAGGCCAGCCAGGAGTGCGTTGGAATAGTCAAGGATAGAGGAAAAAAAATCACCCAAACTTTACACCTAAGCCACAAGTGTGGGTGGAAGCTGTGAAATACTTTTCACAAAACATGTGCTGTACTATAAAATGATTAAAACAAATGCAATGACTTCATCTTCATAGTTTTCTTTTTATAGTTCATGGAAATTATACTGTGATTGAGAACAGAGTGAACTATGTGGTGGAAAAAACATTTTACAATGAACTAGTCTGTTATTAATGAATCAGTTTAGTTCCCATTTCAAATGAAAATTTACATTTGTTATTTTAGTTGTTTAATTAACATACGAGGGGTAATTTTACCAGTGGATCGCACATATCAGAGCGCAACCATAATATACAAGATGGATGATTTATATGCCTCAATCTGATAACTCGGGAGCAACAGGGGACCATGCATCTTCAATTCCATCCTTTTCCGATTTAGTCATTAACTGTGACTTCTCAGATTCGACTCTCTTGTAGTATGAACTGGTTTTAATCAGCTGAGGTCAACAATTCACGTAGGTATGAATCTGCATCCTACCACTCTGTAGTTCATTAGATTGGCAAACTGGTCAGCTTTAACTCTTCCACACTTATGTACTATAGCTCAGATATCAGCTTTCCCAATGCTGGACTGTCTGTTTATTCAGGTGAAGTGCTCTAAACCACCCTATCAGTTCTACTGTGCCATTTCCAGTGTTAGAAGTTTGTGGAGTACGAGTAGATTGTTGTAATATGGCACTATTTGGGTTAATTTGAAGCTTTGCATAAGGCTAATGTATGAAAAAAAATGTATGTTATGTACTTTCTGTTCTTTTAAATACAGTATGAAACTGTTTTTTTATAAAAGGCTGTCTGAAACATATTCTCGGTTTATAAGACTTTACCTCCCATTGCTTCCAGTGGAATCTGGAGCAGATTCAAACATGTTCTGTGCAGTGCTGGCTCATGCTGGGAACAGCTGACATAAACCTTGTTCACACTCCAGCCCTATTCAACTTAGATCAGGAAGATCTCAAATGAATATGCCTGCTCACTTTGTATTTACACCCACTTTGATTCAGTGTATGTAGATTGAGGTGTTAAGTTACCAATTCAACAGGTGTTTTGCTTCTTGTTTGCTACTGAAGTCCAATTTCCCCATGACATTTACAACAGGCCAATGCACAATAAACTCCCAATTCAGTATCCAGGAGTAGAAGTGTTTATCATCCCCAATATGGTCAAAAGCCATATCTCTGCACTCTTTGCACAAAATGTTTTAGTGCAAACAGATGTGAATTTGCAGCTGTAGTGTAAACTGGGTGATGGATTGGGGTGAGTACTTGGAATATGGCAATAGCTTTTCCTCAGTACATTCAGATCTCCTTAAACTGAAGCCTAAAAAGTTGTGGAATGTGAATAAAAATGTTTCCCTCAACAGCCAGAATGAGATAGACATACCCCCCATTACTATATTGAAATGAGATGTACAGACACTATGGGGGAAAAATTCGGTATCGCCCATTTTGGGGCGGTAATATCGGCCGGGCGCAAAGTTTAGCACCCGGCATTAATTATTGCCTCTGACTGCAAAATTCGCCTCTATCGCCCCTGGAAGTGATTTAAGCACTAATTCAAGCGCTACACACCTCTCTTAAGGTGCAAACATCAGGGAACGAGACGCTACCTCAAAATGCTACCGAGCTCAGGCGATGCCAATTACCATGAAAGCCAGACACACTGGCACCGTCCAGTTTTTAAAGGGGAGGGGCATCTTGCTGGCCAGCCACACCCTGCTCATTGCAGCCTTGAATCTCGGCTTGGAGAGACCTCAAAAGCAATTGTGTTGGAAGCACAAATGGATAGGCCCAGGGAAAGAGCTCGGCGCTTAGGAACCTCAAAAGTGGTGCTGAGGGCCAAAACTCCTTAGGACAGCGTTAAAACCAAAAATTTTGCCGACAACAAAAAGCAGGAAGCGCCCGCCTTTACATAGTGCTCCCCCAGCCCCTTCCCGACTTAAAAACGTTCCCCTCTACCTGTCGTTCCTAGTGGCAGGCACTAAGGCAGGGGGCGTGACTCAATATCCGTTCTGGGGCGCTACCGGGGCATTGCACGCTTGACTGACGTCACGATCTGCGGGTGCAGGAGATCATGGCAGTAGTGTTTAGCGCCGTTACAAAATGACTGGTTAATTTCGCAAGTGCCGCTAAAATCGCCGCGGTCGGGCGCTAAGTTCCTAAGCCCCCCGGAGGTGCTAACAGGAGGCGTTAACCAACCAAATTTTTCCCCCATACCTATTGGACAATGTCATGAATCTTATCATAACTCATGAAGTAACACTGGGCGGCTAGCTGGTGGCGCTGTCCAAGGAGTATAAATACTCGGGCGTGGGCCCAGCTTGCTCAGGATGTTTCTGTAACCAGGAACTAGTGATTGTAACTAGAAATCTCATGGTTTTGAAACAGTTGATTAAAGCCTTGTTTTATACTCAAACCAAGTGCTCGGTAGTCTTTTTACATCAGACAATATACCTTTCAATAGACACTAAACCTAATGGACAACACCCCTTCCATAGACAGTCGACTCGCATGGGACTGTATCAGAGGAAGCAAAGGAAGCTATCATAATAATCGTTTACATTTTTATAAGAGAACATTATAGCATGTTGCCACACAGAAACAAACTTTGCACAACTTGTGTCCTCTTTGTGCAGAATTGGACATAATTGAGTAAGATATTCTACTGCACAAGTTTGATGCCATTTTCTTGAAGGCCATTTCATCTGTACAAGATTCTGTCAATGCTATTACAGGTAGACTACCCTTTATCCGAACTTCCGAAAACCGAAGCTCTCTAAAAACCGAAGGTTTTTTCGTTCAACGTAAGTCGTGCGCACGACCCCGACCCCCGCCGACCCCCCACCCTTTTGGATAAGGGATAGTGTATCCTTTATCCGCACTTCCGAAAACCAAAATCCTCTGAAAACCGAAAGGTTTCGTTCAGCGTAAGTCGTGCGCACAACCCCGACCCCCGCCGACCCCCACCCCTGACCCCCACCCCCGACCCCCACCCCCAACAAATTTCCCAGTCTTATAAAATACCTTCTGAAATCCGAAATTTTCCGAAAACCGAAACACAGCTGGTCCCGAGGTTTTCGGATAAAGGATAGTCTACCTGTATAACCATTTGACTGTTAACAACATAGTAAAATATAATATTTTCAAATAAAAGTTTTGCCTTATTTTTATAAAAAGAACAGATGTATTATACTTCCAATTTGTCAGACTGGTCATCTTTGAGGTGTTAATGAAGATTTAGTTACATTCTGATGAATGGCTATGCTTGAAACAGGGAATGCATACAAAAAGGATTGTGTAAGGTTTGTAATAATGTTACCATAAACTCTGAGGTCAATGTCCCTTTGCTGTTCTCCTGCAGCATTCACTGCTACACATGTGTATTTGCCAGTGTCACTGATCTGAGTGCTGGTGAAAGCAAGCACTCGACCCCCGGACAGAACCTGCAAGGAAGGATATCCACAGCACATTATAGTACGTGCATCATGAGAGGATTCAATTCACAAGCAAATATAAAGTTAAAAGGGAAAGACTTTGTACATAATTGTCACATAATGCTAAATATAAACTCACTGGTATCTTTAAGTTGCTCCTTGTTTCTATGTGTTAAAACTAAAGGATATACAGGCAAACATTTTGTGCAGGATATCTGGCTTCACATCATACAGTTCTACTGAATGACATCATGAGTAGGAACAGTAGGCTGTTGTTAAGACTTCTTTGGGGCGATTTTGAACTTTCGACCAAACCGGTTGCCAAGTAGTGATGTGTCCATGGCACTCACCTAATGGATTTAGTGGAAGGCACAAACCATTTCAGCTTCAGGCCTCATTGGAATACATTCCGTGAGCTGTCCAGCACTCAATAAGTGCTAGCGGGCAGCTCACTGAACCGAGGGTGGGAGGGTGGGAGCAGGGGGCGGCCGTTGTTTCCCTGCAATTTTGAATCTCCCATCCCCGTTTATTGACATCACAGGAGCAGAACTGCACGGTGTCACATTAGGAGGAGTTCTGTACAAAATAATGGCTCCAGTCTGCCCATGGTCAGCAGTTCTAAAGCAGGAAACACAGGTGATTGAGAAAACTGTCATTAAGTACATCGAAAGTATCCACAAGATTTACAATTACCTGACAGTTCAGAAGAATGCACTTCCCCTTTAAGTGAAACAAAAGCTATTAGGAAAAAATAACATTACATAGGCATCTCCTCAGCCATGGGCCATAGCCATCTCACTAGCAATCAGTCAGGACTGCCAGCCATAGACCATAGCCAGCTCGCTAGCAATATGTCAGGACTGCCAGCCATAGACCATAGCCAGCTCGCTAGCAACATGTCAGGACTGCCAGCCATGGACCATAGCCAGCGCGCTAGCAATGTGTCAGGACTGCCAGCCATAGACTATAGCCATCTCGCTAGCAATGTGTCAGGACTGCCAGCCATGGACCACAGCCATCTCACTAGCAATATGTCAGGACTGTCAGCCATGGACCACAGCCATCTCACTAGCAATATGTCAGGACTGCCAGCCATAGACCATAGCCAGCTCGCAAGGAATGTGTCAGGACTGCCAGCCATAGACCATAGCCAGCTCGCTAGCAATCTGTCAGTACTGCCAGCCATAGGCCATAGCCATCTCACTAGCAATGTGTCAGGACTGCCAGCCATGGACCATAGCCAGCTCGCTAGCAACATGTCAGGACTGCCAGCCATAGACCATAGCCAGCTCGCGAGCAATGTGTCAGGACTGCCAGCCATAGACCATAGCCAGCTCACTAGCAATATGTCAGGACTGCCAGCCATAGACCATAGCCAGCTCACTAGCAATGTGTCAGGACTGCCAGCCATAGACCATAGCCATCTCACTAGCAATCTGTCAGGACTGCCAGCCATGGACCATAGCCAGCTCACTAGCAATGTGTCAGGACTGCCAGCCATAAACCATAGCCATCTCACTAGCAATGTGTCAGGACTGCCAGCCATGGACCATAGCCAGCTCACTAGCAATGTGTCAGGACTGCCAGCCATAGACCATAGCCAGCTCGCTAGCAATGTGTCAGGACTGCCAGCCATGAACCCCAACAGACCAAAAGGGTAGACAGTCTGCCTCCTGCCAGTGAACATAGCCAATTATGTTTGTGGAGTGGAGTATGCATTGTCAGCCTACCATTCAGGGGCCATAAAAGGCCAGAAGAGCAGCCGATCAGTCAGCCATCTGAAAAAAGGACCACAATAAGCCAAGAGGGTCACCTGCTGGTGAGGGAGAGGCCACAGTCAGCCTGTCAGTAGAGACGGCAGGAAGCCAAGAGGGTAAACTATTAGTAAACCAAAAACCTGATTATTTCATTTTCATGTTTTAAGGTTACAAGTCATACTGTCACCTACAGCTGAGAGATCATAAATTACACATTCACGTCAATATTCTGTTTAACATTGAAATTTATTTTAGTTTAGTGCTATTATCCACCAATACTGCATTTAAGACACTGTCATTATGACTTTGTTTTTTATTTCACCATTTTTTCCCTTGGTGTCCTGGCTATGTTCAGTAATACTGGAGAACAGTCCACAGGTGCCAGTCGCCCTCCAGTAACATTTCCAAGTGGCTTTTTGTCATCTGTGAACCTACACAGTGGGGGTGGTTTTTAACTGTCAGCCACCATTTGGCAGTTAAATGGGCAGTTATGAGGTAAAATGGGCAGCCAGTAATTTAAAATCATGGGCGCACCTCGACCAGTCCATTGATACCCAAGGCCTGTTTGATGCCAATAGCAGGGGTGCCTGTAAATTGGCAAGCAGCTTGCCCACCTGAATCAGGCGAGAGGTTGCTTAACTATGCAAATTAGGGTCCTAGTACATAAGAACATAAGAAATAGGAGCAGGAGTAGGCCAATTGGCCCCTCGAGCCTGCTCTGCCATTCAATAAGATCATGGCTGATCTGATCCTAACCGCCAATCCACTATCACTGAACCATCTCCTGAATCTAACAGAATTAGACACATGAAATAGGAGCAGGATCAGGCTACATGGCCCCTGGGCCCGCTCCGCTACCCACAGGGCCATGACCGATCCGAACCTAGACTCATGTCCAAATTCCTGCCCGTTCCCCATAACCCTTTATTCCCTTTACTTCTAGGAAACTGTCTATTTCTGTTTTAAATTTATGTAATGATGTAGCTTCTACAGCTTTTTGGGGCAGCATATTCCATGGACCTACCACCCTCTGAGTGAAGTAGTTCCTCCTCATCTCAGATTTGAAAGAGCAGCCCCTTATTCTAAGACTATGCCCCCTAGTTCTAGTTTCACCCATCATCGGGAACATCTTCCCCGCATCCACCCGATCCAACCCCTTCACAATCTTATATGTTTCAATAAGATCGCCTCTCATTCTTCTGAACTCCAATGAGTAGAGTCCCAATCTACTCAACCTCTCCTCATATGTCCATCCCCTCATCCCCGGGATTAACCGAGTGAACCTTCTTTGTACTGACTCGAGAGCAAGTATGTCTTTTCTTAAGTACGGACACCAAAACTGTATGCAGTATTCCAGGTGCGGTCTCACCAATACCTTGTACAACTGAAGCAATACCTCCCTATTTTTATATTCTATCCCCCTTCTTAATCACTTGCTGCACCTGCATACTAACCTTTTGAGTTTCGTGCACCAGGACCCCCAGATCCCTTTGTACTTCAGTACTTTCCAGTTTCTTGCCATTAAGATAATAACTTGCTCTACGATTTTTCCTGCCAAAGTGCATAACCTCACACTTTCCAGTATTGTATTCCATCTGCCAAATCTCTGCCCACTTACTTAGCCTGTCTATGTCCCCTTGCAGGTTTCTTATGTCCTCCTCACTCACTACTTTCCCTCCCATCTTAGTATCATCTGCAAACTTTGATATGTTACACTCGGTCCCCTCCTCCAAATCGTTAATATAGATTGTAAAGAGTTGGGGACCCAGCACTGACCCCTGTGGAACACCACTAGTTACTGATTGCCAGTCCGAGAATGAACCATTTATCCCAGCTCTCTGCTTTCTGTTAGATAGCCAATCCTCTATCCATGCCAGAATATTACCCCCAATCCCATGATTTTTTATCTTAAGCAATAATCTTTTGTGTGGCACCTTGTCAAATGCCTTTTGGAAGTCTAAATACACTACGTCCACTGGTTCCCCTTTATCCACCCTATATGTTACTTCCTCAAAGAACTCCAGCAAATTTGTCAAACATGACTTCCCCTTCATAAAACCATGCTGACTTTGTCCTATTAAATTATGTTTATCCAAATGTCCTGTTACTGTCTCCTTAATAATGGACTCCAATATTTTACCTACCACAGATGTTAGGCTAACTGGTCTATAGTTTCCAGCCTTCTGTCTACTGCCCTTTTTAAATAAGGGCGTTACATTAGCAGTTTTCCAGTCTGCCGGGACCTTTGCTGATTCCAGGGAGTTTTGGAAAATTATTACCAATGCATCCACAATCCCTACCGTCACTTCCATCAAGACCCTAGGATGTAAGCCATCAGGTCCAGGTGATTTATCTGACTTGAGTCCCATTATTTTACCGAGTACCACTTCCTTAGTGATTTTGATCGTGTTTAGCTCCTCCCCCCCTATAGCCCCCTGTTTGTCCAGTATTGGGATATTCTTAGTGTCTTCTACTGTAAAGACTGATACAAAATATTCATTCAGTGTTTTTGCCATCTCCATATTTCCCACCATTAATTTCCCGGTCTCATCCTCTAAGGGACCAACATTTACTTTAGCCACCCTTTTTCTTTTTATATAACTATAAAAACTCTTACTATCTGTTTTTATATTTTTTGCTAATTTACTTTCATAGTCTGGTGGTGGGATTTCGATTATAATTTTCAGGTACAAATGGGTGGAGTATGAACCCACACACATGCTGCCCATTTGTACCAAGCGTTGAGACTTGTGCGGTTCATACTCCACAGGTGTGCTCCTCCTGGGCCACCCAAAAACATTCCAGCCCACTGCTAGCCTGTTCAAGGCTCTCCCCCAGACTTGACCTTACCTGACCTGCTGGCCGGCTCAGCGTGGAAGCCAGTTGATTTCTTGTCTTCTCACAACTGGTTGAGTGAGATGCTTACTAGGCATGTTAATGAGATTGGGGAACAAAATGGCTCAGGCTTCAAGCCGGTACCAACAGGCCACTTTGCCGACATTGCGTCCCTTCCGGGTGGAAGTCGAAGATCAGTCCCTGTAACTCTTTGGCTGTGGAGGGCATCACAAGGGTATCATAGCTGAACTTATCCTATCCACACCAGTGCTCCACCACAGGCAATTTCCAGCAATCAGGAATGGAACCCCTGACTGATCTTCGAGCTTTCTGGCCCAGGGATGGTAAGGTTAATTGTAGTGTCCTAAATGGTGCTCAGGCTGAGGGTCAGCTAATTCAGCACAAACTAGATGTGAACCTGGGACCTTCTGTCAAATCAGCATGCAGTTAAATCCTCCATTATAAAACTGTGCAGCAACAGTAAAAATAATTATATTCAACAAAATACATAATCACTGCTGCAAAACAATGGGCCGGATATTCCGATCCCTACGGGTGGGTACGCACTGTGCACCCACCCGTAGGGACATCGGAAATGCCGGTTTCAAACATGCACAGTGCATGCGCTGGAAACTGGCATATCCGATCTGTCAAGAATCCTCTTGACAGATCCTCCGGCTGCCCTGGAGAAGGGCCTCTGCGGGCGGATAATCCCGCTTTTTGGAGAACCTCCGCCCGCAGAAAACACTTACAATTCTTACGCCTGGCGTAAGGCCTGCTTTTACCAGAATAAAAGTAGAAAAAAGTTAAAGAAAATTTTTTTTTCACTGATTTATCATTTTAAAATACTTTGTGCAGTTCTGGTTGCCTTATCTGAGGAAGGATGTTCTTGCCATGGAAGGAGTTCAGCGAAGATTCACCAGGCTGATACCTGGGATGGCAGGAATGACGTATGAGGAGAGATTGGGTCAATTGGGCTTATACTCGCTGGAGTTTAGAAGAATGAGAGGGGATCTCATTGAAACTTATAAAATTCTGACAGGACTGGACAGACTAGATGTAGGAAGGATGTTCCCGATGGTCGGGGAGTCCAGAACCAGCGGTCACAGTCTAAGGATAAGGGGTAAGCCATTTAGGACAGAAATGAGGAGGACAGAGAGTGGTGAACCTGTGGAATTCTCTACCACAGAAGGCAGTAGAGGCCAATTCATTAAATATATTCAAGAAGGAGTTGGATATATTTCTTAAGGCTAAAGGGATCAAGGGGTATGGGGAGAAAGCAGGGACCAGGTACTGAATTTGGATGATCAGCATGATCGCATTGAATGGCAGAGCAGGCTCGAGGGGCCGAATGGCCTACTCCTGCTCCTATCTTCTATGTTTCTATGTAAAAAAAGGTAAGTTTATTTTTAGCCCCGTAAAATACTTTAATTATTTTTTTCAAAAAATTTAATTTGTTTAAAATTTATTGTAAAATTTATTGTAATTTCAAGTCATTTTAAAAATGTTATTTAAAAAAAAATGTATTTAAAGTTTTACTATGTTTTTTCATTGATCTCCATTCATATATTTGACAGCTCTTCCTGTCAAATGTATGAAGGGAGATTCCATTTTGTGATTGGCTCCCCATGGCCCACGTAATCCCAGGGATGCTGCGAACTACATGCACCCCTGGGATACGTGGGCCCTGCACACTTGCAGTTTGGTGAGGCCCAGCATCTGAACTGTGCGCGTCCCGGGAGCCCTCAGGTATGGGCGCAGATTTTTCCAGATCACAACCCTCTGCCCGCGGGAGGCCTGCGATCGGAAAATACGGGCCATTGTATTTTTTGATTATATCAATTTAGTCTCCAATGAAAGCACTATGTGGTTGGGAATGCAGTAGTGTAGGAGATAGTACACCATAACTATGTACCACACATTGGCACTCCTTTACACTATAATAAGGCCATGATAAAAGCACAAGCAGCAACAGCAACAGTGGGGAGAAGGCAATTCTTTCAAACAAATAATACCACATCTGGGCTGTAATGCACTTTGGCTCAGTAGCAGTCCTCTTGTCTATGAGGTAGAAGGTTGCAAGTTGAAACCTCACTCCAGGTCATGAACTTATGAATCTTGGCTGACACTATGGTGCAGCATTAAAGGAATGCTACATTGTTGGAGGTGCCATTTTTGATGAGACATTAAAACAGGGCCCCCATCTGCCTATTTGTAAAAGATCCCATGAAGCATTTTCTAAGAAAAGCAGGGAGTTTTCCCAGCATTCTGGCAAGCATTCATCCCTCAACCATTTCCACCAAAAAACACAGATTAATTGATCATTCATCTCATTTGCTGTTTAAGGGATCTTGCTTTTTGTAAATTGGTTGCCGCATTTGCCTGCAAGAGTGACTACATTCTAAAAATAATTTATTGGCTGAGAAGCACTTTGAGACAGCTTAAAAATAAATGCAAGTTCTTTTCTCCTCTACAGGGTTGGCTGCCGTGCTGGATACAATCCTAAATGCTTTAATGTAATTAGTAGTATTAAGCTATGAATTAGCTGTACCTGGACACCATCGGAAAAGCTGGAGACGGGGCTGCCATCTTTCAGCCATGTCAAGCTTGGCACTGGGATGCCCCTGGCCTCGCATTCCAGTCTAACAGGGTTATTTACCACCACCGTCACCATGTCACTGCTGCCAAAGATTGTCGGAGGAACTACAGGGTGAAATGATCAACATGAAAACAAAATTTGTGTAAAATTTTAAAATAATGCCATTTGTTTCACATTAATTAAAACATCGTGTATCAGTTGTCTTTACTGCACATCGGTTAATGCATGTTAGCTTCATTGTCTACTTTTATTATGGAGTGATTTAATATTCATTTAAATCTGTCATCAATTGGCTAAATCTGCCACTGACACACTGCAGCCTATTTTAGAGCACTTTGCATCGTTTGATTTATCTGTGTTGTCATGCATTGATCTTTCAGTAGTATTCCCCAAGTACATCTTCTCGTTGGGGTTTGTGGGATCTTGCTGGTGCAGAATGGCTCCTGCGTTTGCCTAGATAACACTTCAAAAATTCACTGGGAGTAATTTTGACTTTGTGAGATAGTGTAAAATGGGGACAGCGAATCGGCAGCCTGTTTTACATCTCCCCTGATTTTTATTTCCACCAACGTCACATGATGTCAAAACTACCCCCATTGTGTATAAAATGCATTAACATGTTTTGAAATAAGATGCTCTATATATCACAGAGACATTTCAAGTACATCTTTTAAGACAGAGAAATTGTATTCTTGATGTACACTAAAAATTAACTTCACAGAAGGATGCTCGTCAATCATGGTGATATAGCCAAATACAGCCCTGTATGTTATGTAATGACATCACGATGATGGTGAACCAGTCTTCTCCCTAATTATTATTCAGTGTGTAATCTTCCTGTGTGCATGTTTAAATCCGATTTAAAATGTCTAAATCACAGCTGGGCTAAAACTATGCCTATGTGCAAAGGATGTATTCAGTGAGCAGTTTTACAACCTAATAACATAAAGTTGGGATTTAAACTTTTACTATTAAAATACAATCTGCCTCTTGCTTCTTGGAACAGCTGCTAATTACTCATTACTGGTAATATAGACATAAGTTATAAAAGTTTTAATTATTCCAATCATTTTAATGCATCTTATTATACAACATATGAGGGTGTATTTCCATTAAGATTCAATGATCTTATCAGAATACTGCACTTACACTAACTTTATGAATGTTCAATGTAGCTTTACTTACCATAAACCTCCACACTGTAGAGTATCTCAGCAGAGCCTGCTACATTGACAGCTGCACACCTGTACATGCCTGTGTCTGCGACCTGGGCACTGGTAATCTGGAGAAGCTGACCCCGATTCAGTATGGAAGTTCCGAAGCTTGTGCTGATTGGTCGGTTGTCTTTGTACCATGTTATAGCTGGTGTTCAGAAAAATCAAGAAATGCTTTTAATGAAGAGTTATTTTACAAGTGCAAATCACTGCACTTTTGTTACTGAATCGAAGTATAGAACAGATTCTCTGTTCAAGGTATAAACCTTCTTGTACCAGTTGTACTTATCTCTGATAACTGCTCACACATTGTATACTAGCTGGAGTGCCCGGCGGTGCCGGTGCAAAGTCTGGCCCTGTGAGAGAGAGAGAGGTAAGGAGAGAGAGAGAGAGAGAGAGAGGGAAGGAGAGAGAGAGAGAGAGGGGTAAGGAGAGAGAGAGAGAGAGAGGGAAGGAGAGAGAGAGAGAGGGAAGGAGAGAGAGACAGAGAGAGGGAAGGAGAGAGAGAGACAGAGATGGAAGGAGAGGGAGAGAAAGAGGGAAGGAGAGAGAGACAGAGAGAGAGAGGGAAGGAGAGAGAGAGACAGAGAGGGAAGGAGAGAGAGACAGAGAGAGGGAAGGAGAGAGAGAGAGGGAAGGAGAGAGAGGGAAGGAGAGAGAGAGAGGGAAGGAGAGAGAGAGAGAAAGGGAAGGAGAGAGAGAGAGAAAGGGAAGGAGAGAGAGAGAAAGGGAAGGAGAGAGAGAGAGAAAGGGAAGGAGAGAGAGAGCGGGAAGGAGAGAGGGAAGGAGAGAGAGAGAGGGAAGGAGAGAGAGAGAGGGAAGGAGAGAGAGAGAGAGAGAGGCCTGGAGTCCCCGTGCGCGGCGTAGCGCCTGAGGCCGGGCCCGAGTCACCCCAGCTGAGCTCGCGCTTGAGGCCCGGCCCGAGTCACCCGAGCTGAGCTCCCGCTCTGGACCGCCGCCCAACGTCAACAACAAACACCGTCCTCACCTGTGACGATTAGCCGCAGCTTGCTGTTCGCTGGGCGGGGAGGAAGGAGGGAATGGCGCCTGATGGCCGCGAGGGTGTACTCCCGCTTCGGGAGAGAGAGAGAGAGAGAGGGAGGGGGGGAAGGAGAGAGAGAGAGAGAGAGAGAGAAATTCCTGAATCAATACGAACAATTTCCTCACCTCCATTACCATTTTTTTAGCTTCAGGCCCGGCCGGTCTTTAATGGTCGCCACTCACCTCACTAACGGCAGTTTGAAGGATTAGGCCCCACCCACAAACGCCATGAAAGGCCCCCCGTGATGCAGCGCGTGGATTGGTCAACCATCACGTCACTCAACGCTAATGAGCGGTAGGATTGGTCAACCGCTAATGAGCGGATTTTTTCCTGTTTTTTGAACGTTTTTTGTCTACTGTCCAAACAATTTTTGTCTGACCAAAAAGTAAATACACCTATGACACTCCTCTAATCATAAGCTTCCTTTTGATATAACATATGTGTAGGTACGCTCTATAACTTTTGAGTGATGCCCGGACATACACACAGACAGACACCATGATCCTTTTATATATATATAGATTCCTATTAACTGTACATCTTACAAACTTTACATTTAAGGTTTGTAATGTCTGAGCTTCCTGGTGGCTGGGACAATCTATTTGTGGTGTAAGTTCAGCGATGGTCTACAATATCAGCTAACTTGGTCTAGGAGGCCCTCCTTGCTGATCTCGGATACTCTCTGTTTCCCTCCAATTTTCAATTAGCCCCACTTACCCCTCCTCTTCTGAAGGTGATGGCTCCTGACAGGGTACATTTCCATGGGTGACGGTGCCCTCAATGAGCACTCACATATGAGCCATAGCGATCAGTATTGATGCGACCTTTTAACTAAGGGATAATTGTGGCTGAGCCTGACCTGACCATCACCAGGGACAAAAACATAAATGTGTTCTTTTTGGGTGCATTTACAGTTCTGGTACACATAGCAACCAGAATAAATCGTCATCTTCAGTGTCTACACATACCGAACTTGGGATCAATCCTGTTATACAATAATCAATGCCAAACTGCTTGGTGCTGCTGTAAAAGTCAGATTTCGTGGACTAAAATTTTTGGGTAGACATAGAAGGTCCAAAACTAAATTACATATTATTCTGAATGCCCATCCTTGAAAGTAATACACATTTCCCCCCCAAAAAAATATTTAAGTGAAGGCGTGTAGTAAAATTTGAACACAACAATCAAACTGTATGCCATTTATACCATTGATCAAGGAGGTCACCAGCTAACAGCTGTGGAGTTAGATACCTCTGGAGCATGTGTAAGGGTTTCTCACACCTACCTGGTATTGGATTTCCTGATGCTTTGCATTTCAGTTCTATTGGATTTCTAACAATCACTGTCTCATTTTGAGTTAGGCCTCCATCTTCAATGCTCGGAGGTTCTACAAAGTCAAGAAAAATAGATTCTCATGTGTAATGGTTCAGAAGAACTCGCTGCCACATGAAGTGGTTGAAGCAGTTGCATTGATGCATTTAAGGGGAGGCTTGATGCACATTTGAGAGAGAAGGGAATAGAGGGATATGGGTTGTGGGTGGGGGCAGGGGGCAGGGTGGGAAGAAGTAATTAGAGTGAGAGGAGGCTGTTGTGGAGTATAAACACCGACCTGGACCAGTTGGGCAGAATGGCCTAATTCTATGCTTTGGATTCTATGTAATTCTACGTAAAGATATTAAATTTTCAAGTATTTCTTCCTTGAAAAGAATACACAAAGTTAATGTGTTTCACAGCCAGTTTTCTTTTTAATAAGATTATTACAAATTTCAGGTCTGCTTAGATATTCTCTGGGGTTCAGTGGGGATCACTCCCATAAGTGATCCCTGCAGCTTATGTTCAGGAGTATGCCCATACTGCCTAATATATATTATCATATGATATCCTAACCTGGGAGCATTACAGCAGCACCCCTTGTGATCTGAACTAGATATTGGCCCAGAATTTGCTGGGAAATTAATGGCGAGTTTAATGTGTACGCGCTATTAGTGTCTTAAAAAAACAGCAATTTGTGGCGCAAAACATTCCAGCTGAAAGGTGAGGGAAAAAAATCCAACGCACAGTCCACACCGTGAGATGCCCCACTCCAGCAAATCCTGTGCCATTGTTTCTTTCACACATGCTTCTCCAACCTTTCAGTAGGTGAACTAAAAACATTTCAGTGAGACAAGGTCAGTTACAAATTGTTAAGCTGCTTTATTTTACAGATGACAAATGAAAGTGTAAAAGTGTAAAGTGTAGTTGTATTCAAAACCCAAGTTACTTCATTTAGCTTCAAACGCCCCCACCCCCCCCTCTCCCACCCCCACCCCCACCCCAATCTCATGAATAAATAATAATCCACACAATCATGTCCTGGATAGTGAGCTAACTATATTTTCTTTTAGCCCATTTTAGCATTGAAACAGAGCAAAGCTTACAGGGGCTTGGTAAGCACTAGTCATCATAATAAACTGCCTTGCTCTTTCTTGTCGTCCTGTCAGCAAGACATTCCAAATACTCCCACATTCACGTCATTGTTCTCCCCCATCCTCCTGGACAGGAAATTAACAGCTGACCTCTGACCCTCTCCCTGGACAGGGAGTGGCCAGTAGAGCTGCCGCTTATATCAGCTGCTGACCTTACCCCTCAGGGTGAGAGTCCCTAGAAGCCATCTCTTGCTCTTTTCAAAATGAATGGGACCACCTTGACATATTGAGCCAGAGATGAGTCAGCAAACTCATTAAAGGCGATTTTAACCCTACCTGCCTGGCAAAAACTGGGTGAACGGCCAGTTAAAATTATCCGGGAGACAGCCCTCTCTGTTCCCGCTGTTCAGAGCGGACGGCAAGGCTGCCCCCTGAAGCCGGCAGGGTCCTTCTTCAAATATGTAGATCAGGGTCCAATGCCGACATCGGCTACAACAGTTATTTTAACGTGGCTTAAGTGTGGAAGCAGTTGTGGCTTCCCCGCCAGGTGAAGACAGCGGGAAGAGAAGCTGAGCTCAGAAGACATCCAAACCAGTACATTAAAAAAAAACTTTTGTTTACTTTCCTTGTGTTGCCAAGAGAAGCAGGAGTACTCCTCCAGGTCCCACAAGGAAAGTTAAGGTCTCCCTTGTCTTGGGATCCTCCCCACCCCCCCCACCACAACTTACTGGAGTGCCGGTGCCTGTTCCTTTGGTCCAGGCCCATGGCCTCCTGCCGTCCAAAATTATGCTCCTGCCCACCAGCAGCTGCCGCTTCCCACCAGTTTTGGGCAGGCAACTGACTGAAGGCATGCAGATGCGGCCTGGGAGTTAAAATTGCCTGGGCCTCACGCTGCTGAGGTTAGGGGGTTTAGCGCTTGCCTTGACCCCCACGTGCCTGCTTTCCACTCTGGGGTAAAATCTAGCCTATTGTCTATGTGCGAAGTGGTACATGAGCAGCAACTTTCCACAAACTGGACTGTCAAGCTTTAGCTGCTAGCTGCTGTGGTAATTTTATACTTTGAGAACTGGATTTAACTTTAGGTAACATTCTTAATATAAATTGTACTAGGCTCCTTCCCATGGGAAAATTGTCAAAAATCCTGAAGTGTGATAAGGATTATATAGAAATCATGTACTGTGTTTCGCGAGGTCATATGTCAGGAAATAAAATGTCACACTGGACAAATACAGTTTAATCTCCATTAGCCACACTCCTACTAACCACCATCCCAACCACCTGCCAAAGTTTACATGAGACCAAACCTTGCACCAGGTGTCAACTCATTACGCAACCTTTTCTGCGATTTGTATTTTATTTCCTTCTTGGCAAATAACACAACATAATGTTTATTCTGTTATTTCTATTACACTATTCTTTATTCCTCTACCTAGGGTATTGATGTGCCATACTTGTACAATACATTTTGTTGACCCTCAATTATTAATTTCTAATAAACAACAACAGCTTGCATTTATATAGCACCTTTAACATAGTAAAATGTCCCAAGGCGCTTCATAGAAACGTTATTAAACACTGAGCCACATAATAGGACAGGCGACCAAAAGCTTGGTCAGAGAGGTAGGTTTTAAGGAGCGTCTTAAGGAGGAGAGAGAGGCGGAGAGGTTTAGGGAGGCAATTCCAGGCAGCTGAAGGCACGGCCGCCAATGATAGAATGATTAAAATTGGGGATGCGCAAGAGGCCAGAATTAGAGGAGCACAGAGATCTCGAAGGGTTGTAGGGCTGGAGGAGGTTACGGAGATAGGGAGGGGCGTGGCCATGGAGGGATTTGAAAACAATGATGAGAATTTTAAAATCGGGATCCAATGTAGGTCAGCGAGCACAGGGGTGGTGGGTGAACGGGGCTTGGTGCGAATTAGGATACGGGCAGCAGAGTTTTGGATGAGTTCAAGTTTATGGAGGGTGGAAGATGGGAGGCCAGCCAGGGGAGCGTTGGAATCGTCAGTCTAGAGGTAACAAAGACATGGATGAGGGTTTCAGCAGCAGATGAGCGGAGGCAGGGGCGGAGACTGGCGATGTTACAGAGATGAAAGTAGGTGTGTTTGGTGATGGAACGGAAACGTGGTCGGATGCTCATTTGGTCAAATAGGATGGCAATGTTGTGAACGGTCTAGTTCAGCCTCAGGGTGGTGGTTGGAATCGGCGTCTAGGGAACAGAGGTTGTGGCGGGGACCGAAGACAATGGCTTCGGCCTTCCCAGTATATAGTTGGGAGGAAATTTCTGCTCATCCAGGACTGGGTGTCGGGCAAGCAGCATAACAAATCAGAGACAGTGGCGGGGTCGAGAGAGGTGGTGGTGATGTAGAGCTGGGTGTCGTCAGTGTATGTGTGGAACCTGACGTGTTTTCAGATTTCAGATGATGTCACCGAGGGGCAGTAGGTAGATGAGAAATAGGAGGGGGCCAAGGAGAGATCCTTGGGGAACTCCAGAGGTAAAGGTGTGGGAGCGGGAAGAGAAACCATTCAGGTGATTCTCTGGTTACGATTGGATAAATAACAATGGAACCAGGTGAGGGCAGTCCCACCCAGCTGGATGACGGGCGAGAGGAGGACGGTGTGGTCAACTGTATCAAAGGCTGCAGAAAGGTCAAGAAAGATGAGGAAAGGGAGGTTGGAGATGGAGCGGCAGTTTGCAAGGACAGAGGTGTCAAGGGTGGGTTTTTTGAGGAGGGGAGTGATGACGGCAGGTTTGAAGGGGAGGGGGACATACCTGAATTGAGGGAACCATTAACAAACCACTGTTGTGGCAGATAATGGAGGTTCCACTTTACAACAAATCACTAGAGGAACCGACCAGAACACACATATGCAAAGATACTACTTTTACAAATCAGAAGTTTATTGACAAACCTTTATTTTTGAACTGTTTCATGGTAACAAATGTCTTTATATTATGATGGGGATGGTGACATTGTAATGCTCTGCTGCCCCAATGTGTTAAGCCACAGAGGGGTAGAGTGCAGGCTCACTCATGTAATTCCCCATATCCTACTCCGAATCTCAATTGTACCATTAGGGGAGATAGTGGATAGAGGCTGGGTGTTCCTTTCACAGGGAAGAGAGGGAAGAAAAACTAATCGAGTCACCCCAGGTGTCTCTCTCACCTCATGGCAACCAGGCCAACAGCAAGGGATGGCAGAGGCCTGGGTGCAAGTCACTTGACTGTTTTCTCAGTTGGAGAATAGTTTCGACATGGAGTGGGGGGGGAATATGTAACAAGTAAAAAATGTTATGCATACAGTAATTAAA
This sequence comes from Somniosus microcephalus, assembly GCF_052327205.1. Lineage (NCBI taxonomy): Eukaryota > Metazoa > Chordata > Chondrichthyes > Squaliformes > Somniosidae > Somniosus > Somniosus microcephalus. The sequence continues at coordinate 276,334,757 of NC_140989.1, read as the reverse complement.
ATTGTATTTTTACAAACAGAATTTTTTTTTAACAGTAGAAGCAAAACAAGCAAAACAGCGTCGGTGGGAATCTCGAGCGGCAGAGCGGGGCTATAAAAGTCCCAGAGACCAGGTAAGGCCTCACAGCGTCGGCGGGAATCTCGAGCGGCAGAGCGGGGCTATAAAAGTCCCAGAGACCAGGTAAGGCCTCACAGCATCGGCGGGAATCTCAAGCGGCAGAGCGGGGCTATAAAAAAACCCAGAGACCAGGTAAGGCCTCACAGCGTCGGCGGGAATCTCGAGCGGCAGAGTGGGGCTATAAAAGTCCCAGAGACCAGGTAAGGCCTCACAGCGTCGGCGGGAATCTCGAGCGGCAGAGCGGGGCTATAAAAGTCCCAGAGACCAGGTAAGGCCTCACAGCATCGGCGGGAATCTCGAGCGGCAGAGCGGGGCTATAAAAGTCCCAGAGACCAGGTAAGGCCTCACAGCGTCGGCGGGAATCTCGAGCGGCAGAGCGGGGCTATAAAAGTCCCAGAGACCAGGTAAGGCCTCACAGCGTCGGCGGGAATCTCGAGCGGCAGAGCGGGGCTATAAAAGTCCCAGAGACCAGGTAAGGCCTCACAGGGTCGGCCGGAATCTCGAGCGGCAGAGCGGGGCTATAAAAGTCCCAGAGACCAGGTAAGGCCTCACAGCGTCGGCAGGAATCTCGAGCGGCAGAGCGGGTCTATAAAAGTCCCAGAGACCAGGTAAGGCCTCACAGCGTCGGCAGGAATCTCGAGCGGCAGAGCGGGTCTATAAAAGTCCCAGAGACCAGGTAAAGCCTCACAGCGTCGGCGGGAATCTCGAGCGGCAGAGCAGGGCTATAAAAGTCCCAGAGACCAGGTAAGGCCTCACAGCGTCGGCGGGAATCTCGAGCGGCAGAGCAGGGCTATAAAAGTCCCAGAGACCAGGTAAGGCCTCACAGCGTCGGCGGGAATCTCGAGCGGCAGAGCGGGGCTATAAAAGGCCCCAGAGACCCAGGTAAGGCGTACCAATCTCCAGTCTGGGAACTCGGAGGGAAGGAGAGAGGTAAAAAGTAATCCAAGTGTGACGTCACCAGAAAGCGGGTAAGTGATTGGTTGGTAAGTATTTCTCTCTTTTTAAGCTTAAATCTCTTTGGTTTATAGTTTCTAAGGTGTGATATTCACCATCTAGAATCGGGGCAGAGGGTATTTAAGAATAATATTAATAAATTTAATTAATTACATAGAATGGGAGATCAGGTGATGTGTTGCTGCTGCAATATGTGGGAGCTGGTGGACACCAATGATGCTCACAGTGATCACATTTGCAGTAAGTGTTGGCTGCTCGAGGAATTCCGGCTCCGTGTTGAAGAGTTGGAGTCCGAGCTTCAAACACTGAGACACATCAGGGAGGGGGAGAGTTACCTGGACTCTCTGTATCACGAGGTATTCACACCAATTAGATTAATTAATTCAGATGTAGTCCGTGGCCAGGGTCAGGATGGTGTGCCTAGAAGTGAGGCAGGTACGGGGATCCAGGAGGTAGTGTTGGAGGAGCTGCAGCCGTTGCACTTGTCCAACAGGTTCGAGGCTCTTACTCCCTGTGAGGATGGGAACAGGGACTGCGGGGAGGATGAGCAACCTGGCCACAGCACCGTGGAGCGGGGGGCCATTCAAGTGGGGGGAGTTAAAAGAAATGTTGTAGTGGTAGGGGATAGTATCGTTAGGGGGATAGATAGAGTTCTTTGCAGCCGAGAGCGAGAGTCCCGAAGGCTGTGTTGCCTGCCCGGTGCCAGGGTTAAGGACATCTCCTCTGGACTGGAGAGAAACTTGGAGTGGGAGGGGGAGGATCCAGTTGTCGTGGTCCATGTTGGTACCAACGACATAGATAGGACAAGGAAGGAGGTTCTGCTGAGGGAGTTTGAGCAGCTAGGGGCCAAATTAAAAAGCAGAACCACAAGGGTAATAATCTCTGGATTATTACCTGAGCCACGAGCGAATTTGGCTAGGACAAATAAAATTAGAGAGTTAAATGCGTGGCTCAAAGACTGGTGTGGGAGAAATGGGTTTTGCTTCCTGGGACACTGGCACCAGTACTGGGGCAGGAGGGAGCTGTTCCGTTGGGATGGGCTTCACTTGACCAGTGCTGGGACTAGAGTCCTGGCGGATCATATAACTAGGGCTGTAGAGAGGGCTTTAAACTAACTAGTGGGGGGGAGGTTCCTAGAGAGCAAATAATAAAAATGACAACAGAGAAGGTCATAGACTTGGGTAGCAGTGGGGAAATTAAAAACCAGAGCGTGTCAGGAAGGGGCAGAAGGTATGGAGTAAAAGGTAAAGTAATAAAAAGGGCAAAAGCAGGAACTAAGTGTCACAAAACATATTTGAAAGTTCTCTATCTGAATGCGTGTAGCATTCGTAACAAAATAGACGAGTTAATGGCACAAATAACTACATATGGGTATGATCTTCTGGCCATTACAGAAACATGGCTGCAGGGTGACAATGCCTGGGAATTAAACATACCAGGTTATTTAACGATCAGGAAGGACAGGCAGGAAGGAAGGGGAGGTGGGGTGACTATGTTAATAAAGGAAGGAATCACTGTAATACAGAGAAATGATATTGGGTCAAAAGATCAGGATAATGAAACAGTTTGGGTGGAGGTAAGGAATAATAAGGGGAAAAAAACACTAGTGGGTGTAGTCTATAGGCCTCCGAACAGTTGCAACTCTGTTGGACGGAGTATCAATCAGGAAATAGTTGAGGCTTGTAATAAGGGAACATCTATAATTATGGGGAATTTTAACTATCATATTAATTGGACAAATCAAATTGGGCAGGGCTGCCTTGAGGATGAGTTCATTGAGTGTATTAGGGATGGGTTTCTTGAGCAGTATGTAACTGAACCGACCAGGGGGCAAGCAACCTTAGATCTGGTCCTGTGTAACGAGACAGGATTAATTAAAAATGTCCTAGTGAAGGATCCCCTTGGAATGAGTGACCATAACATGGTTGAATTCCATATTCAATTAGAGGGTGAGAAGGTTGGATCTCAAACAAGCGTGCTAAGCTTGAATAAAGGAGACTATGAAGGTATGAGAGTGGAATTGAGTAGAGTGGATTGGGAAAATAGATTAAAGGGTAAGACGATACATGATCAGTGGTGTACATTTAAGGAGTTATTTTACAACTTCCAAAAAAAATATATTCCACTGAGAAGAAAAGGGTGTAAAAGAAAAGACAGCCATCCGTGGCTAAGTAAAGAAATTAAGGATAGTATTCGACTAAAAACAAGGGCATATAAGGTAGCCAAATCTAGTGGGAGGATAGAGGATTGGGAAAACTTTAAAAGACAGCAAAAAATAACAAAAAGATTAATTAAGAAAGGGAAGATAGATTATGAAAGTAAATGAGCAAAAAATATAAAAACAGATAGTAAGAGTTTTTATAGTTATATAAAAAGAAAAAGGGTGGCTAAAGTAAATGTTGGTCCCTTAGAGGGTGAGACCGGGAAATTAATGGTGGGAAATATGGAGATGGCAAAAACACTGAATGAATATTTTATATCAGTCTTTACAGTAGAAGACACTGTGGTAAACCACTTTTATCGTTCACTATCGTTACACTATAGTTATCACTGTTATATCGTTACTCTATGGTTATCACTGTTCACACTGTTGTATCACTATACGAGGTCGCCTCTTGTCATGCTGCTATACCTGGGCTGACCACTGCTGACTCCGCCCATGACTCCACCTACCTGCCCAGGTATAAAGGTAGTCGACTGGCTGGCATTCCTCCTTGTTGTATCCGATCACCCACAAGGGTGGGCTCTGTTATTTAGCCAATAAAAACCTATAGTTACTTTCTTAACTCGTCGCTTTTCATTGGATGAATTGATAGGTATATCAATTTTATTGGCTAAATTTTAAAATGTCGACACCTGAGCAGTCAAACGACCAGCCAAGCGACCAGCCAGATGCCCAGCTACAACAGCCACAGCAGCCGGCCTGGCTGCGAGCCCTCAGACCACCGTACCTGCATCTAAACCCACAGGCAGCAAACTCAGCCCTCGACTTCGAACACTGGCTGAGCTGCTTCGAAGCCTACCTGGGAGAATCCGGCGTGCCTCAGAAATCCATGCTAAGAGTTCTGAACGCCCAAGTGAGCCCTAAAGTATTCGCACTCATCTGGGACCTTAAAACATACGAGGACGCCATCAACCGGCTGAAAAGACAGTACCAAACCCCGGTAAATTCCATGTATGCCAGACACCTCCTAAGATCCCGCCCGCAACAGCCAGGAGAGCCCGTGGAGGAATTTTTACGGGTGCTACAAGCACTCGGCAGAGACTGTAACTTTAAAGCGGTAACGGCGGCAGAAAATACTGAAGACAATGTCCGCGATGCCTTCGTGAAAGGCCTGCGGTTCGACTACTCACGGCAAAGACTACTGGAAGCAAGGGACCTCGACCTGGACAAAGCTGCAGCCCTCGCTCTCTCTCTAGAGGTGGCCCATCGGGACCTCGAGGCATACTCAAGGTACTGTAACTCGCGACCCTGGGACTTGGGACCGACCCCGACCGCGATACCCCCCGCAGCAACCCCCCTGGGACCTACCTCAGCGTCAGCATCCCGGACCCGATCGAGACCGCCACCCCCGGTACCAGCTCCGACATCGGACCCCCGCGATCGGGCCGCCGGCTGCTTCTTCTGCGGCCAGGCGAAACACCCGAGGTCGCGCTGCCCAGCCAGGAACTCTACCTGCTCAACCTGCACGAAGAAAGGCCACTTCGCTAAGGCCTGCAGAGGTGGATCATCAGAGGCCAGCAGTGCCTCATGCGAGCTGTGGGGGCGGCCATCTTCCTTCAAGGCAACAGAGGCCAGCATCCCCACGTGAGTCATGGGGGCGGCCATCTTTGATACAGGCAACCGACACCAGCAGTGCCTCATGTGAGTTATGGGGGCAGCCATCTTCTCCGCCATTTTGTCCAACCTCGTGGGAGACGCCATTTTACCCACCACGCCCGACCGCCACCGTGCCTCTAGACCCGACTACCGCCTCAACCGCAGACTACAACAACTCGCTCAGCTATACACTAGCCTCCGTCACACTGGACCAGGCCCGCCCGCATCACCTGTCCAAGTCGATGATGGACATCAAAGTAAACGGCCACGCCACGACCTGCCTGTTCGACAGCGGAAGCACGGAGAGCTTCATCCACCCAGACACGGTGAGCCACTACTCCCTCCCTGTCCTGCCAACGCGCAACCGGATCTCGATGGCATCGAGGTCACACGCCACAGACATCAGCGGCTACTGTGTTGTGACCCTGTCGGTTAAGGGTACGGAGTATAAAAATTTTAAACTCCTCGTCCTGCCCCAGCTATGCGCTGCCGTCCTACTAGGCCTAGACTTCCAATCCCACCTCCAAAGCGTCACGCTAGCATACGGCGGACCCCTCCCCCCACTCAGTCGACAACCAGCAGATTTTAAACCGCCCACCGCGTAACACCTGCGGCCTATCCACCCTCAAGGTCCCGCCACCTTCCCTGTTCGCTAACCTCACCCCCGACTGCAAACCCGTCGCTACCAAGAGCAGGCGGTACAGCGCCGGGGACAGAGCTTTCATTAGCTCTGAGGTGCAGCGTCTCCTGAAGGAGGGCATCATCGAGGGGAGCACCAGCCCCTGGCGTGCCCAGGTCGTGGTCGTTAAGACCGGCAATAAAAACCGCCTGGTCATCGACTACAGCCAGACCATAAACAGGTACACCCAGCTGGATGCATACCCACTTCCCCGCATATCTGATATGGTCAATCAGATTGCGCAGTACCGGGTATTCTCCACCATCGACCTTAAGTCGGCCTATCACCAACTCCCTATCCGCCCTGAGGACCGCCAGTATACAGCCTTCGAGGCGAACGGCCGCCTCTACCACTTCCTTAGGGTTCCCTTCGGCGTCACCAACGGAGTTTCGGTCTTCCAAAGGGAGATGGACCGGATGGTTGACCAGAACGGGCTGCACGCCACGTTCCCCTATCTAGATAACGTCACCATCTGCGGCCGCGACCGGCAGGACCACGATGTTAATCTGGAGAGATTCCTCCGTACGGCCCAGCGGCTGAACCTCACCTACAATAAGGATAAATGTGTGTTTAACACCTCGCGCCTTGCCATCCTCGGCTGTGTAGTAGAGAACGGAGTCATCGGCCCCGACCCCGAAAGAATGCGCCCCCTCATGGAGCTACCCCTCCCCCACTGTCCAAAGGCACTGAAGAGAACCCTGGGGCTATTCGCCTACTATGCCCAATGGGTGCCCAATTATGCGGACAAAGCCAGACCCCTCATGAAGTCCACATCCTTCCCCCTTACGGAGGAAGCGTGCGCAGCCTTCTCCCTCATTAAGGGAGACATTGCCAAGGCCACTATGCACGCAGTGGATGAGTCCATCCCCTTCCAAGTCGAGAGCGATGCATCCGACTTCGCCCTAGCCGCCACCCTTAACCAGGAGGGGAGACCGGTGGCCTTCTTCTCAAGGACCCTACAGGGCCCTGAGATCCGACACTCGTCGGTCGAGAAGGAGGCCCAGGCGATTGTGGAGGCGGTACGACGCTGGAGGCACTACCTGGCAGGCAAACGATTTACCCTCCTTACCGACCAACGTTCGGTCGCTTTTATGTTTAATAACAAGCTGAGGGGCAAAATCAAGAATGACAAGATCTTGAGGTGGAGAATCGAGCTCTCCACCTACGATTATGATATCTTGTACCGGCCAGGTAAGCTGAACGAACCCCCCGATGCTCTGTCACGAATTACATGCGCCAGCGCGCAAAGTGATAGACTTCAGACCCTCCACAACGACCTCTGCCACCCCGGGTTCACCAGACTTTACCACTTCATTAAGGCCCGCAACCTGCCCTACTCCATCGAGGAGGTCAGGACCATGACCAGGAACTGCCAGACCTGTGCCGAGTGCAAACCGCACTTCTTTAGGCCGGACAGAGCAAGCCTGATCAAGGCCACCCGCCCCTTCGAGCGCCTGAGCATCGACTTTAAGGGGCCCCTCCCGTCCTCTGACCGTAATGTGTACTTCCTCAACATTGTTGATGAGTACTCCCGTTTCCCCTTTGCCTTCCCCTGCCCAGACATGACCAGTACCACGGTCATTAAATGCCTGAACGACCTCTTCGCCTTGTTCGGGTTCCCAAACTATATACATAGTGACCGGGGCTCCTCCTTCATGAGCGAGGAACTCCGTCAGTTCCTACTAGCGAGAGGTATTGCTGCAAGCAGGACCACCAGCTACAACCCCCGAGGGAACGGCCAGGTAGAAAGAGAGAACGCGACGGTATGGAAGGCCGTCCTCTTAGCCTTAAAGTCTAAGGCCTCCCAACCTCCCGCTGGCAGGAAGTCCTCCCGGCAGCGCTGCATTCCACCCGGTCACTACTTTGCACTGCCATCAACGCCACCCCCCATGAACGAATGTTTGCTTTCCCCAGGAAGTCGACTACGGGAACCACGCTACCAACCTGGCTGACCTCTCCGGGGCCCGTCTTGCTGCGAAAGCACGTGAGGGCCCATAAAACGGACCCCCTGGTCGAGAGGGTGGACCTCCTGCACGCCAACCCCCAGTACGCCTATGTGGCATACCCAGACGGGCGGGAGGACACAGTCTCCTTACGAGACCTCGCACCCTCGGGCACTCCGGAGACACCACCTTCACCCCCCCCCCACCACCCCCCCAATTCCAGACCAGGTAGACGGCATGCCGGAACCCCACGAGCCTTCGCCGACCACGCAGACACCAGCATTAACACCGGATAATGCAACACCGCCGCTGCGACGATCAGAAAGGCTTACGAGGCCTCCGGACAGACTGACATACCAGAACTGGAAGTACACTTCACCCCGCCGGACTCAAATCTAAACAAGGGGTGAATGTGGTAAACCACTTTTATCGTTCACTATCGTTACACTATAGTTATCACTGTTATATCGTTACTCTATGGTTATCACTGTTCACACTGTTGTATCACTATACAAGGTCGCCTCTTGTCATGCTGCTATACCTGGGCTGACCACTGCTGACTCCGCCCATGACTCCACCTACCTGCCCAGGTATAAAGGTAGTCGACTGGCTGGCATTCCTCCTTGTTGTATCCGATCACCCACGAGGGTGGGCTCTGTTATTTAGCCAATAAAAACCTATAGTTACTTTCTTAACTCATCGCTTTTCATTGGATGAATTGATAGGTATATCAGACAATAAGAATATCCCAACACTGGACAAACAGGGGGCTAAAGGGGGGGAGGAGCTAAACACGATCAAAATCACTAAGGAATTGGTACTCGGTAAAATAATGGGACTCAAGGCGGATAAATCACCTGGACCTGATGGCTTACATCCTAGGGTCTTGAGGGAAGTGACGGTAGGGATTGTGGATGCATTGGTAATAATTTTCCAAAACTCCCTGGACTCGGCAATGGTCCCGGCAGACTGGAAAACTGCTAATGTAACACCCTTATTTAAAAAGGGCAGTAGACAGAAGGCTGGAAACTATAGACCGGTTAGCCTAACATCTGTGGTAGGTAAAATTTTGGAGTCCATTATTAAGGAGACAGTAACAGGACATTTGGATAAACATAATTTAATAGGACAAAGTCAGCATGGTTTTATGAAGGGGAAGTCATGTTTGACAAATTTGCTGGAGTTCTTTGAGGAAGTAACATATAAGGTGGATAAAGGGGAACCAGTGGACGTAGTGTATTTAGACTTCCAAAAGGCATTTGACAAGGTGCCACACAAAAGATTATTGCTTAAGATAAAAAATCACGGGATTGGGGGTAATATTCTGGCATGGATAGAGGATTGGCTATCTAACAGAAGGCAGAAAGTTGGGATAAATGGTTCATTCTCAGACTGGCAATCAGTAACTAGTGGTGTTCCGCAAGGGTCAGTGCTGGGTCCCCAACTCTTTACAATCTATATTAACGATTTGGAGGAGGGGACCGAGTGTAACATATCAATGTTTGCGGATGATACTAAGATGGGAGGGAAAGTAGTGAGTGAGGAGGACATAAAAAACCTGCAAGGGGACATAGACAGGCTAAGTAAGTGGGCAGAGATTTGGCAGATGGAATACAATACTGGAAAGTGTGAGGTTATGCACTTTGGCAGGAAAAATCGTAGAGCAAGTTATTATCCTAATGGCAAGAAACTGGAAAGTACTGAAGTACAAAGGGATCTGGGGGTCCTGGTGCACGAAACTCAAAAGGTTAGTATGCAGGTGCAGCAAGTGATTAAGAAGGCCAATGGAATGTTGGCTTTCATTGCTAGGGGGATAGAATATAAAAATAAGGAGGTATTGCTTCAGTTGTACAAGGTATTGGTGAGACCGCACCTGGAATACTGCGTACAGTTTTGGTGTCCATACTTAAGAAAGGACATACTTGCTCTCGAGTCAGTACAAAGAAGGTTCACTCGGTTAATCCCGGGGATGAGGGGATGGACATATGTGGAGAGGTTGAGTAGATTGGGACTCTACTCATTGTAGTTCAGAAGAATGAGAGGCGATCTTATTGAAACATATAAGATTGTGAAGGGGTTGGATCGGGTGGATGCGGGGAGGATGTTCCCGATGATGGGTGAAACTAGAACTTGGGGGCATAGTCTTAGAATAAGGGGCTGCTCTTTCAAAACTGAGATGAGGAGGAACTACTTCACTCAGAGGGTGGTAGGTCCATGGAATATGCTGCCCCAAAAAGCTGTAGAAGCTACATCATTACATAAATTTAAAACAGAAATAGACAGTTTCCTAGAAGTAAAGGGAATTAAGGGTTACGGGGAGCGGGCAGGAATTTGGACATGAGTCTAGGTCCGGATCGGACATGGCCCTGTGGGTAGCGGAGCGGGCCCAGGGGCCGTGTAGCCTGATCCTGCTCCTATTTCGTGTGTCTAATTCTGTTAGATTCAGGAGATGGTTCTGTGATAGTGGATTGGCGGTTAGGATCAGATCAGCCATGATCTTATTGAATGGCGGAGCAGGCTCGAGGGGCCGATTGGCCTACTCCTGCTCCTATTTCTTATGTTCTTATGTTCTTATGTTCTTAAATTAGCATTGGTGTTTATTGTTAGAGTAGTTCTTACCATGTACATTGAGTCTGATGTGTTGCTGTGCTTCTCCAGCTGCATTAGTTGCTACACAGGAATACCGGCCTGCATCCTCCAGCAAGGCATTCACAATCTGCAGCATGCGACCTGCATACTCCAGCTACAAACACACACCGTTATATGTTGAAGCTTTATGAATGAGCTACACATGCTGCATGTTAGGTATACAACGTATATTTACATATAAACATGATCCCTATTACATCCTCATCCCAGGTTTTAAAATGCTTTCACTTCCCACCCCACCCCTCTTCCCCCTTCCTCCCAGTCAGGTCACCCCACACTAATCCACCATTCCTCAGCCATGGAAACAAAAAAGATTACTCACTTCCAGGTAGACATGCAAAGCTTTGGAACGTATGATTTCTGAGATTTAGTTAGCGAGTCATCAATAATTGAGAGATTTTCCCATTTTGCATTAAAAGCGAACTTTCACCCAGTCAGTTACAAAGCAAAAGATATGGGGGTCATTTTAACCTAACTCGGACGACGGGAGGCTGACGGAATTGGGTTTTACACCCTGTCCGATGAGGCGATTGATTTCAAAGGAGAGCAAAATCGGGTATAAAATGGGCGGCCGACCCGATCCTCTCAGTTTCCGGCCGGACGGGTTAGGTTAACACTATCCCCATAGGTTCTACTGAAGTACTTGGAGGAAGTGGAAAGGCCATTATAATTTGGATGGGAGGACTCAATTTTGAGGAAAAGCTGGGCAATTTTCACCTAACTGGCTGGGCGGGAATTCCACGGGATCGGGAGAAACGCCGGTTATACACCCTGCCCAATATTACTTTCCATCGACTTCAATGGAGGGTAAAATCAGGTGGGGGGCTGGGGGAGCAGCATTGCAACCGATCCCAGCGGGTGGGTCAGCTTAAAATTGGCCAATTGGCCTCTTCACCTTGAAAGCAGACGGGTGGCCGGAGAGAGGATATATGAAATGGTAAACAGTGTAAATCCAAAAGATTAAACTGTAACATTAGGGAGAGTTGGTACAGGTACAAACTGGTGAACTGAAAATTTAGGACTGAAGGTTATTCATGCAAAGGGCGGTCAACACACAGAATGACTTCGGAGTAGAATGATTGAAGAGAAATTGGATGGATGATCTAGAATAGGCTAAAAGCCTTCCTCATTTATTTATATGATATTTATCATGTGATCTTTTAGCGGAGGGTCATTTTAAGTTGGGGACATTTAAATAGACCAGGGTAAGATGGCAGATTTCCTTTCCTAAAGGACATTAGTGAACCAGTTGGGTTTTTACAACAATCCGGCAGTTTCATGGTCACCATTACTGATACCAGCTTTTTTTAAATTCCAGATTTATTTAATTAACTAATTTTAAATTCCCCAGCTGCCGTGGTGGGATTTGAACTCATGTCTCCCGATCATTAGTCCAGGCCTCTGGATTACTAGTCTAGTAACATAATCACTATGCTACCATACCCATGATTTTTAACCCTCCTCACCCCTCTTCTGCCCATCCTGGGGGGTTAAAATCCCCCCCAATGTGTCAGCAGTGGCTCAGTGGTAGCCCTTCGGCCTCGGAGTCAGAAGGTAGTGGGTTCATGCCCACTCCAGGGGCGTGAACACATAATTTAGGCTACCACTCCAGTGCTGCACAGTCGGTGGTGCCGTGTTTCGGATGAGATGTTTACAAAAACATAAAATATGTAGATTCTGCATTTACTGTACCTATTATGCTAAAATATGGAACTATGGCTGTTTCCGTCCCTTGGGGTACAGTTCCATGGGGAACCTCTAATTCCTTGCCCAAGTGGGCACACGTGATTCTAGACAACAGTTAAAATATTTTAACGTACTTAATGTGACTTCCATATTTCAGCGAACATACCTTGATGTTTCCTCTTGCTGTGTTTACTGGCCGTCCATCTTTGAGCCAGGTAATGGTAGGGTTTGGAGTGCCATTGGCTACACACTGCAGGGTTACAGTTTTATGAACCACTACTGATCTTTCAGAAGGTCCTGTTGATCTAATTGTTGGTGAGACTACATTGATGTGAAAAAAAAAGTTTATTCAATTTACAAAGAAATATAAATTAATTTTTAGTTGCTAACTCCTGGCAGAAAACTAACTCACTGGATCCTAATTGTTTGCAGGCAGAAGACTTGGTCGCGCCAGGTGAACAGCCACAGGAAATAAAGGGAGAAAAAACGGGCGCATTATAATGAAAGAAATCACCTTGTAGATTATTTCTTTAATGAGAGAATGCCAACTGATAAACAGGAAATAATAAAACACATGGCTTCTGATCTAAGATTATTAAGGCAGATACAGTTCATAAAATGCAGACTCAGATTCACCCAGACAGCAGATTGTGGCTGGGTCATCTGTTGCAGCACCCAACAGTAGTTAGCCCTTGAAAAGGAGGAAACAATCAGCAGGGTTTCGACCTCAAGTTGCACCTTAGCTTCATTCCTTCATATTATCAATTGAGCAGAGAGCAACACTGTCAGAGGCCATGGAGATATCTCCAATCACCCGTCATCTTGGCTTAAGTCCATTATGCTTTACCCCGAAGGAGATGAGGAGTATAAAGTATATTAAAATAAAGTTAAAAAATAAATGAATAAAAGCATTTCTGTTCTTGATATGCAAGAGTTACCCTGAACTATGACATTGAATTCCCGCTGTTGACTGCCTGCTTCATTTGTAGCTACACATTGGTATCTGCCGGTGTCAGACACTTGGGCTTGAGAGACGATCAATTTCTGGCCATTGGCGGAAATCTGAATACCAACCATGGTTTTAATCGGTTGGCCGTCTTTCAGCCACCTAAAATAAAATAACAGTTATTTAAGTCTTTTAAAAAATGTTATTTCAAGCTGTTTATTGTCGATGCAAATAATAACAATAACCTTAAAAATCATAACTAGGAAAATGTGTAACTCATTTTAAAAAGTAATTGTTACCTGCATTTGAATTTTAAGTATAGATTTTCATCAGCATTTAATTTCTGCAAACATTAGAAATAGGAGCAGGAGTAGGTCATACGGCCCCTCGAGCCTGCACCGCCATTCAATAAGATCATGACTGATCTTCTACATCAACTCCACTTTCCCGCCCGATCCCCATATCCCTTGATTCCCTCAGTGCCCAAAAATCTATCGATCTTAGTTTTGAATATACTCATCGACTGAGCATCCACGGCCCTCTGGGGTAGAGAATTCCAAAGTGTAAACTGCACAGCTCATTTTCGACACACAGTCTGTTATAAAGTAGAACTAAGAAACCTTTTGGCAGACAAGTCAAGATGTCGTCCCTTATAAAAAAAAGATTTGCGCCTGCCAGTGGCCTGCAGAGGGATTTAGACGCAGGTTTCCTAAGTCTGATCATTTGCAATCCCATTGGTGCAGCGGATTGGTGTAAAACAGACGTAAGCTTAACCGTTGTCAGGAATTGAATTACAGTACTCAGAAACTTCTGTGCAACCTTTAAAAAGACAGTTCAGCCTCCACTCTTCAGCAGCAGACTGGAAACACAGATAAGAGACTAGGCTGCTCAGGAACACGCTCTGGAGATGTAACCTGCCAAGAGACCCACCTCAATCCCATGAGCCTACTGTAGACCGTGAGCAGCCAAGCACCTCCTGTGATCCTAGGCCTCAGGTGGCAGCTATCAGCAGTCCCCGCTCCTGCAATGTTACCTTGCTGCACTGAAGGACTAAAACATTTATTTACCCGAGGTTAGTAGAAGTTTCTGGCTGCCCCTTAACAGATGCTCTGATCTGAAGTGGCAGCCCTGCAAACCCAAACGCCCGGGCAGCCTTTGGGGTAAGCATTTACTTGGTGGAATCCCTGGAGAATGAGCGGAATGTCACTTCTGTATAATTTACATAGCACTTAAATGCACCTGCCTCTTTCAGGGCGGATCCTTCTGCCCATGTCTGGTAGGCCCCAGGAAATAGTGTAATGCACAATTGAGCAAACCAAGCTTTACAGGTCTCCGCAACTTTTCCCCTCCCTTCCATCCTAGAAACTGATGCACATAGGGTGCTACCCAGAGGATCATCAGTTCCAGTGAACCCTCCAAGCCACTACCTCCATTGATGTCAACTGTACGCATTATGTAAACAGAAATATTCAGAAAATCAGCAGAAATGAAGGCAACAAAACAAAAGGATGTTAATGTCAAAAGTCTTTGTTGCCGTTTGATTTTCTAGTGGTAAGATTCCATCTTTATGGTTGTCATCATCTCCACTGCTATTCGTTTATTTTGTGATGCAAACATTTACAATAATGAAAACTAAAGTCAAGTCTCACATGATGTTTGGAGGAGGAGTTCCTTCTGCATTACACTCAAGTTCCAGTGGATTATGGACAACTACGTTGGTGTCTGTGGCTTCATCACCCCCTTCTATGATTGGTGGCACTGTACAAATACAGAAAAAGTAGTGAGAGAGTTTTGGTGCATCCAAGCCACGTGCACAGTGCACAATAAATAGTCAACTTTCTCCCATGTATTTCTGGAGTACTATCTACATTCCATTGAGTGCAGCAGAATACTGTTCAATCTGCACGCTCGGAGAAACAAACAAGCTTCATCATCTATTCTAACCTCTGCTAAAGTAATGCACCCGTTAGCCTTTTAAAAATGTAGATATTTTCTAATCAGATAATAATTGCAGAGACCATCCTTTATAATTATCTAATGCAGATTATAAAAGGAGAATTGGAGGGAGTGTAAAAAGAGAGAACATTTCTCTTTTTAAAATATTCTCTGAATAATAAGTAAGGTATGATTTGGCCAAATGTTTGTATTTGGGCACCAATTTGCTACTATAGTCCTCAAAGGGCAAGGGAAAGAAAGACTTTCCACTTAACAGATGGAATTAGGTCTACAGCATAAATGACACTTAGTGTTGTTTCATGAACGGAAAGGAGTCTTATTGTAGACTCACGTCCTGCTTGGGGAGTTTACATGGAATTCAACTCAGCATTCATTTTAATTACGGAATGTTGTAAATATTTGTAACAGTAAGAGGAACAAGGAATAATGAGTGTGGGAAAGGTAGCGTGTGAGAACATATTTTTTTTGATTCATGTCCTGGTATTAATACCCCTTAGGAGCATTTTAACTGGGTGAAGTGGCAGAACACATCAAAGCACTTTTATGCACCAGGCTGGCTGAGTGTAACTGTAACCTTCCAATAAAGTCAGTCATTCATTTTCAAGATATTAAGGTTCCCAGCAATGACGATAATTGTAAGGTTACTTTCACGCTCACACAGAGAATCAGGGCTAGTGTTCTGTCTCTATCTCTGACCCCTTTGAGTGTGGCTTTCCTGTTGGGAGTGTGGGATTGCAGAATTAATCCATACATTCTTATATTCCCTTACCCAAAACATCTACGGTGTACTTGATTTTGCTTTCTCCGGCGATACTGCTCGCCACGCACACGTATCCACCTGCATTAGCTACGGCTGCATTGAGAATCTCTAACTTTCTACCTCCCTGAAGGACACGGGTGTTGTCACTAGCTTTCACAGGTACCCCATCCTTCAGCCAAGTGAGAACAGGAGGGGGGTGGCCAGAAGCTTCACACTCCAGAACCACTGAGTTACTGACAATGACCTTCTTCTGGTGAGGAGCATCAGGGCCTCCTTCAATGTTAGGAGGAACTGAAAAAAAATCAGAATAAACTTGTCACTTTAAATATAAAAATCACACTTTTGTTAGCAATACGGTGTTAGTTCCCTAATGGCTTAGTTAGTAATCATGGTTCTGAACTCTAAATACTCAAGCAGTTGTGCTGAAGAAGCTGATGTCAGCAGGAATGTTACAATTTACCTTGGTGCTTCCAGGTTACAGAGAGAGGTTAAAAAAATCAGCCCGGGTTCCTTTTTCTGATAGGATTGTTACTGGACTATTACTAGACTTCGAAGAACTGAGAGCTCTCCCAGTGTCTTTGCAAATATTGGTTCCTCAAATAAAATCATCAAAAAAGATTAATTGCTCACTCATCTCATTCGGTGTGCCCAAATTGGCTGCTGTATTTGCCTATATAGCAACTGCACTTCAAAGTATTTCATTGACTGTGATGGACTCTGGAACATCCTGAAAGAAAGAACTTGCATTTATGTAGCACAGTCCACGTTCTCAGGTTGATCCAAACACTTTACTGCCAACAAACTACTTTTGAATTGTAGTCATTGTTCTTTTGTAGGCAAACACAGCAGCCAATTTGCACACGAGATCCCAAAAATAGCAATGAGATGAATGGCCATTTTATCATTTTTATGATGGTGTTGAGGATGGGAAAGGTGCTATATAGATGCAAATTCTTTGTCTTATGCGAGCATGTCAGGTGAGAACAGGGCAACCTTAGACCCTGATGGATTCCCTTAGTGAATAGCCTGCTGCTACTCACAGGTTCAAACACAAAGAATGGCCACTTGGTTGAGGTATTATATAGCAGCCAGCACCTGTGGAACCATATTCCACTATGAGTCACCACCTTTAGGAAAGAAGAAGAAAAATGGGGTAACAGAAAAAAGCATTGAGCAATAATATTAAAAAATTTGAATTTCACTTAAATGTGACAAATGTTCCTTAAATTTATTTAACCTTCTAATTTATTGCAATTGAGCTTATCAATTATCTTAAACTATAAATTTTAAAATAAACAGATATACAATTACAGTGGCCTGCTGCGGTCTAAACCTCGTGTTTTTGTTACCCCAAGAAAACTTTATACTTTGTAATTTTTCCCCTTGGGATTAGTTAGGCTGCTGAAGAAATTAGAACGAGGTTAGTAGCACACAGGGTCTTGTATATTAAGCAGTAAAGCAAAGAAACATGCACACAGTAAATCAGACCATTCCAACTCTCCACTCAGTGGTTTAACTATTGGTGAAGTCCAACTCTTTCCCCCACTACCCTTAGAGAACAATATGCCTCGACACAGTTGGAATTTTGGAAATGGGAGGTGCAGATACCCAATTGAGAGGCTGGCTAAACAGCATCAATTCATATAGTTGAACTTCAGGATTCAGTTGGAGAGGAACCATTAAATCTACTCCCAAATCTGCAAACACACATCTTGGCCTAATCACGCAGGCCAAAGCTACCTTAAGTGATGTGGGAGATTTGAACTAATATTTATTGGCTCTCCTAGCTGGAAATAAGAGCTTGCAAAATGGAGAAAAGAGATAAAAGAAATGTAAATGTAAATAAAAATAGAATTATTACCATACACATCCAGCTCATAGAGCTTTTCAGCAGTTCCAGCGATGCTGGTGACACGACAAGTATATTGGCCGGCATCCGATACATGGGCCCGAGGGATCTGAAGGAAGTGCCCTCTGTTTATGTATGTAGCTTGTGGACTGGAGATGATTGGTCGATCAGCTTTGTACCATGTTATAGCAGGCAGGGGAATGCCACGAGCCTCACATTCCAGGGTCATAGGGTTATTCAGCAGAACTGTCAGGTCAGTTGTGACGTTACCTCCTTTAATACTTGGTGAGACTTTTGGAATAATGATAAGAAAACAGTATAAACTTAATAATTGTAAAGTTAAAAGAAATATCTTCCACAATTTCTGAATACCCAGCAACAGAAAACTGGTCTTCTAGTCTTAAGGAGGGCAGTGTCATACTTCAGCTTTTACTCCTACACTATTTAGAATCATCAGGTTTTACTGGGTGAGTTTTACCAGATCTTGATCAGTTGTGTGACATTGGAGCAGAACATTCAGTTTAAAGAGGGAAATCCTGGCACAAATGATGATGTGGCCTGATGACTCAGCAGGTAATTGTACCACATGGTACGGTACTGATTCATAAAGACCAGGAAGGCCTCAGGTCGAGTGCATTGTTCGTGCTGAGTTAGCTGATCTTAGGTGAGGCAGAGGTATTGGGCTTCAGTGCCCCTGGGTTAGGTAGGAGTAATCAGAAACGGACTGTTTGAATGGACCGAATCCCACGCATTGTTAACTGAGCTCCAGCAGCAGTCCCTTCAGCTACTCTCAAAATGTGTTGTCAGATCAGTCAGCTGTTAATGCCAGTGGTCCCTGTGGACCAGTTTGTTATGAACTGTACTACAATGAATGACTGGATGATTACAGTTCTGACAGATCAAGTTACATCACTGCCAGCTGCTCTGTTGGTTCATGGTCTACAAATGTTCAGCGTTGGCCTGTGCTGATAGTGCTATTATTTTTGTTTGTTTCTTTTCTTAAAAAAAGTTGTTTCATTCCTTTGTATTTAAGTGAGATGCAGGAGCACTGGGGAAATAGAAAGCTTTTCACATTTCTGCATCCTGTATCTCCATCAAATTCTCTCAAGATTAGGTACAGGGTGGGTTAGACATTGAACCAAAGTCATATCTGTCTGTTTCAGTGGATCAGATTGATGTTAAAAATTGTATGGCACCATTTGAAGAACAGTAGGCAGTTCTCTTGATGCCCTGGCCAACATTCCTCCCTCAACCAACACCGCCAAGAGCAGACTAACTAATCATTTATCTCATTGTTGTTTGTGGTATGTTACTGTGTGCAAAATGGCTGGCGTTTGCACCTACCCTACAGTCACTGTACTTTAAAGCAATTTATTCTATATGAAGCCTTTAAGGATGTTTCTGAGAGATGAGATAAGATATTGGCCTGGATTTTGCGGTGGGTATGATGGCGTACTCTCACGCATGCGCTAAATCCCGAACTTGCGGCCTGTCAACGTACGCATTGACAGGCCATCCACTCTGCCGCCGGAAACCTAAATGCTGGTGCAGAGTTGAGCTATTTGCCCAACAACTGCCCAGCAATTACGTACAGAAATTTTATGGCTGGTGGAAACAGACGCCAGGGGATACCCGAAATGAAAAAAAAAATGCATTTTTTAAAATAAATGACATCCAGGAACATTAAAAGCTTTAATGAGAAGCAAGCCTAGCATATGTTAAAGCTGCAGATTAAAAAAAAAATGATTACATTTCATAACTTTCTGCACAGTATTTGTTTCAAGGTGGGAATTTTGAGTAATGAATTGAATTCCCATGATAAAAGCTAAATCTGCATGTATTTTAAAGGCTGTAGTAATGAAGTAATGTTGTAATTTAAATGCATGAAAGAGAATCTGTTTCCTGATTTGAGGACCAGGCCCACGTGATCCCAGGTACGCTCCTGCACAAGCTGCATCCCTGGCATCCGTGGGCCATTACGCTGCCCTCCTACAAGTTGCATCAGAGTGCAAGTTTACGCAGGAGGGTCATCATCAAGTAGGTGCGTATTCTTTTCGCAAGTCGGCGCTGTACACCCGAGGTACGCTGCTGGCCGCAATTTTTGGCCCAATATATAAATGCAAGTCTTTTTTCTTAAATGCTGGGTAAAGATCTCTCCCTACACTACTCCAACAATGTTCTTAAACTTAACCTCAGAATAGTACCCTCCACTGCATCAGTGTGAAATGTCAATTTCCTACATCAACAAGCCTTGCGGCTTTAGAATACCAATATGGTGCTAGTTTCTGCCCAATTATATTTAATTTGGTACTGAATATTAAGCTATAGCTTGGGGTTAACTAGGAACTGGGGAGATAATGTTCAAACTTATTGCTATTCGGCCCTTAGCAGCTGTCAGAGAGGAAATGCTCAATCCACTTCTTCAGGGTCAGCTGGAACCCGGGTGTGTATATGAAAGGATAAGTTATTATCCAGCAAGTCACATAGTTCTCTCCTATTGTGATGTCAAATATTACAGCAAACATCCATTCACCTGGGATGGCTGCAGGGCAGAGAACATCTGTGTCCAACGACCAACAGATATTCGAGTAATACATGAACATTTGGCCTACCTTCATATCCCAAACCTTCCAACAGGACATCAACAATCCTCACCATCATTAATTCTACTCAATTTATACACTTTCCCGAGGGAGTTGAATTAATTACAATTGTTCAAAGAAGTGATTTTTCCTTGATTTCCAAATGTAACTAACCATGTATATTAAGCTAATAACTAATCTACATCAAACATGATAACTTAGATTATTGAATCTAATAAAATAATCTACATTATTCAATCTGCCACAAAAAACCTACATTGTTCAACTCAGACCAGATGCATTCCACAAATATCATTCCCATAATCCTAACAGGACTAAAACCACCAGGGCTAATCTTGCAAATGTGCATTACCAGTGGGAAGCATCACCCACTGACACTGTATATTGGGATATTACGGTAGCACTGCGCACAACTTTCTAACTATTCAAACTCATGGTTGGGAAATTGTAGATAGCACAACAATGACCTTCCAATATGGGCGAGACTCCCTACAGGTAGCATGTGTTTGTTAACTCAGCCCTATAGTGTACCTTAGAGTATTTGATAATTCATTTCTATACATATCCTTCAAGCATTCAATTCATTCTTAACTGATTTGGCTTTTATGGGAATAAAAACAGAAAATATTGGAAATGCACAGAATTGAGTTCTTTCTCTTTCAGATGGCAATTAACTGCTAATCATTTCCAGCATTTTCATTCTTTATTTCAGATTTCTATCTGATATTTAAACGCTCTTAGTCAACAAAGCATTATCTGTAATGAATGTATTAGTCCAGATATATCACTTCTGCGAAACTGAGACATTGTCCGGAATTTTCCGTGCCTGGGCGGGTTGGGTGTGGGCAGTGGCCTTGGTGGGTCACGACCCCATTCCTGATTCCATGCCACTTCTCAGAGCGACTTTGCATTAAGGGGGCCTATTAAGGCTGGTCTGCGTGTTACCCGGCCCAATTAAATGGCGCGGGTCTGATGACATCAGCGATGACGTGTTTTCAGCCGGGATATTTAAAGGAGCCAGGGCCACATTGTATTTGAAGGTTCATCACACTGCACAATTGGACTGCTGGAAAGAGTGCCAAACATGATTGCACTGAGACAGAGGGCTGCACTTATATGCTTGTGGAGGGAGTCAGAACACGCAGGGAGGTCCTCTTCCCTTCTAATGGGTGGAAGGGACCTCCCCAGGAGACCAAAAGAGCCTGGCAACAAATAGCAGAGGAGGTAAACAGCAGGGAGTGAAGTCCCAGATGGACGACAATGGAGAGGCGTTGGAGAAGGATGGAGTAGTCAACCATGTCAAAGGCTGCAGACAAGTCAAGAAGGACGAGGAGGGATAGTTTACCTTTGTCACAGTCACAAAGGATGTCATTTGTGACTTTGATGAGCTGTTTCGGTACTGTGGCAAGGGCAGAAACCTGATTGGAGGGATTCAAACATGGAACTGTGGGAAAGATGGGCACGGATTTGAGAGGTGACAACACGTTCAAGGACTTGAGAGGAAAGGGAGGTTGGAGATGGGGCGGTAGTTTGCAAGGACGGAGGGATCAAGGTTTGTTTTTTTGAGGAAGGGGTGAGGATGGCAGATTTGAGGGAGAGGGGGACAGTAGCCGAGGAGAGAGTACCCGTTAACAATATCAGCTAACATGGGAGCCAGAAAAAGAAGTTGGGTGGTCAGCAGTTTGGTGGGAATAGGGTCGAGGGAGCAGGAGGTGGGTCTCATGGACAAGATGAGCACAGAAAGGTCATGAGGGGAGATCGGAGAGAAACTGGAGAAAGATGTGAGTTCAGGGCTAGGGCAGGGGAGAACCTTAGAGGAAGTTTGGCCCAGTGGGCAAGGGGAAGGAAGGGAAGCGGCAGAGGCAGCTGATCAGCTGGTATCAATCTTAAAGACAAAGAAGTCCATGAGCTCCTCACACTTGTTATCGGAGGTGAGGGTGGAGGAGACAGGGGAGAGGGGTTTAAGAAGACGGTTAGCAGTAGAGAATAGGAGCTGGGGTTTATCTTTGCATTCCAGAATGATTCTGGAATAGTGAGCAATTTTGGCAGACGAGAGCAGAGCTTTATGCTTTATGTGGTCCAGCCAGATCTGGCGGTGAATGGCTAAACCAGTTGTCCGCCATATCCATTCGAGTCTGTGTCCCTTGGACTTAAGGGAGCAAAGATGAGAGCCGTACCAGGGAGAGCGGCCAGGGTGAGAGAGGGTAATTGTTTTAGTAGGGACTAGGGCATCAAAGATAGTGGTGTGGGTGTGGTTGAGCAGATTACATCCACATCTGACTAGCCATTGCTCACACTCACCCTCATCCTAATGCAATCATACCAACTGACAACACACAAGGAAGCCACTTGGCTTTGACACCCCACTCCATCATAGTCTCCCTCTAAAGATGTAACCCATCCATTCCTTCCACTCATTCCATCACTCTCACTCAACCTTCTCTTCTTTCCCTCCTTGCAGGAAAAGAGAGCCCATAATAAGAGGGCAAGGGAGAGAACCGGAGGTGGAACACCATCATTGGCAACCCTAACATTAGCAGAGGAGGCTGCCTTAGAAGTTTCGGGAGTCGCTGAGCAGCTGGAGGTGGGAGACGGAGAGAGGGGAACAGCTCAGCAACCTGGTGACAGAATTAAATCTCATACAGCCACATGGCATACATCAGTCACTCATATGGGGACTGATGTCAGCAGCCACTGAATGGTCGTCATGTGCATAAGGGTAGCTATACCCATTATTCAAATGCCATATCTAACTCATCCCTTTACGCTTCCACAGGTCCATCAAGAGCCCCCGCCCCCCCACCCCCGCCACCATCCAGGAGGAAGAGAAAGATACTCCTCAGATGAGCCTCCACCCTCTGAGGGAGCATCGTCACCAGACATAAGCGCACCCAGCACCAGCGCAGATACTCACACCTCGGTGGGTGATAGACTAGTGTTGTGAGTTGAGACACACCAGGTGACAAGTGAGCAAGAGCAGATGGTGGAAACAGGGACAGCAGTGGAGACTCCTCATCGGAGGGCGCAGGATGCTCCTAGCTCAGCTGCTGAACCTTGGAGGCCGTCCAGAAAGAGGGCAGCAAGAAGTACAGGCTTTGACAGGTTTTGCGAACGCAATGTCTGCAAATGTGCAGAGAATGGAGGAGTCCATCTCCAACATGAGCACCACTGTATCGCAGGCGATGGCGACTGTAGGCTCTTCCATGGATAGGATGGTGACCTGCAATGGAGCAGCTAATGCACCACTCACAGGAGCACATGATCTCTATGGTGACTAGATGGCAGGCGCTCACAGATCTTCTGTTCTAGGAGGGATGTCAATGTCAACATGGGTCCTCATGGGTCCACTGCTGTGCAGCAAGGTGCTCTCCAGCTCCTTGCTAGCAGAGAAGTGCGGATGGCCCATGAAAGGGATGATGGTGAGAGGGGACATTGTAGTGGGGGCTTCTCTCAAAGTGCTCACACTTTTCCCCTGTTGCTACCCCCTCAGTCAGAGCCCCAGATGCCTCCACGGATCGCAATGGTGGAGACTGCTACAGTCGCAGGAGGAGCAGACTTTGACGGGGTCATCAGAGACTCCAAAACCCAGAGGACGTCTGCCAAAAGTGTCTAAGCAGTCACAGCAGGGAAGTGAGCAGCCTGCCTCTACCTCTGCTGAAGCCACAGGGATAGCACCTCGTAGAAGCATGTGTAAGAAAAAGATGAAACACAAGTAGATTCACAAGGGTAGCCACTTGTGTGCTTTGTTAAAGGATTGTGTAATGTTTCCGTTACTGTGATGTCACACATAAAAATCTTTATTTTCACCACTTTCCAGTCATGGACAAATTTGTGTGCACATTTGGAAGTGGCTTAGTGAGTTGGATTGAATGGTGAGACATAACATTACCTCCAGCAATGGTGGTCAGTGTGAAAGGAATGGCTTGGTCACTGTAGGGATGCTTTATGGTGTTGCTGTGGGGTGGTGCCAACCTGGCGCAGCATGTGGCAGCCATATGGGTGTAATGCGTAAAGTTAAGTAAGTCTGGCCATGGTGAGGCCATCCCTGGCCTCCTGGGCAGCAATGTGCTCGGCTGCTGTGGGATCTGGACCGCAGCTTCCTCCTGTTCCTCTTCCAGCTGATGTTCCTCCTCCTCCTCCTCCTCTGAAGAGGCCGTGTGCTCAGTGCTTTGCTCCTCATGCAGCGCTAATCTTCGCTGCTGCGCTGTGTTGTGCAGAGCGCAGCAGACTACGACGATTCTGGAGACCCTGGCTGGTACTGAAGGGCTCCTCCAGATCTGTCAAGGCATCTGAAGTGCACTTTCAGCATGCCTTATTGTCTGCTCTATGACACATCTGGTGGAAATATGGCTTTCATTGTATCTCTCCGGGGCTCAGTACTTGGCCTCCTCAAGGGTGTCATGAGCCATGTCTTCAGTGGATAGCCCTGGTCTCCAAGCAGCCAGCCAGAAAGTCTGTTTGGAGGAGCGAAGAGCTGAGGGAGGGTGGACTGGCGTAGGACGAAAGAGTCATGGCGGCTGCCAGGAAATTTGGTGATCACATGCATGATGATCTTCCTATGGTTGCAGACGAGCTGCACATTGAGGGAGTGGAAGCCCTTGTGGTTGACAAAGACTCCTGGGTGATGATGGGGTGCCCCGATGGCCACACGAGGGCAGTTGATGATGCCCTGCACCCGTGGAAAGCCAGCCAGACCAGCAAAGCCGAGCGCGCTCTCAGTAACACCGGCTTCATCAGTGGCAAAGTTGATATAATTGGCCAAAGAGGGCATCGGTGACCTGTCTGATGCATCTGTGGGTGGTCAACTGCGAGATGTCGCAAATGTCTGCTGCAGATCCCTGGAAGGAGCCTGAGGTGAAGTTGTTGAGTGCGCTGGTGACTTTGACAGCCACTGGTAAGGCGTGTCCACCCACTCCTCTGGGCTGCAGGTCTTGCTCCAGCAATGTGCAAATGTCTGTGACGACCTGGCGCTGCTGCTCAGTCATGTTGAGGAAGCTAATCCTCTGCCTGTATATCCTGTGTTGGGGGTATCACCTCTGTCACAGTGCAGCTCTCTGTCCTATGCAGAATCAGGTGGTTGAGGAGAAGGATGGTGGTGTTGTTGTTGGTGCTGCTGGTGTTGGGGCTCATCGTGGTCCGATTCTGAGGACCAAGTTGAAACAGTATAGACGGCACCCATGCTGATGGAATAGATCGCAGGTCAAGTAGAGATGACAGAAGCAATCTGTCAATAAGGTGATAGGTTCTAAACAGTGAGGTGGCACTGGATGGCGACTTTGCTGGAAACACTTGCAGCCTGTAGAAAGCTAAATCTGTGCTGGCAATGCAGTCAGCAACAGCTTCTGCCTGAGGAAACTGATCAGCTGTGAGGTGAGAGTTTTTATTGTACTTTCTATGCTGTGCACTAATCAGCTGGATCAATGGCCATTCAATTCCGCCTCAGGTTGATAGACGTGGTTCCCAAGCTATGTTATTCCATTGGTCAGCCATGAAATTTGAAAGGTAGGTTTAAAAAGACTCTCAATGGGTCTGACAAGTACCTAATAATGATATAAATTAGCTCGCCCGCCTCTGCCGCGCCGGCAAATGCGCCCGAGGGAATGGCACGTGGGGGCAGGATGATGGTGGGTTCCCGGCCCACTGCAAGATTTTTCAAATTTCACACCTGACCCACCTCCAATCGTGCCCGCATGAACCCCA
The DNA here is from genome assembly GCF_052327205.1 of Somniosus microcephalus. Lineage (NCBI taxonomy): Eukaryota > Metazoa > Chordata > Chondrichthyes > Squaliformes > Somniosidae > Somniosus > Somniosus microcephalus. The sequence continues at coordinate 276,309,095 of NC_140989.1, read as the reverse complement.
AAAAATTCCGGCTATAATTTTTGTGTGTGGTGGGACCTCCAGCCTCGGAGCCATATAAATATTTTTGAAAGACTCTCTGGCCTCCACTGCGGAGTCCAGCACTATTAGGGGTGGAGATTTGTGGCAGGTTTCAGAGGCCTGCTGCAGCATAACGTCGCTGGCAGCCTCTGGGCTCCTGGTAAAACTGCATTATGGAATCACAGAATCTTACAGCACAGTAGGAGGCCATTCGGCCCATCATGCCTGTGCCGGCTCTTTGAAAGAGCTGTCCAATTAGTCCTAATCCCCTACTCTTTTCCATAGCCCTGCAAAATTTTCCTTTGCAAGTATATATCCAATTCTCTTTTGAAAGTTACCACTGAATCTGCTTCCACCACCCTTTTCAGGCAGTGCATTGCAGATCACAACAACCCACATGTAAAAAAATTCTCCTCATCTCCCCCTTGGCATTGAATTTTTTTATTTAATTTAAAATTTTCCTGCTACAGCCTGTGGAATCCAGTGCAGGTTTCCTGACATTTAAACTTTAAATTCTCCTCTCCCCTGTCTTTGAAGAGCTAGATGCCAGAGACCATCAGGAGTCCCTGGTATCCAGTAGTGCTTTAGAGAAATGATGGAAGATACATTGGGTGACATATTTCTATTGTTTGCATATTATTTCAATACACTTTCCCATGTTTGGGCAGATGTACTGAGCATCAGCCATCTGTTCTGGTGGGAAATCAAATATACAGGAACATGTTTGGGAATACAGTGGAATGCATCCCATGGTCATTTCCCACCCTGGCAGAGGGAAGACAGAAATCATGCCCTTTTTATGTATAGTTGTTCAATTCATGTACAACAGCAAATTGTACATGGTTGTCCTAGGAATTCTCAGGTTTTTTTATATGCTTGTCCCATACTTTGAGTAGTTGGACTGTGTGAACCGAGGCTGCAGTGATCAGCATTCTTACAATGCCCATGTGCATTAAGAGCACACTTAGATAAAGGAAAATCAGTCAAATGTCAGGCCCGAGGGACAAATTATATCCAAGTTCTCAAAGGATCATTTTTCTCAATTAGGTCTTATGAAATTGTTAATTTAAAGTAGCCAATCCTTTCAGTGAAAAAGGAAAACACAATTAAAACAGGATGAAACAATAGCTGAGCACAGTATTCTAGTTAAAGCATGAATTCTCAAGCTCTGATAGGACCGGCTCATGGATAGCTGGGGAGCACAATGATCTAACACGTTTTGTTTTTGTCAGTCAGCATGTTTTATATACATGTATATAAATCTATCCAGCTGCTTCTCATCTGATGTTTGGCCAGTCTGTTGTGACTATTATTCTTCACAAGCGGCATCTGGTTTCCTTCATAGTGCAGTGCAAGGACCCAGCTCTCTACAAGCAGAACAGATGTCAGTCTTTCCACTTCTATACACATAGTTTGTAAAAAGCTATGGATGGGATGATTAATTTGTTTGTTTTCTGTGCATCAATACTAGCATTTGGTTTTAACCGAGTTGACATTGAACTTAGCATAAGGGGTAGGGACCTGCATCCATTTATGGAGTTTCATCCTTTTCATTTTGTCCCTTTCTTGCACTGTCTGGGAGGCATTTTGTGGTTTGCAAAATTTCCCTAATATCAATGCACAATAATTAAACAACAAGCTCTTGCAAACTTTTGAATAAATTTAAGTACTTGCATGATTTGCATTTTAACTCTTTAAATCCTGAAAAGCCTTTGTAACTTCCAACTTACAAACGTCAGCAAAAAAACTTCCTGTACATCAATTTAATTCATTACACAGTATAGTGGAACGAGAGCATTGAGTGGAGCTGATGCCCTAGTTACAATATCCGTGGAGTGAGTGATTCTGAATGAAATCGATGCGATTTTCTTAGTCCCCAAGATCACAAGAATATTCCCAGTTTCCTTTCTTTCATCTGCTTTCTCTATTTATCTGGTTTCACCCGCCTTCTTTCTCCAGCTAGTTCAATCAAGTTATGAATACTTTGATACATTATTATAATAACTTATATAAGGGGACTCTGCTTTTCTAGTCATTTTTGAGAAATAAGAATCCATTTATGTAGCGCTTCATCATGTTGTTGTGGCAGAGCCACCAAGGGACTCTTATATCGATGTACATAATTATCTGTAACAGAATGAATCTGTACCTGTATTCGTTTTACTACATGTAAATAGCGCAGTCCCTAGAGGGTTAAGACCAAACACGATGACGTCACCACGTGGGTCACGTGGCGTTCCCAACGGCGGGAAACGTCATGACGTCAGAGGGAGGAGCTCTCTCTCTCAGTCCTCGTGGAGCCAGCTTTGAGCATAGACCTGTTTGTTAGTTCTCCTGTGTTTGATTGTTACTTCTGCAAAACAGTATTAAACTTCATTTGGTTAACAGACTGACTCGATCTCAGTCTTTTGATTAGGAGTCTGACAATTCCTACAGTGGTGACCCCAAACTTTCGCGAACGATCTTCGCGGAGGAAGCGACGCGCAACGAGATGATGGAAGCGAACGCGGTGGCTTTGAAGCTCCCTCAGTTCTGGGAACAACAGGTGGCCTCCTGGTGCGTGGAAGCGGAAGCTCAGTTTGAAAAGCGAAACACCGTGGCGGATCAGACCCGTTACCTCTACGTCGTCTCCGCACTCGACGGCTCCATGGCTTCAAGGATCATCAACCTGCTTGAAAAACCCCCGGTCGACGGCAAGTACGAAATGCTAAAAGCGCGGTTAATTCAGGTTTTCGGCCTCACGAAGGCGGAATGCGCACGCCGTTTACTTACGCTGCCCGGGTTAGGCGACTCCAAGCCATCGGAGTTAATGTGCCAGATGCTCACACTCCTTGGCTCCGAACCGCAATGCTTCCTCTTTCGAGAGTTGTTTTTGAGCCAATTGCCCAAGCAGGTACAGGCAGCCCTCGCAAGATCGGATGCTACGGATTGCGTCACACTTGCCGCTGAGGCAGACACCATTTATGTGGTCACGCAGCAGTACTGCGCCGCCACGAGGCGACCCCCCTCGCAGATCCCGCCCCGACGCCTCCATCGCCCGACTTGTGCTTTTACCACGCCCGTTTCGGCGTGAGAGCCAGATGCTGCCGGCCTCACTGCAGTTTCATGTCTCAACCGAAGAAAAAACACCAGCGCCAAGTCCGGGGAAGGAAGCCCGAGCCTGCGGGATGTCCCACGAACGCGATGGCGATTGGCGATTCCAGGAAGCTCTTTTATATTACTGATTCCATCTCCGGCCGACGGTTTTTATGTGACACAGGGGCGCAGTGAAGCATCCTGCCCGCCACCGTCCTCGACATCCGGACTGGCAGGCGTGGTTTTCCCCTCCAGGCCGCCAACGGCGGTGCTATCCGTACTTTCGGTAAACGGCGAGCCCAGGTGTGTTTCGGTGGACAGTGTTTTCAATGGGACTTCATCACCGCCAAAATCTCGCAAGCCATCCTCGGCGCAGATTTTTTATGCGCCAACAGCCTTTTGGTGGATGTGAGAAATCGGCGTCTGATTAACGCGGCCACTTTCAACTCCACCCCTTGTTTCCGCAGCACAGTTGTGTCGCACACGGTCTCCTGTGCTACGCCCGCACCTAATGAATTCACTCGCCTGCTCGGGGAATTTACGGAGCTAACCAAGCCTACTTTCTCCTCATTCACCGCCAAACACGGCGTGGAGCACCACATCGCAACGACCGGCTCTCCGGTTTACGCACGAGCTCGGCGCCTGGAACCCACCAAACTCGCGGCCGCTAAGGCAGAATTAGCCGCAATGGAGCAGTTGGGGATTATTCGCCGGTCGAATAGTCCCTGGTCCTTGCCACTCCATATTGTCCCGAAACCCGGTGGCGGATGGCGGCCATGCGGTGACTACCGACGCCTTAATGACGTTACAACTCCCGATCGGTACCCAATACCGCATATACAGGATTTCTCCGCACATTTGTCGGGAAAGTCAATATTCTCGAAGGTCGACCTCGTACGGGGATACCATCAAGTGCCTGTACACCCCCAAGACATCCAAAAGACGGCGGTCATTACTCCTTTTGGCCTCTTCGAGTTCCTCCGGATGCCGTTTGGGCTTAAGAATGCGGCGCAGGCGTTTCAGCGTCTGATGGATTCGGTGCTGCGGGACCTTCCCTTTTTATTCGTCTACCTTGACGATATTCTGATTGCCAGCTCCACCAAAGAGGAACACATCTGCCAGTTGCGCACCCTCTTTCACCGCCTCCATCAGCATGGTTTGATAATCAACCCGGCCAAATGTCAGTTCGGCTTACCACATATCGACTTCTTGGGCCACCGCATCACTTCGGAGGGTGCGATTCCGCTTCAGTCGAAGGTAGAGGCGATTACAGCATTCCCACGGCCGCAGTCCATCAAGGCCCTCCAGGAGTTCCTGGGTATGGTAAATTTTTACCACCGTTTCGTTCCCAGGGCTGCTCAACTTATGCAACCACTTTACGAGGCTCTCAGGAGAAAGCCGGGTAAAGGGCCCGTGGTTTGGATGCACGAGATGGACTGCGCCTTCAGCGACACGAAGACCGCTCTTGCAAATGCAACTATGTTGGCACACCCACTGCCGGGTGCCACTATCGCTCTCACGACCGACGCTTCGGACTATGCCATAGGCGCCGTGCAAGAACAGTGGGTCGGCGGCACGTGGCAGCCACTGGCATTTTTTAGTCACCAACTACGACGTAATGAGCGCAAATACAGCACGTTTGACAGGGAGTTGTTGACGCTGTTTCTGGCTATCCGCCATTTTCGATTTTTATTAGAGGGACGCCACTTCACCGCGTTCGTGGATCACAAGCCATTGACGTTTGCTATGGCCAAGACCGCCGAACCGTGGTCGGCTCAACAGTAGCGACAACTTACCTTTATTTCGGAGTTTACTACCGACATCCAGCACGTGGCCGGAAAGGACAACGTGGTGGCTGATTGTCTTTCGCGTGCGACCATCTAAGCCGTTCAGCTGGGGATCGACTATTCCCAACTGGCTGCCAACCAAGCCACCGATCCGGAAACACAGGCGTTCCGTTCCGACTCCTCCTGCCTCCAGCCAGCAGATGTGCAGTTCCACTCAGCAGGCACCTCCGTGCTCTGTGACGTCTCCTTGGGGGATCCCCGCCCGATCGTTCCGACCTCCTGGCCTCGCAAAGTTTTTGATGCCATACACGGACTTTCGCATCCTGGTGTGAAGGTATCTCAAAGATTACTGGCATCTAAATTCGTCTGGAGAGGGATGCGTAAAGATGTTCGCAACTGGGCTAACACCTGCGTCGTGTGTCAAAAATCTAAGGTTCAACGACATGTAAAAGCCCCCTTGGCCACTTTCGAAGTGCCAGAACGCCGTTTCGACCATGTCCACGTAGACCTCGTTGGGCCGCTTCCGCCGTCACAAGGGTTCACACACCTCCTGACCATAGTCGACCGCACTTCAAGATGGCCAGAGGCGGTTCCTTTGGCATCTACTACCTCCGCTGATGTCGCCAGGGCTTTTATCTCCTCGTGGGTCGCACGTTTCGGTGTCCCGTCAGATATTTCGTCCGACCGCGGTCCACAGTTTTCGTCTGAACTTTGGAACGCTGTAGCCTCAGGTTTGGGCACCAAGCTCCATCGCACCACGGCCTACCACCCGCAGGCGAACGGGTTGTGTGAGCGTTTCCATCGGTCGCTAAAAGCGTCACTAAGGGCCACCCTTCAGGGCACTGCATGGGTAGGTAGATCGACTCCCGTGGGTGCTGCTTGGTTTGCGCACGGCGCCTAAAGAAGACCTGCAGTCATCTTCCGCGGAACTGGTGTATGGCCAGCCACTCCGGGTGCCAGGCGATTTCTTGCCATCGCCAACTAAGCCGTGGTCCGCGGCTGATCAACTCAGCACCCACCGAGAAATGGCCGACTCCTTTAAGCCGATTCCGACGTCGCACCACGGCCTTCCTTCCTCTCATATTCCAACGGAGTTAAGGCAGGCCGAGTTTGTCTTCGTTCGCCATGATGCCCATCGCAGTCCACTCCAGCCTCCTTATACGGGCCCCTTCCAGGTGCGGGAGGCAGGCGACAAGAGTTTTTTGGTCGACATCGGGGGCAAACCCGACTACATTTCGATTGACCGCCTCAAGCCCACGCACCTGGACCTCGACCGGCCGGTCGAAACTGCACAGCCACCACGCCATGGTCGACCACCCGCTGCTACTACGTCCGAACGGATCGTTCCACCTGTCAGCCCATCTACCGCTCAACAAATTCCTCTCCGGGAATGTAGGAGTCGTTTGAACAGACTTGTCCGACCTCCTCTTCGATTGACTTTCACTGTTAAAGACAATTCTGGGGGGGCGCATGTGGCAGAGCCACCAAGGGACTCTTATATCGATGTACATAATTATCTGTAACAGAATGAATCTGTACCTGTATTCGTTTTACTACATGTAAATAGCGCGGTCCCGAGAGGGTTAAGACCAAACGCGATGACGTCACCACGCGGGTCACGTGACGTTCCCAACGGCGGGAAACGTGATGATGTCATGACGTCAGAGGGAGGAGCTCTCTCTCTCAGTCCTCGTGGAGCCAGCATTGAGCATAGACCTGTTTGTTAGTTCTCCTGCGTTTGATTGTTACTTCTGCAAAACAGTATTAAACTTCATTTGGTTAACAGACTGACTCGATCTCAGTCTTTTGATTAGGAATCTGACAATTCCTACATTGTAAACATGGCTCAAATCACTGCCCTTATGCAGTGTAATGATTATTATGTAGGAGACCTGCTATATAGTATTCTGTTCAAACTGATACTTGAATTGTTTCAGCGATTTGTTTAACCTGAGTTTTACAAGGTGCATTACAAATTTTGTTTTGACTGTATAACTTACACCAGCTTTTCTTTTGCAGTCAATCATGCACAGCTAAATTAAGGCAGTATGATTTTATTAATTTAAGTAACAGTCGTGGATCTCCAGTGGAATTGCTCATGGTAAGGCAGAAGATACTAGATCATAATATAATTACAGATGAGGAAAGCCATTTGGCCCATCATAATTCATCCACCCAGAAAGATCCTAATGACTTCCCATTTGTAGAATACAGTTGGATCTTAAATGATTCCAGGGCTTTTTCCTCCACTACTCTACCTGGAAGTCTATTCCATATGTTGATCAGTCTCTGTGTGAAGGACAACTTCCTGATATCAGTCCTATAATTATGGCTTTACTAGTTTGAACCTATGTCCCCCTTATTCTCAGTACTTTCCCCCCACTCTGACCTAATTTCTCTCATGAGTTCTATCTTTCAGCCAATTTTACCCTGAATTTCCACAGCTTTGAGTTTAACTAATAGCCTTTTGAATTGACCTGGGCCTGCTTCTGGGGAAGGTGGGACTTGTACAAGTTGGACGGGTTGCACCTGAACCAGAGCGGGACAAATATCCTTAAGGGGAGGTTTGCTAGCACTGTTCGGGGGGGTTTAAACTAAAATGGCAGGGGGTTGGGAACCTGAGCAGGGAGACAAAGGAAAGGAAAACAGGGATAAAAGCAAAAGATAGGAAGGAGAAAAACAAAAGTGGCAGTCAGAGAAATCAACGGTTGGGCTTGTACTCACTGGAGTTTAGAAGATTGAGAGGGGATCTCATCGAAACATATAAAATTATGGCAGGCCTGGACAGGCTGAATTCAGAGAGAATGTTTCCAATGGCCGGGGAGCACAGAACCAGGGGCCACAGTCTAAAAATAGCGGGCAAATCATTTAAAACAGAGATGAGGAAGAATTTCTTCACTCAAAGAGTGGTGAGCCTGTGGAATTCCCTGCCACAGAGGGCTGTGAAGGCTAATTCAATAAATATTTTCAAGAGAGAATTGGATATATTTCTGAAGGCTAAGGGGATTAAGGGTTACGGAGAAAAGGCGGGGACGGGGTACTGAACTGGTAAGATCAGCTATGATCTCAGACGAAGATCAGCCATGATCTCATTGAATGGCGGAGCAGGCTCGAAGGGCCGAATGGCCTACTCCTGTTCCTATCTCTATGTAACTATGTAAATCAAACGTGGCCATAGTAAATAATAATTCTGATAGGTCTAAGAGCGTTAAAAAAACAAGCCTGAAGGCTTTGTGTCTTAATGCAAGGAGCATTTGTAATAAGGTGGATGAATCGGCTGTGCAAATAGAGGTAAACGAATATGATTTGGTTGGGATTATGGAAATGTGGCTCAAGGATGGCCAAGACTGGGAACGCAACATCCAGGGGTATTCGATATTCAGGAAAGAGAGGCAAAAATGAAAGGGAGGTGGGGTAGCATTACTGGTTAAAGAAGGGATTAATACAATTGTAATGAAGGATATTAGCTCTGATGATGTGGAATCTGTATGGGTAGAATTGAGAAATACTAAGGGGAAAAAAACATTAGTGGGAGTGGTATATAGACCTCCAAACAGCAAGGCGGAGGTTGGGGATGGCATTAAAAGGGAAATTAAAGAAGCGTGCAATAAGGGCACAGCAGTCATCATGAGTGACTTTAATCTACATATAGGATGGGCCAACCAAATTAGTAACAATACTGTGGAGGAGGAATTCCTGGAGTGTTTACGGGATGGTTTCCTGGACCAATATGTCGAGGAACCAACCAGAGATCAGGCCATCTTAGACTGGGTATTATGTAACGAGAAAGGATTAATTAACAATCTTGTTGTATGAGGCCCCTTGGGTCGGAGCGATCATAATATGATCGAATTCTTCATTAAGATGGAGAATGAAGTAGTTGACTCAGAGACTGGGGTCCTCAATTTAAATAAAGGAAACTACGATGGTCTGAGGAGCGAGTTGGGTAGGATTGATTGGGGAATGTCACTCAAAGGGTTGATGGTGGATAGGCAATGGCAAACATTCAAAGACCGAATGGATGAGCTACAGAATTTGTTCATCCCAGTTTGGCATAAAAATAAAACAAAAAAGGTGACTCAACCGTGGCTAACAAGGGAAATTAGGGATAGCATAAGATCCAAGGAGAGGACATATAAATTGGCTAGAAAAAGCAATAATCCTGAGGATTGGGAGCAGTTTAGGATTCAACAAAGGAGGACAAAGGGATTAATTAAGAAAGGGAAAATAGAATATGAGAGTAAGCTAGCAGGGAACATAAAAACTGACTGTAAAAGCTTTTATAGATATGTGAAGAGAAAAAGATTGGTGAAGTCAAGCGTAGGTCCCTTACAGTCAGAATCAGGGGAATTTATAATGGGGAACAAAGAAATGGCAGACCAACTAAATTCATACTTTGGTTCTGTCTTCACAAAGGAGGACACAAATAATCTCCCAGAGATGTCGGGGAACATAGGGCCTGATGAAAGGGTGGAACTGAAAGAAATCAGTATTTGTAGGGAAATGGTGTTAGGAAAATTGATGGGACTGAAGGCCGATAAATCCCCAGGGCCTGATGGTCTACATCCCAGGGTACTTAAGGAGGTGGCCCTAGAGATAGTAGATGCATTGCTGGTCATCTTCCAGAACTCGATAGACTCTGGAACGGTACCCATGGATTGGAGGGTAGCTAATGTTACCCCACTATTCAAAAAAGGTGGTAGAGAAAAAGCGGGGAATTATAGACCGGTAAGCCTGACATCGATAGTGGGGAAAATGCTAGAGTCTATTATAAAAGATGTAATAGCAGAGCACTTGGAAAGCAGTGACAGGATCGGACAAAGTCAACATGGATTTACAAAAGGTAAATCATGCTTGACTAATCAACTGAAATTTTTTGAGGATGTAACTGGTAAAATAGATAAAGGAGAATCAGTGGATGTGGTGTATTTGGACTTTCAGAAGGCTTTCGATAAGGTCCCACACAAGAGATTAGCGTGCAAAATTAAGTCACATGGGATTGGGGGCAAGATATTGACTTGGATAGAGAACTGGTTGGCGGACAGAAAGCAAAGAGTTGGAATAAACGGGTCGTTTTCCGAGTGGCAGGCAGTGACTAGTGGGATACCGCAAGGATCGGTCCTAGGACCCCAGCTGTTCACAATATATATTAATGATCTGGATGAGGGAATTGGATGTAATATCTCCAAATTTGCAGACGACACAAAGCTGGGTGGGAGGGTAAGCTGTGAGGAGGATGTCGTGAAACTCCAGTACGATTTGGACAGGTTGGGTGATTGGGCAGAAACATGGCAAATGCACTATAATGTGGATAAATGTGAGGTTATCCACTTTGGTGGCAAAAACAGGAAGGCAGATTATTATTTGAATGGCAATAGATTGGGAGAAGGGGAAGTGCAAAGAGACCTGGGTGTTATTGTGCACCAGTCGCTGAAGGTAAGCATGCAGGTGCAGCAGGCGGTTAAGAAGGCAAATGGTATGTTGGCCTTCGTAGCAAGAGGGTTCGAGTACAGGAACAAGGATGTCTTGCTACAGTTGTACAGGGCCTTGGTGAGACCGCACCTTGAGTATTGTGTGCAGTTTTGGTCACCTTACCTGAGGAAGGATGTTCTTGCCATGGAGGGAGTGCAGCGAAGATTCACCAGGCTGATACCTGGGATGGCAGGAATGACGTATGAGGAGAGATTGTGTCAATTGGGCTTATACTCACTGGAGTTTAGAAGATTGAGTGGGGATCTCATCGAAACCTATAAAATTCTGTCAGGTCTGGACAGACTAGATGCAGGAAGGATGTTTCTGATGGCCGGGGAATCCAGAACCAGGGATCATAGTCTAAGGATAAGGGGTAAGCCATTTAGGACTGAAATGAGGAGGAATTTCTTCACCCAGAGAGTGGTGAACCTGTGGAATTCTCTGCCACAGAGGGCGGTGGAGGCCAGTTCATTAAATATATTCAAGAAAGAATTGGATATATTTCTTGAGGCTAAATGGATCAAGGGGTATGGGGAGAAGGCAGGGACAGGGTACTGAATTTGGATGATCAGCCATGATCTCATTGAATGGCGGAGCAGGCTCGAAGGGCTGAATGGCCTACTCCTGCTCCTATCTTCTATGATTCTATGTTTCTATGTTTGCCTTTTGAAAGTAAAAGTACACCACTCCGTCGAGGTTTCTGCAGTCTCCTCGTGTTGACACTTCCTCACAGCACTCAAGGAGCTTGTCAGGCAGAAGCTTCTCCCGAGTCCCTGTTGACTGCTTTTTACTAGGTTATTATTGGATAGATAACCCTCAAATTTACTCCAAATAATCAATTCCATTATTTTACATGGAATGGAAATACGACTAATGCGTCTGTAGTTGCCTATGTCTGTTCTTTCATCATTTATGAATATTTGTACCACTTTAGTCTCTGTCTAGTGGTACCTCCCCAGTGTCCATTGACTCCTCACAATGATCATCAGTGTCTCACAAATCTCAGTAGTCTGTCTCAAAATTTGAAGATAAAAACCACCTATCCCTGGTGATTTATTTGTTTGAGTCCTTTCTAGGATTACTATCTCATTTATATCAATGTCACTGATTTTACTTAGGTTATCCTTGTTTGGGGAGTTTGCATCTTGCCTATGTCCTGCTTTATGAATAATCAGAAGTAGTAATCATTTAGACTGCTTACTATTTTGTGTTCAATGCCAGGTTTTAAGGCTGTTTGCATTTTTATGATTTTCACCATTTCTCTAGCTGCACTCTTATTGTTGTTTTTACTGTTATGCTTAACCTTAACCACTATTTTTTCCCCCCACGATCTCTCTTTGCACCTCTGACCACCCTGTTAATGTGGTTCTGAATGTTCCTATGTTCATGCCAATAAACCCCTTCCCCTTTCTCCCAACAGGATTTATATTTTTCCTCCTTGTGCGACCAATTTTCATCTGTCTGCCCCCTTTTCCTTCTCCTCCCCTCCCCATTGGGCAAGAGTGAGGCAGTAGCACGATGAAAATGGTGGTGCAGGATTTACTGCCCCATTCTGGCCTGAGACTTTGTGGCCTTAGAGGAAAAGGCTAATTAAACATAGATCCACCTTAAGAGCAAAATAATACACCGTGGGGTCGATTTTCCTGCAGGTGTGAGGAATTGTCGGGTTCCCCGAATGTCGGGGTTCCCACACGAATCTAAATGGGCCTGCCAGATTGATGCAATTTTCCCTCAATTGGCCAATTCATTTCCAGCGTGTGGGAACCCTTGCTAATTGACTATTTCCAGTCAGAAAGTCACACAGTATGATGTCATCATTCGTGGTGCTTTTAAGGTCCACAGCGCTTCCTCTGCAGGCTTCCAAATGAACCATACAGGATGGCAGAGGAGCTTGCAGCAGCTGTGGCCAGTGCCAGACCCCGAGCTGCCTCCAAATTTGATGAGGCTTCACTGCAGGCATTATTGGATGGGGTTAGGGCCCACAGGGAGGTCCTCTTCCCTAGGTCAGGGAGGCAGAGGCCTCCCACTGAGACCAAGGCTGCATGGATGCAGGTGTCAGCAGATGTCAACTCGCTGGGAGACACCAGAAGAACCTGGATATAGTGTCGGAAACGATTCCATGACCTTCACCATACAGGAAAAGTAAGTATGAAGTTTCCATCACCCTCAAACTGATCCCCATTGCCTTTCCCCACCAGCACTCCGCTTTAGCACTCTCTTCCTCCACATCCCACTTCACAGTCACATCCATGCACCCTTACCCATTCCCTCTCTCTCTATGCTCACATTCACATAACTATTCCACCATGCAGCCCTCACACTCCCTCTCACTCTGATGCTTTGAACACAACTGACAACACACAGGGAGGGCCCTTGGTCTTGCAGCCTCACACCATCTTTGTCTCCCTCTAAGTATCTATGCTATGCAATCTCTACACTCACTCCTTCATTCTCACTCAAACTCCACTTGTCTCCTCTCATTGCAGGAAAAGAGAGCTCACAACAACAGAGAGCGAGCCAGGACTGGAGGAGGCCCACCCTCAATAGCCCACCTGACCCCCTGGGAGGAAGGAGTGCTGGAAATTGTCGGGGCTGATGTGGCTGTGGAAGCTGGGGAAGGAGAGACAGGGGCAGTCCTGCAAGCTGGTGACAGAATAGTTTTCCATCTCTCTCATTGACATAGCATGAGTCGCTGTTATGATTCTGAAGCTACATCATTTGGACTTATGAACATCTGCAAAATCCAATGTGCATGTAACCTTGGCATCACATCTCTAACTCTTTCCTTTACTCCCCCACAGGACCATCCAGAGCCCCTGTCCCCACTGTGGAGGAGGAAGAGGCTGAGCAGCCAGACTCCTCAGAGGAAGCTCCAACCTCTGAGGGCGCAGCATCAGCAGAAGTAAGTGCACCCAGCAGCAGCGCAGACACTCACGCCTCGGGGGGACTTGTGGGACATAGAGTAGTGTTGTCACCTGGTGTTTCACAGCTCACAAGTGAGCATCAGCAGATTGTGGAGACAGGGACAGCAGTGGAGAGTCTTCGTCGGAGGGGTCAGGACTCTGCCAGCTCAGCTCAGCTGCATGTCGACCCTCTGCCTCTGGGTCCATCCACAAGAGAAGAGGTGATGGCTCTCCATGCACAGATGCAGGAGTCTCCGGCAGGTTTTGTCTCCAGGGTCGTTGCGAGTGTGGAGCGAATGGAGGAGTCCATAGCGAACATGAGCAGAGCCTTAGTGGAGTCATTGGCGCATGAACGCATCACCACGGAAAGGATGGCTACCTCCATGGAAAAGATTGCTACCTCCGTGGTAAGGCTGGCTACCATAGAGGAGAGGATGGCTACGGTAGAGAGGAGGGCTACGGCTGAGGAGAGGAGGGCTACGGCCATGGAGGAGCTTAGTCGCCAGGGTATGGAAAACATGGTGAGTGTTCAGAATAGAATGACATCTCTTGAGGAGCGATGGGCATCTATTGAACACAGAAACCAGACCTTCATGGAAGTCCTTCTGAGTAGGAATTCCGGTGCAGATACGGGTCCCCATGGCCCCCCTGATGTGCAGCAAGGTGCTCTCCAGCCACTTGCAGGCGCTGAGGCGGACCTGACCCATGAGAGGGAGGTTGTTGGCACACCTCAAGGAAGTGGGGGCTCCTCTCCACGCGCTCACACTTCCATGCCACTGCAGAGCCCTCGGTCAGAGCCCCGCCGGAGTCCACACCCAAGTGAGATAGGCGTCTCAACCCCTGCACGGCCGCAGGAGCAGCAGACTGCTGGTGAGCCCTCACAGGCTCGCCACCCCAGAGGACGCCCGCCAAAGGTGTCGAGACAGGAGCAGCAGGAAAGTCAGCAAGGGGCCTCCACATCTGCTGAAGCCACAGGGGAACCACTACGTAGGAACACGCGTAAGAGAAAAATAAAGCACCACTAATCACAAGGGTAGTCACTTGGGTGAAAAGTTTTGTATATAGTTATTATGTCATCAGTATCATGTTTATAAAAAATCTGATGGCAACTGCTGCAGTTGTGGCGTGTGTCATTTGGCAAATGGGGATTTCACATTGAGGCCTTAGGATTACTTGCAGTTGTCAGGATGTTGGTCAAATAGGTAGGAATGCGCAGGGTTTGGCCATTGTCCATGCTCAGGTAAGAAGCAGCGAGGCTACAGTGTTTGATGTACTAGGCTAAGCAAATCTAGCCAGGATGAGTGCATTCCTTGCATCTCGGGCAGCAATGTTCTCGTGTAATGGTGCCGCTGGTTGATGAGCAGCAGCAGCAGCAGCAGCATCATCCCTCCTCCTCCTCATCATCTTCATCCGCATCATCTTCATCTGAGGCGGGTCTGTGAGGAGCCACTTGGTCCTGAGGAATCTGCAAGCCATGACGCTGTGCCATGTTGTGAAGTACACAGCAAACCACGACGATTTGGGAGACCCTGGCTGCTGAGTACTGTAGGGCTCCACCTGATCTATCCAGGCATCTGAAGCGCATCTTCAGCAATCCGATGGTTTGCTCGATAATGCATCTGCTGGAAATGTGGCTGGAGTTGTAGCGCTCCTCAGCTTCGTTGGTTGGTCTCCTCAACGGCGTCATTAGCCAAGTCCGCAGGGGATAGCCCTTGTCTCCAAGTAGCCATCCCTGAAGTTCGTCTGGCGGCCTGAATAGCGGAGGCACAGTAGACTGGCGCAGTATGAGGAAGTCATGGCAGCTGCCAGGGTACTTGGCACAAACATGCAAAATCTCCTTCTTGTGGTCACACACCAGCTGAACGTTAAGGGAGTGGAAGCCCTTGCGGTTGACAAAAACTCCTGGATTGCAATGGAGTGCTCTAAGGGCCACATGTGTGCAGTCAATGACACCCTGCACCCTTGGAAAGTCTGCCAGATGAGCTAATGCAAGCGCTCTCGCCCTCACACTTGCGCGATCCCTGGTGAAATGGATGTGATTGTGCGCGAGAGCAAAGAGGGCATCGGTTACCTGCGTGATGCAAATGTGTGCGGCCGCCTGGGAGATGCCGCTGATGTCTGCTGCTGATCCCTGGAAGGAGCCTGAGGCAAAAAAGTTGAGTGCGGTGGTGACTTTGATGGCCACTGGTAAGGAGTGTCGACCTGGTGCTCTAGGCTCCAGGTCTTGCTGTAGCATTGCGCAGATGTCAGTCACTACCTCTCGCGAAAGTCGGAGCCACTTTGGCACTGCTGCTCAGTCATGTTGAGGTAGCTGACCCTGTGCCTGTAGACCCTGTTTGGGGGGTATCTCCTGCGCCGACGGCCTTCCATGCGTTGGCCCCTTCTGGCCTGTGCTGCCTCAGGTGGCTGAGCCGCAGCTTGTCGCTCCTGCTGCTGCTGCTGGATCTGCTGCTGCTGCCGGAGATCCTCTAATGCCAAGAAGGGAAGGAAAAAAAGGCCTACCATGCTTCTGGTAGATGCCTCCGTTGAGGAAGCGCTGAGTGAGGGTGGCGAGAGGGGCTTCCCAGGAGCTCACACTGGAGAAGTGTGTGAGGCTCCAACCTTCCACAGCTGTGCCTAAGCCTGGAACAAGTTGCCCCAAGACTGAAACAACAAGGTCCTGCAACCTACAAATGATGTCTGATTAAATCTCTTCTTTCCTGATTGACCTGCAGCTGATAGTCAGCAAGCCGATATTGTTCACACCAGGTTTCATCAGCGGGGTTCCCACCAGGCGTGTTTAACGTGGGAAAAGGCTGAAAATAGCAAGGGCCCCTTAAAATGGCATTATAGATGCCAATTATTGGTGATTAAGGTGCCTGAAGACCAGTCCCGCCTGCTGCGGGCGGGACTGATTCGGGTCGGACAGAAACGCCTGGGTGAAAATCAGACGGGACGGGGAATCAGGCAGTGGGGGGTCACGACCCCCTATTTTTGCGATTTCCCCCCCCCCCCCCCCACAACACGCCTGAAAGCCCGCCTGACGGCTCCAGGAAAATCCCCCCCCATGTGTTATGTGTCATAGTGCTTCTTTCATATCCACCTTAACAGCAAAATAATACACCATGGCCTAGAAATTCAGTTGTTAGCACCAGCCGCTAGCGCCTCAGGAGGAGGAGAAGTGGGGGGTGAAGTGGCTAGCGCCTGGGCGCGGCGTGATCTGCGCCTCTCGTGAACTTCAGTCAAGATTTAGCGGCGGCGCAAAACCGCAGCGCCCATTCAGCTGCGCACGCAGATCCTGACGTCATTTCATGGTGCAACGCCCTTGGTGCGCCCCGAACCGGAACTTCAGTGGCGCCCCCCTTTTGTGTGCCTGGCGCCCCCAGTGTCTGGTTGAGAGGAACGGTTCCTAGTCGCTGCAGGGTGCGGGGGGCGCTATTTAAAGGGGACTCTTCCTGCATTATTTGTGGCAGCCATTTTTTTCCACTCCTTCTGTGTAAGAGAGAGATATTTGGAGAGAGACAAAGGGAGAGAGCTTTCTGCTTTGACTCAGTGCTCGCACAGGTACTTCTGGCTTCAGGCCAGAGCTTTGCAGTTGGATTTAACTTTCAGTGCCATAGCCTTGAGTTGCCACATATAATGTGGGCTGCAATGGGTGGAAACGTTGGCTTTCTGCATTGCATTCAAAGGGCTCAGAGATGCCGAGAGAGAGTGCCAGTCATGGCCAGACGGAGAAGGGCCAACAGGTGTCGGCACAGGAGGCCTTACCCACCCAGGGTATACCGCCAGCAGTTCTCATATCTCAACATGTCTGAGGAGCAGTGTGTTCGGAGGCTGCGATTCAGAAGGGAGGTGGTCACTGAGATCTGCCACCTGCTTCAGAGAGATCTGCAGCCACAGCTGAGGAGCAGGACGTCTCTGTCGGTGGCAGTGAAGGTGACGGTGGCTCTCAACTTCTATGCCACCGACTCCTTCCAATCCGCTACTGGCGACATTGCCAATATCTCCCAGTTCGCGGTACATTGCTGCATCCGCCAGGTGACGAATGCCCTCTTCAGAAGGAGACGTCAGTACATCTCCTTCCCCATGACCCTGGACAAGCAGCAAGAGCGTGCAATGGGATTTGCAAGAATAGCGGGCTTCCCCATGGTCCAGGACGCCATTGACTGCACGCATGTGGCTTTGCGGGCACCTCTACAGAATGCCGAGGATTACCGCAACCGGAAGGGCTACCATTCGCTCAACGTCCAGTTGGTGTGTGACCACAGGCAGCTCATACTAGCTGTCAATGCCCGCTTTCCAGGCAGCAGCCACGATGCCTTCATCCTGCGCCAGACTTCTGTGGCAGACATTTTCGAAGCCCCGGCTCACCCAGGAGGCTGGCTTCTCGGGGACAAGGGCTAGCCTTTGTGCATCTGGCTGATGACCCCGCTCCGTGCGCCCAGCACCCCTGCTGAAGAACGATACAATAACAGCCATCAAGCTACCAGGAACATCATTGAGCACACAATCGGCGTGCTCAAGCAACGGTTCCGCTGTCTGGACCATTCCGGAGGAGCCCTACAGTACTCGCCTGAGCGAGTCTCCCATTTCGTTGTAGTGTGCTGCATGCTGCACAACCTGGCTATCCTCAGGACTCAGCCACTGCCAGCAGACATTGGAGGACCACCAGAGGAGGAGGAGGAGGAGGAGGAGGAGGAGGAGAAGCACCAAGATGGGAGGGAGGCACAAAGTGCAAGGGCCGTCCGTTGGCGGATTATTGCAACTCGGTTCTCGGCCCCCTCTTAGGGAATGGCTTGTGCCAATGAAAGAACATGAATGGAGCCGCTCCGCAAACCCTCAGCCGGTCAAGGCAACAAATAGTTCAAAGTGCAAACATGGACAATCTGAATAAAGAAAATTTTTTACTTTACAAACTCTGTGCCCTTCCCGCATGACAAACAAATTCTGAGAAACCCCCCAAAAAAGTCAGACACATAAGTGGCTCTCACAACCTTGAGAAAATGAAAAAAAGTTAAACAAAAATGACCATGATCCTCGGGCTTCATTTAAAAAACAAACACAACATTGTCGGCCTTCATATATAAATATATATATTTTTAAATTGCCACACCTTCTACTTTTTTGTCTGCGAGGGTGATCCGCCTCGCTTCTGCGAGTGGCCCCTTCCCGCCCTGCAGCTCCTCCTCCTCAATGGGATCCCAGTGGCTGCAGCAAGGCTGGGGGAAGGCTGCTGAGGGTCAGATGGTGAGACGGCAGATGCCCTTGGGGGACGGCCTGGACCAGCTCTGCGCCTGGAGGGCCCGGCTGCTGACTGCTCCAACTCTGCTTGGGCGGCAGCAGTTTGTCCTACGGGTGGTGGCAGCTGCAGTGGAGGAGTGGCAGTGTTGGCTGCAGGAATGCTGCCAACCTGACAGAGCACAGGCACTCCCTGGTCGGCTGACACACTGGCACTCGCACGGGCCAGCACTGAAGCATGCGCAGCAATCTGCTGAAGCACAGACTGCTGGGCTGCTGTGGCGTGGGGAGGGCCCCAGCGATGCCTGGCCGATCCAGCGAGGGTGGCAGCAGTTAGTGCCCGTGTGGCCCTGATCTGGATCTGCATCAGACCAGCCAGTGAATGCACGGCACGACTGAGCACTTGGCTGGAAGCTGCCTGTGATGCCGCGAAGTCCTGCAGACTCCTGGCCTGTGCTGCCCCGAATTCCTGAACACTCCTTGCCAGTGACTCTATGGAGTCCGGCATCCTTGCCACTGCAGCCATGAGCTCAGTGTGCCTGCGCTCAGCCTGGGCGCCCATTCACCAAGGAGCCGCACCTCCTCTGCGCTCACCGTAGCAGGACTGGAGGCTGCACTCACCCTCCGGGGAGAAGGCCGCCGAGCTTCCCCACCCCTCCCGCGTTGCTGCAGCCCGCTGGGCCCCGGAGCTTCACCCTCATCAGACCCTTCCCCTCTGCTCCCCTCCAGGGAAGACGTGTCCCCATCATGGCCATGGGCTGCCTCGGCTGAGGGTGGCACTGATGGGCCGACTTCCTCTTCCTCGAAATCTGAATCAGACACAGTGCCAGCTTGAGGGCCCGCCTCCTTACCTGGCGAATCAGCTGAAAGCAGGGAGGCACAACAGTTGCTTTAGAGTGAGGACAGGGCGACAGCGAGGGAGGCATGAGTGCTGCTATGCACTGCATTGGTTCAAGAGTGGCAAAGGATGCTGGTGTGAGGCACAAGTGGAAAGAGAGAGGTCAAAAAGGTGATGACCTTACCACTGCTATCCAGAACGGGGTCGGCATCTCCACTGGCGACGGGGCCAATCAGCCGGCCTCCCATAGTCCGCTCCACTCGCTGCTCCAGGTCGGTGAGCTCTTTCAGGTCAGGACGGCCTCCCCCAGTCCATCGCTGCTGCCTGCGATTGTGGGCCAGCTTGCCCTGCAAGAGAAAGGACGGCCTCTAAGTACACTGTCAAGCCCTGATCTTGCCTGCACTGCCTCCCATGGTGGAATAGCCCTGACAGTGTCAATTGCTGATCTTGCCTGCACTGCCTCCCATGGCGGAATAGCCCTGACAGTGTGTAAAGTGCTGATCTTGCCTGCACTGCCTCCCATGGTGGAATAGCCCTGACAGTGTGTAAAGTGCTGAATGTGCAAGTGATTTTCATGAGAGTCCCATAGCTGTTGGATGAGGGCTGGGCATTGGGGCTTTCAGGTCCCTTTGGCCATAAAGTGAGGTGCACATGCAGGGATGAAGAGGATACTGGAAAGGGTACTCACCCTGACAACCCGAGTGAGGTCGTTGAACTTTTTTCTGCATTGCACTGGAGTCCTGGCAACTATGCTGTTGGAGGTCACCCTGTTTGCCACCTCCCTCCAGGCTTTTCGATACTCGCTGGGCAGCGGCCTCCTGCCACTATCAGGGAAGAGGACATGTCGCCTGCGCTCCACTGCGCCAACCAGTAGCTTCAGGGCACCCTCGCTGAAGTGCTGCGCTTGCTCCCTAGCCTTCTCCATAGTCCTGGGCGTTGAAGTGTTGAAGCAGCTATGTTCAGGCCTTGATTCAGGGCTGCAGTGTGCAGGTCGTGGCAGCAAAACAAATCGAGCCTCCCCCTTTAAGAGCTGACCGGCGCCAGCGTGTCTGCCTTCAAGCAGCAACTTGCCGCACCTGCGCTGCACCCGCCCTCGGTGGTAGCGCCTCGGCTCGCCGGCTTAGCGCCTTATGATAGTCGTGCACCGCCTGCTTTAGCACAGCAGCAACCTCTTGGGGTGATGCAACTCAATTCCGGCGAAGGTGGCGCTAAGTTGCACCGGTCGCTAAATTTAGCGAATGCCCAGCTGCAGCGCCCCAAACGTGGCGATACTGAATTTCTAGGCCCATGTGTTATGTGTCGTAGTGCTTCTTTCATAATGAAACAACACAACTTCTGACTTACTGTGAGCAACACCATAGGAAGTCAGCTAGTACAAATAGATGTACCAGAATTCCTTCAAAAGTTATGGAGCAGAGCTGGTTATGGAGTGATAACGTAAAGACAAAAAAGCTGGCTACTTACTGTAATTGGGTATTTTAGATTTGAAACATCCAGTTAGATAGCTGGATTTCAGTTCCCACACTCTCTTGTGACCTACTTCTGAGAGCATAACTGCTGCACAGAAACTTGATAATGTCAGCTTTGCAGTTCAGTCAACAAAAAGAATATAAAGTAAATTATTGACAAAAAATCCCCAGATTTTAAGCATAACACAAGATGCTATAAACTTTAACCAGGTGCAACGACCTGTTTTCCATCTGGGAAAAGCTGTACTTACCATAGACGTTGAGTTTGAACTCTTTGAATCGTTTTCCTGCAGCATTCACTGCACTGCACTGGTAGTGGCCCTGGTCAGCTAGATGTGCACTCTTTATGTGCAGTACCTGCCCTCTGTTTCTTACCTCCATGTTAGGGTCACCTAGGAACAGTAGCCTGTTGTGCAAATGATGACAATTTTCCATTATTATTGCATTTCGTACAAAATGAAGGCAAATCTTAATTTGATAATATATGGTCTCTACAAGATGGCGGACAGAGGAGTTTCCCAGGTCAAAATTAATATCCAGCGAATGATGGCTCTTGTGTGACATATCTGCTAAAATTATACCCCATTTAAATTGTAGTACTGCTGCTGATTACAGCACTGCTTTATATGGCAGCACTGCAGTGTAGAAGAGGCAATATTGGTGCTGCTGAAGGAGCACGCAAACACCTCAAAAGGCAGTTGGCTGTTCCTCCAAAGGCAGCAGATGTGAACTGCTAATACTGGATAACGCCGTCATTTTTTTTGGCTGTGCATTGGTAGTCAAATAGTTTTCACTCACTGGCCCATGTAGACCTTCCATAACCAACAGTCAAAGTCATAATTGAGACTAACAACTGCGTTGAAGCAGTTCTGTATTATAACTAAATTTGCTCTCTTGCTCAGCTTGTTTCGTATGCTATGAAATTCACAAACTTCAAACAACTTACATATATAATTAAGGAAAACTGCATCTTGTTCTGATTAATTATTTAATTCATTGTAAAGATGTGAAATTTTAAGTAATTGTTTTCCTGACAGATAGTAAGAATATCTGATAAACCCAAATCTTTTCCTATCAACACAAAAGGAATCACTTAATTGGACACGTAACATCTGTAGAATTTAGCTACTCAAAATCCTCATGCAGTCTCCATTAACCCTTTCCTTCAGCGGAAGTGCAACAAGTAGTGGTACAATTTTTACAGTGCCCAGTTATACATATTGCTATGATAACAACACTCTTCTTTCAAGCACTGCTGTTAACAGATGGGTCACACATAATAAAAATACTTTAAAATAAATCAGTATACAAAATTAGCTCCAAAACGGCTTTATTGCTAATTCTGACGCCAAAGCTGATACCTGGTGGATGTTATTCACATTTTTATTTTCTTATTCTTGCCCTCACGGACATGATTATTTATGTCTGTAAATCAGCCCACAAGATGTCTGAAAAAAAGGAACTTCAAAGTTTTACCAGTCAAGGTTCATGAAATAAGTCTTGAGATTTGATAGGTATGTGGTTTTGGATTTGAAGCACATCAGGCATAGCCACCATTTGCCAAGTCCAAAATTCGATAGTGGCAGGACAGGAGCAGGCCAGGGAGTGGGATCATGACCTGAGTTCTAGAGACCAATTGTGTGCTCAGGGAACACCTGCTCCTTAGCACCACTAGAAACGTGTTGAATCTCAGCCCCTTTTGTGTTGCCTGCATGTTTCCATGGTTTCATTTAATCATAGAATGATACAGTACAGGAGGCTGCCATTTGGTCCATCGTGCCTGTGCCGGTTCTTTGGTAGAGCTATTCAATTAATCCCACTCCCTTTCTCTTTCCCCATAACCCTTCAAGTATTTATCCAATTTCCTTTTGAATTATACTATTGAATCTGCTTCCGCCACCCTTTCAGGCAATGTATTCCAGATCACAACAACTCGCTGTGTAAAAAAATATTTCCTCGTGTCGTCTCTGGTTCTTTTGTCAATCACCATAAATCTGTGTCCTGTGGTTACCGACCCTTCTGCTACTGGAAACAGTTTCTCCATATTTACTCTATCAAAACCATTCATGATTTTGAACAACTCTATCAAATCTCCTCTTAACCTTCTCTGCTCTAAGGTTTCCTCGAGGACAGGCTGAATGTTTGCGCCCGGAGCACACAAACATCCAAAGACCATGCATATGAGGAGAGAGTAAGGTCTACACATTTACCACCTCGTTCTTCTGAGTTTCCACTTCATGAAGGTCTGAGCGGAGAGGCACCCACAATTAGAGGGCCTGAGTACCTAGCCCCCTCAGACTGAAGGAGCTGAGAGGGGCAGGCAACAAAGCTTTGAAGTTGAAAAGTATAAGTGCCATCTTTTTTTCCCCAGGACCAGCAGTAAGACTACTGGGATTAAAGACCCTCTGGCTGTTGTTTGTGGACATGGCAGGGAAAGGTGCTTACCTGTTGTCTTTGTACCACTGTATGTTGGGAAAGGGAATGCCTTTGACTTCACACTCCAGCGTTGTTTCCTGATTCAGAATCACCGAGACTTCACTTGGACTGCCAGCACCCGTTATACTTGGAGGGACTTGGGGAGGGGGAAAAATGAACATGGAACAATGCAGAATACATTTAAATAGTAGGAACACTTAGACTGAGATGGTTAGTTTGTTTTAAATATGTTTAGAGAAACCTAGGTGAAGGGAGAAAACAGGACATTGCTGAAGTTGAAAGGAGTAGGATAGAAGGCGAAATAAATCAAGCACGTGATTAAGTGAGATGAAGCTAAGGGTCTTAAAATTTGTCAGGTTGTAGGAGGATGGGACATTTGAGGGAGTTTAGGGATTCCATAGTTTTCGGGTCCTTGGAAGGAAAGAATTAGTGTAGGAGATGAATTTACTATTACCAATGGCTTTTTAGGGAAAAAAGGGAAGATGTTGAGTGGTGCGGTGAGCCAAGAAAGAGTCAAGGGTTACAGTACCTTAAAAATGAGGGATTCTTGAGTTTAAAAAAAAAGAGATTGAGTAAAATTGTTCTTTTATTAACTAAAAGAACATTTACGATCCACAGCCTCCCTCAGTTGCTTCAACTTAGTGCTCAAATGAGAGCCTTCTTTTACCCCCAGCATAATCTAAGCCACTTATTTAAAAAAAGAGCTTAGACAGTAAATGTGTAACTCCACCCATAATGTGTAGAACTGTGCAATTGTATGAGGTCCTCAATGTATATATCTACATGTGTCATGTAATCTATAATGTAGCTTATATAGTTCTTTTATTGTTCCATGACTGAGAATGTGTGTAAAGCTTTGTACAACACAATTTGAAAAATAAAATCATCCATCCATCAGTTCAGGTGGATTATGTGTACTGAAAAAGCATCTGAAGTATATTATGATATATACAATGTTGGTTGCAGACAACAGGGAATAATTAAATTAAGTCAGCTCACCTAGCACTTCCATGTTGAAGTTCTTCTCTGCAGTTCCGGCAATGTTGATTGTTCGACAAGTGTATCTCCCAGTGTCACCAGTCGCAGCCTTGTGCACTCTCAGTGTTTTTCCTGCATTCAATATCTGTACACCGCTGTTGCCCCCAATCTGGAGATTACATTATTTTGGAAGGGTATTTTACCATGAAACGTTTGATATTCAGACATTTATTCACATAACATTATCTTAAAATAATTTACACACATATATATTATATATATATATTCTGTACAATAGATAATTAGTAACAAAAGCCAGATTTCTCCAAATTTGTTTCCGGCACCTTGTGTTTCCAACCTTGTGCTAATCTATTCACTGGGACAAAGGGTAACAATTCACTCACATCTGGTTCTATATATTGTTTGGGGCTATAAGATTTGTAGATGTCTCAGTACCAACTCTTGCCTTTATATATTCATATTATTCAATTGATAAAAAAAATAACAATTCACTAATGTCTGGTTCTGTATGACCTTAGTTTCAGGTCCTGTACATCTATACTTTAAACCAGATGTATTCAGTAACTTGTTGCTGAGGGCCATGGTCCCGAGTAATAACTTGAATGAAGGCTACGCTCACAAACATACCATAAACAATTTATTTCAAGGCAAAACCTCTACATTTTTTGAATCACTCTCTCTTTCTCTCTCCCCCCAACACCCCTTCCTTCTCCCTGAAATTTCAACTTTAGGAAAATGCCAGAGCGGACAGGTTGTGAACTGAGGCTCGGCAACAGATGAAGCAACAGATTTAGTGGAGGCCACAGGCAGAGAGGATCTGGACTGCAAGTGGCCTTGAAACCATACTGTAAGTATCAGGGCATTTATCACCATATATAACCATACATCACAGACAGTCATTTTCTCCTCCATCTCAATTGTTGAAATTCATTCTCAGGATATGGGAATCACTGGAAAAGCCAGCATTTATTGTCAATCCCTAGTTCTCCTTGAGAAGATTGTGGTGAACAATATTGCCTATTATGCTACAATTCTAATTTTAATACAGGAATCCTAATTTCCTTAGAATGCTCGACAAATGCCTTTATATTTTGAATATTTTGACAGTCCTCTAATCTTTTGAAGACAACAAGGAGTGACACCACATACAGGTATTCCATCTTTGTACCAGGAGATGATGGGAACAGGGTGACCAGACACATCACAGAAGAGGCTGATGGGCTGGTTCATGACCACTGATATGTTGGCTGGTTTTTCATTATCCCTGATTTCAGGAGGGACTGGAAAAAGAAAGAAATTGCACAAATTAAAGTTATTCCTCTACTTAATTGAGTTCTTTGATGAGGTAACAGACAGGGTTGATGAGAGTAATGCAGTTAACGTAGTGAACATTGGATTTCCAAAAGGCGTTTGACAAAGTGCCACATAATAGGCTTGCCAGCAAAGTTGAAGCCCATGGATAAAAGGGACAGTGGCAGCATGGATACAGAATTGGCTAAGTAACAGGAAACAGAGAGTACTGGTGAACGGTTGTTTTTCAGACTGGCGGAAGATATACAGTGGTGTTCCCAGGGGTCGGTACTAGGACCACTGTTTTTCTTGATATATATTAATGACTTGGATGTGGGTATACAGGGCACAATTAAAAAATTTGCAGATGCCACAAAACTTGGAAGTACAGTGAACAGTAAGGAGGAGAGTGATAGATCTCAGGAAGACATAGACAGGCTGGTAAAATGGGCGGACACGTGGCAGATGAAATTTAACGCAGAAAAGTGTGAAGTGATACATTTTGGTAGAAAGAATGAGGAGAGGACATATAAACTAAATGGTACAATTTGGAAGGGGGTGCACAATCAGAGAGACCTGGGGGTACATGTGCACAAATCATTGAAGGTGGCAGGGCAGGTTGAGAAAGCAGTTAAAAAGGCTTACGGGATCCTGGGCTTCATAAATAGAGGTGTAGAGTACAAAAGTGTGGAAATGATGATGAACCTGTATAAAACACTGGTTTGGCCTCAACTGGAGTACTGTGTCCAATTCTGGACACCACACTTTAGGAAGGATGTGAAGGTCTTAGAGAAGGTGCAGAAAAGATTTATGAGAATGATTCCAGGAATGAGGGACTTCAGTTATGGAAGTTGCTTCCACTTCCAAAATGGACAATGGGAACCAGGAGGAAGAAAAATTGAATTAAACAAGGAAAGAAAGAACTTTCCCATCACATCCTCAGGTTCACAGCCAATTAAACATTTTTGAAATATAGTCACGTTGGAACGTAGGCAAATGTGGCAGCAAATTTGCTCACAGTAAGGTCCCAAAAACAGCAGTGAGATAAATGAATTGATGATCTGTTTTAGTGGTCTTGATTGAAGGATAAATGTGGCCAGGACACTGGGAGAACTCCCTTGCTCTTCCACGAATAGTGTCATGGGATCTTTTACATCCATCTGAACAAGCAAACTGGTTTAATGCCTCATCTGAAAGATGGCACCTTTGACAGTGCAGCACTCCTTCAGCACTTCACTGAAGTGTCTACCCAGTGCCCTGGAGGGGCATTTGAACCCACAACCCACTGACTCAGAAGCAAGAGTGCTAGCCCTGAGCCAAGGCTGACACTTAGATTTTAAAGTTGCTTTAAAAATTAGACAAGGATTAGAAAGGGTGGATTAGATAGAAAATGAAGTAAAATTAAATGGGTTCAAGTTAAGCACTCATGGCAGTTATGAATGGCATTTTTTTAAATCTGTGTTCTGTACAAGTATGGTTTTAGACTCTTTGGGTTGGATAGGATTAACATTCTGCTTATATTGGTTTGTAATCTCACAGGTACCTACCATGGACCTTGAGCTGATATTTTCTTTCTGTTGTTCCAGCCTCATTGATTGCCACACAGACATACTCTCCATTGTCATGTGGTGAAACACTATCAATAAGCAAGGTCCCATCATCCAAAATGGAAACACCTGGCTCGCTCCCAGTCAACTCTCTTCCATTACGCAACCACTTAATTACAGGTTTCGGGATACCTATTAACAGAGGATTACAACTTACTTGATAAAAAACACTCTCTTTAAAGATTACTGTGTAGTAAATGGCCAAGAGGGCAATTTAAAAAGAATGCCATAGTTATTGTGGAATAATCTTTATGGGCAAATTGATTATGCCGGCACTGTGCAATAGTCATCAAGTTAGTACAGGAGAGAAAGAAACCCGAATGACATTAGGTAGTCACTACATAACCCACAAAGGCTTCCCACAGAGGGTATTTTATAATGTGTTTACAGAATATTAGAAAGGTAATCAAACGTGCTTTCATGATAATTATAACAAGGTTTTAAAGCTCATCTTCATGGTTAAAAGAAAGCAGGATTTCAACTTAAAATATTTCAGTTAAAATTTTAAAAATTGTTATCTAACCACATTAAGTTTTTAATAGGACTGTACAAGATTAACAGTTCTTGGCTCAAGGTACATTAATAATGTCATGTAATCTATAAATATATGCATTCAGGGTCTGACACAGCTCCGTACACTTGTGTGATATTAATCACTGACAGGACTGAGGCGGCTTCTTGGCAGAGCAATACAGTGAGCAATGCGGTTACAACTGGAGGCTTATTGAAAGCGGGCCTTGGGTGATGGGCACCCTCAGTATGAGTTGAATAGGGAGCTCATTTAACAAAATGAGCTTATTGTGGCGGAACCACCAGAGGATTACGGACAATTGTATATAATTCCTTTTACAGCAATGTAGTACAGCTGGGGGCTGCACCTTTAATGTATCTGTTAACTGTACTAGGGCTTCTTTCCTGTACTCCGCGTGATGACGTCATGCCGTCCGTCACGTGATCTCTCAACGGCGGGAAGAACATGATGACGTCAGAGCTCGGAACCTTCTAGCAGTAGAGCTCGGAACCTTCTAGCAGTTGAGCTCGGAACCTGCTAGCAGTTGAGCTCGGAACCTGCTAGCAGTTGAGCTCGGAACCTGCTAGCGGTTTCCAGAGAGGCTTTCAAGCAGACCAGACCTATTTGCATTGTATCCTACAGTTTCCTGTACAGCTTCGTTTGTTCATTAAATTTTATTGTTTTTGATTTTCTGAGTCGATCTCAATTCTTCGGCTAGGAACCCCAGTTCCTACATTATAATTGTTTAAGTATTGTCCCCATTTCCTAAATTTTCTTGGTAAGTTTACTTTTGCACTATGGCATTTGCACTATATTGCATCACTCACTGTATTACAACTCAATAAACTCAAATCCTTGCTAAGATTAATTTTTTTGAATGTCCAAAATATCTAAAATTACATTTTAGTCTTGCTTAGATCAAATATCCATTGACTGAATTGTTAAACAATTTTCACCTTGTTATATCCTTCCAGTACCACTCACTGCCTTTTCAAAAGCTTCAATCAGGGTATATCCACTGGGTGTCTTACTGCTCCTGAATTCCTGGCTGCAAACTCCAGAGTTCCTCCAGGTGATGAGATAACATGACAGCTGGGAATTGGCCAGAGTCAAAGTGAGTGACTGGATTCACGCACAAGCTGCTTAGCACTGTCAATGACTCTGGTTAGCAGCCACTGCAGAATTGGTACTGAGCAGGACAATTGTCATCACACCCACCACGGTAAGAAAAACACAGTATTCAGGAAATAAATATGCAAGGAACTTCAAGTCGCAGTAACCTTACCGCTGTGTGTGTCCTCCTTCAATTAGGAGGGCATTATGGACCATGGATTCTTCACAGCAGTATTTTGATCAGTTGAATACCTCTTTGTCTCCTTTGAAACAGGCATCACCTTATCAATGCAAAGTAGTACAATCTTATAACTACCTATGCCTTATGAATGACAGTTGAGATTTGGGTTTGAAGTTGTGCCTGTCAAAGAGTTTTTCTCTGTACTGTTTGTTTGTTTGTTTACAGACATGGTTAGACGTTAGTTCTATTAATCAATTACTTATTTGGTAAAATTGATACCACTGCTTAGAATAATTGAACCATGAGTCAAATTTTTTTAAATGTTTAATTTCCTTTATATATAAAACTCTCTCAAGCTGATTTATGTGGTGTCCCCCACTGGTATCAATACTTTCACAGCAAATGTGAAAAACATCTGTTAAAGATAAGCTGTAGTTATTGCTCTCATTTCTTTGAAATGTTTTTGAGCTGATAGTGAAATGGTTAGGGTATGTTTAGGGACCACAGATTGCAACCCATTAAAAGCTATAGGATTACTACTTGGGTTCCTGATCCCTACTAGCTCTGTATAGGTGAAGTATGACTGTTAGGTCATTATGAACCATGCTTCCTTTACAAAAACAAATGTTTGAAACAGAGCTAACAACCCCTAGCCCCAGGAGACATTCACAATATTCGTCCAGTGGGATTAACCAAAAAGTTAAGATAATAAAACTTTAATCAATCTTTATCATTAAAAAAATAATAGTATCTCCTATTCTAGAATTATGTTACATACCATTACCCATGATATTAATACCAAATAATGAATTTACCATGTCTCAAGGCATTATATGAAATAGTGTGCATGCCAGGTACCGTGGTAGCACATGAAATCGGACAAAGTCAACATGGATTTACAAAAGGTGCTTGATTAATCTACTGGAATTTTTTGAGGATGTAACTGATAGAATAGATAAGGGAGAACCAGTGGATGTGGTGTATTTGGACTTTCAGAAGGCTTTTGATAAGGTCCCGCATAAGAGATTGGCGTGCAAAGTTAAAGCACATGGGATTGGGGGTAAGGTACTGACTTGGATAGAGAACTGGTTGGCAGACAGGAAGCAAAGAGTTGTAATAAACGGGTCTTTTTCCGAGTGGCAGGCAGTGACTAGTGGGGTACTGCAGGGATCGGTGCTAGGACCCCAGCTATTCACAATATATATTAATGATCTAGACGAGGGAACTAGATGTAATATCTCCAAGTTTGCAGACGACACAAAGCTAGGTGGGCGTATGTGCTGTGAGGAGGATGCAGAGAAACTCCAGTCTGATTTGGACAGGTTAGGTGATTGGGCAGATGCATGGCAGATGCAGTATAATGTGGATAAATGCAAGGTTATCCACTTTGGTGGCAAAAACAGGAAGACAGATTATTATCTGAATGGCAATAGATTGGGAAAAGGGGAAGTGCAACGAGACCTGGGTGTCCTTGTGCACCAGTCGCTGAAAGTAAGCATGCAGGTGCAGCAGGCGGTAAAGAAGGCAAATGGTATGTTGGCCTTCATAGCGAGAGGATTCGAGTACAGGAACAAGGATGTCTTGCTGCAGTTGCACAGGGCCTTGGTGAGACCACATCTTGAGTACTGTGTGCAGTTTTTGTCGCCTTATCTGAGGAAGGATGTTCTTGCCATGCAGGGAGTGCAGCGAAGATTCACCAGACTGATACCTGGGATGGCAGGAATGACGTATGAAGAGAGATTGAGTCGATTAGGCTTATATTCACTAGAGTTTAGAAGAATGAGAGGGGATCTCATTGAAACTTATAAAATTCTAACTGGACTAGACAGACTAGATGCAGGAAGGATGTTCCCGATGGCGGGGGAATCCAGAACCAGGGGTCACAGTCTAAGGATAAGGGGTAAGCCATTTAGGACAGAGATGAGGAGGAATTTCTTCACCCAGAGAGTGGTGAACCTGTGGAATTCTCTACCACAGAAGGCAGTTGAGGCCAACTTATTAAATATATTCAAGAAGGAGTTAGATATATTTCTTAAGGCTAAAGGGATCAATGGATATGGGGAGAAAGCAGGGACAGGGTACTGAATTTGGATGATCAGCCATGATCTCATTAAATGGCAGAACAGGTTCGAGGGGCCGAATGGTCTACTCCTGCTCCTATCTTCTATGTTTCTATGAAATGTAGCATATACTGTATCCAAGATTACAATATGAAATATTGTTCATGCCATTTCCCAGAGCAAAATATGAAACACAGTATATGCCATCTCCCAGGGCATAATATGAAACATAATATATGTCAACTCCTAAGGTATAATATGAACAGTATAGGCCATTACCCCAGGTATGCAGTGGAACTTGAATTGTGTACAATAATTATCTGCGTTTCCAAACGATCACCCAAATTTTCTTGGACAAAACCTTGCGCAAGATATCACCTCATTGCACAACTCACTAATTTTTCTTTCATCTACTTTTGTAACTTTTATATTTCATTGCTTATTCTTGGTGAATAAAACGCAATATTTCTTTGGTTATTTGTATTGTACTGTCTTCATGCCTATGCCTGGGGATTACTGAACCATATATGTGCAAGACCAAAGTTTGGGACTCTCAATTATCATCCAATTTCCATTATCCATGAGTTATGCTCTCTATAACACTGGTTCTTGGGAGGTTCCACTGTAATGCGAAATGTAGCACAAACCATCTACCATTGTATAATCTGGAATACAATATAATATGTCTCAAGAATAATGAAGTGCAGTATATATGCAGTTCATGACTTACCTTTGGCTGGACAGGGGAACGCAATACGCTGGTTTGCCACTCTCTCTTGGAAAGGATTATTGTATGGAGGTTCTGGGTCTTCAACAGTAGGAGGTTCTATAAATATGATGGAAATAATAACAATCCACTAAATCCATCATGTCCAAAAGCGCAGACTTATCTGACCTATAACGGACTTAGCCATCCATCACCACATCAAGCGCTATTAGGCCTCACTCTCCAATTGTAAAACCTCCACTACTTTTAGAGCAACCTGGAATGCAAAGATAATCCCTGTCTTCTTTTCTCCCTACCAAACATATCCTTAAACACCTCTCCCCTGGCCACCCCCACCCCCCACCCCGCACATCTCCAACAATTAGTGTGAGGAACTCATGGACATCTTTGTCACTAAGATTGAGACCATTGTACAGCTGCCTCTGCTGCTCCCCCTGCCCGTCCCCTTGGACATCAAGCCGAACCTTCCCCCATTGCTCCACCCTGCCTGAGCCCTGAACTTGGGTCTTCCTTCAATTTCTCTCATTTCACCCCTCATACACTCTCCAAGTTCATCTTGTCCATGAATTCCACCTCGTGCTCACTTGACCCTATTCCCACTAAACTGTTTAGCATCCAACTTCTCTTCCTGGCTCCCATGTTAGCTGACATTGGAAATTGTTCCATCTCCTCAGATATTGGTCCCCTCCCTTTCAAAACCACCGTCATCACCACCGCACCCACCCATCCCCCCCCCCCACCCCTTCAAAAAAACCATCCTTGGCCTGTGTCCTTGAAAATTACCACCTTATCTCCAAAGTCCTTGAACGTGTTGTCGCCTCACAAATCCATGCCCCTTTTTCCTGACCATACCATTATCCTCTAATCCCTTTCCTCCACTGTCCATCTCAGTGGGACTGCCCTTGATTGGTTCCACTCTTACTATTCAATTGTATCCAGAGCAAATCCAGCAATAGCTTCTCTTTCCACCCCCACCATTACCTCCGGAGTCCCCCCAAGGATCTATCCTTAACCCCCTCCTCTTCATCATCTACTTTTTGATGGAATCAGCTTCAGACATGGGGTCAGCTTTCACATGTACACTGATGACACCCAGCTCCACCTCTCCACCACCTCTATTAACCCCTGTACTGCCTCTGTGCTGCTAGATAACTTATCGGACATCCAATAGTGGAAGAGTTACAATTTCCTCCAGTTAAACATTGGGAAGACCAAAGCATTTGTCTTTGACCCCACCACAGGCTCTATTCCCTTGCCACCGATTCCAACCCAGCCACTGTCGGGTTAAACCAAACTGTTTACAACCTCGGCACTCTATTCAATCCCAGGCTGAGCTTCCAAACCTAGGCACTTCTCCATCACAAAGACTGCTCACTTCCATCTTCGTAACAATTCCCGCCTCTGTTCCTGCCTCAGCCCACCTGTCGCTGAAACCCTCATTCATGCCTTTGTCACCTCCAGATCAGACTATTCCAATGTTCTCCTGACCTTCTATCTTCAACCCTCCGTAAACTTCAGCTCATCCAAAATCCTGCTGTCTGTATCCTATACCAAGTACCACTAACTCATCACTTCTGTCCTTGCTGACAAAAATTGGTTCCCAGTTCTCCCAATGCCTCCAATTTAGAATTCTCAGCCTCATGGTTAAATCCCTTCATTGACTTTTCCTTTTTCTGCAGTGTCCTCCAACCTTACAACAACCCCCTGGGACTCTCAATTCCTCCAGATGTGGTCTTTTTTGCATCTATTGGCACCGGCTGGGCCCCATGCTCTGGAATTCCTTTCTTAAACCCCTCCACCCTGGCAGCTCCTTTTCTTCTTTGAAGATTGTCCATCAAACCCATCTCTTTGACCTAGCTTTTGATTATCCCTCCTAATGTCACCTTCTCACACACTGATTATGCATGTGTGAAGCACCTTGGGGTATTTTTCTAGATTAAAAGGTGCTATTTAAATGCAAGTTATTGAATTGAAGGCAAGAATCCTGGCTGTAATTGTTTGGATTTGATTTGAGGCCCCATTAAATACAATCCCTGAATAATATAATAGGGTAAATAGGGAAAATCTATTCCTGTGGTTGGTGAGTTGCTAACTGGAGGACATAAATTGAAGATCATCACAAAAAATGAAGTGAGCTGTAAACTGAATTTATTTTTTGTTTAACACAAGCAGCTGTTAGCAAATGCAGTGCCTAAATAAATGACCCCCTTCTGAGTTGTAAAATTCTAGGTTTTCTATAACAAAATATCATTACAGTAAAAAATTATATTTGTGGTCCATCTGTGGTATAGTTGTGTTGGCATTGCCTAGTTTTAAACAAGGAGACTCCTGACTACCATCCTTTATCTCTCCTTTCTAATCTCATCATACATGAGAAGGCTGGCTAAGCATGCGGTGACCTTTCAAATTTGACTTTAGCATGCCAGTGAATATCAATGTTTCACAAACATACTCTACATGAGAGGCCAGTATTCCACCCATTCATAGTCAATGGGTGGAATATTTAACCCTATATGCCCTCGATACATTGTCAAAAATATGTTCTTATCTCTGTCTCTATCGATACCTACCGTGAACCTGTACAGTTGTATTTACTTCATGCTGGCCTGCCACATTGTGGGCAACACACTTATAAACTCCGTCATCGTTGAGTTGGGCCTTCTTAATCATCAGCGTTCCTTCCATGCCCACGCTATACTGCTCGTTATCAAGCAGAATTTCACTCCTTCCTTTATACCAGGTTATGCTGGGAGTCGGCACACCCTGTGCATTGCAGGGGATGTCAATCCTCTCACCTGCTTGGACTTTCATAATATGGGGTCCAGGCTGAATTCTTGGAGGAACTAGAGAATAGCAAACAACACAAGAGTTGTGGTGGAATTTCGTTCAATGCGATACATTAATTTCAACTCCAAATACTAAGCATAGTAGGCTTAAAATCTATCTTCTCCTATCTGATTTGTCTGCAGTTAGTTACCCAGTTTAGTAATAAGTAATATTAATGGCCCAGAACTTCGGGTCTCCATGGGTGAGTACGTACGGGGTACTCACCCGTAGGCCCAATAGAAGTGCCGGTTTCCTGCATGCACTGCGCATGCATGGGAAACCGGCACTGCCGTTCCCCTGAAAGAAGGGGTTCAGAGTTCGAACGCATGCGCGGGAGAGGCTGTGCGTGCGCATCAAACTTACGTTTTTTTTGCAGGTTTTCCCGGGAAGGTAAGTCTCCAGAAGTTACACATATAAAAAGCAGGCGTAAGGCCTGCTTTTTACAAGGTAAGTGGTGAATTAATTAAAATTAAAACATTTTTTCCACAGGTTTATTATTTTTAAATACTTTAAAGCAAGGTAAGTTTATTTTTAGCCCCGAAAATTAATTATTGTTTAAAAGTTATTTCATGTAATTTATAGTTTATTTAAAAAATGTGATTTAAAAAAAAAATTATTTGAAGATTTAGTGATGTTTTGGGGCCCGTAGTATTTATAAGGTTTGACAGGCGAATGGGCATTCCCTGCTCCGATTGGCTCCCCATGGCCCACGTGATCCCAGGGGACGCATCGAACTAACTGCGCCCCTGGGATATGCAAGCACTGCGCGCCGGCAGTTGGAGCAGGCCCCGGATTGGAATTCCACGGGGGCCCACAGCTCAACGGCTGGCGCGCAAGGTAAGTGCAGGTTAAGGCTTACACCCGCGGGAAGCCCCCGACCCGAATTTCTGGGCAAATATAAAATAGTATCCAGCTTTTTCAAAAGAAAAAGTTCATAGCCATTAATAACTGAATTCACACATCACATATCCTACATGGCGTCAAAGTTTTACCTACTTTTAGCTTTACTAAAAGCAAAAGCAAGCAGCAGAGAGTTCAATTCAAAGTAATGCTCACCCCATCAGACAGGCAACAAAGTACTGATTACAAGTATGCCAGGACCGTACTCTTTTCGATGACATTATTTTAACAGCCATTGACAATCTTACTGTGGATGATTGTATTGACATCCTGGCTTTGACTAAAATTTGGCTCACAGGTGGTGACATCTTGCCTCTTACTGGAAACTCCCCCGACCCCCTACCACCCCTGGCTATACTTTCCACCACCTGCTCTGCCCAAAGCAACACAGTGACACTGTGGTCGTTATCACGAAATCATACCTTGGTATCTTTCTCTACTTCTCTGGCAGCTTCTCCTTCGAGCACCTCTTGCTTCCTCTTTAAGATTTGTGTTGTCTACTGACTGTATAAACAGTATACAATGACGGATAGTCTGTTCTATCAGAGTTTGTTATAATGAGGTTCTGGTTTACATGGAACTGAATGAGTGAAAATATATGGGCTTGGATTTTGCGATAGGAATAACGGTGAGGCTCTCAGCGCCCACCATTATTACGGAGTAAATTGGACAGCATCTTCCGGCATCCGCAGAGTTAAACGCGGAAATCTGGAAGTTGCTGTCCGAGATACAGTGCACCCTGGGGAAGAGTGGGGTAAGTCCTCGCCAATAGACTCGGCACTGAAATCAATGCAATGGCATGAACTTGATGCACTTGCCCATTAGTTCCCCACGAAGGACACCAGAAAAAGTTCGGGTTTGTGCATTCAGGAGTAAGTGAAATTTTAATGGCGTAATAAGTGATAATTACTGCCAAACAACCTCTCTGGCCCATAAAATTTAATTTTACAAGTGTGGCGTCTCATTCCTTCAGAAGTTAATTAGTGGTGGAGATTTAAAAAAAAATTAAAGTAACTTTTTTTTTACTTTTTCTGTCTCTCTTTTATTTCTCTCTTAATCCCATCTGTATTTCCCAATCTTTATTTTGCTTTCTGCGCGTCTCAGTGAGGATTCTTCAATCTGATTGGTTGAGGAGACACGCCCTTTTTTTCCTGCTCACAGACACCACAGATCCCCTATAGAGGGCACCACACTGGATCAGACGCCGAATCAGAGTAAGTCTCCGCTCAAAAGCCCGCAAAAACTGTGGGCAGCTGTCAGCGAGTTGAATGGCGAGTGCTGTTCCTTTGACGCTGACAGCAAAAATCTGGGCCATGATCTTTAAAATCTAGACTAGAATACTAAACTACAACACGCAGCATTAAAAATAGCATCCATTGGGAACAAATAGTAATGGTCCACAAAATGAGCAATGCAATTCCTGTACATTGTCTTCCCAAATTGCCTTCAATAGGGATGGGCAATAAATGCTGGCCCACATCCCATAAAAACGAATAAAAAATGTTTAAAAAAAAAATCTCTGTGGTGTTTCTGCACTAGAAAATGTTCTATTTATACAATTTAATAGAGAGAACTTGCTTCCCCAAATCCACTTTAAATCAATTTAAGAATTGTTTCCAAAAATACATTTCTAGAGATGGCAATTGTTATTTCTGTGAACAATTCTAGCTGCAATCTTACCACAAAAGGCCGATGAATATTTGTAAGCAAGCATCATGAATTTATCTGTAACAGAATTTTACAAGATTTGTTTTCTAGGAAAATAAGATGGGGGTGACGACATCATGATTTTGGTATGTAATGGCAAACGGAATTTATTTTTCCATTTTTGTGATCTCTGCAGTAAAACTCATGTGAGTCACATCTGTGGCATGCTACAAATTTAGATGGCACACACGGAATTCCTGTCGGGCATTTACTTTCAAAAGTCTGACCCTCCTTAACCCTTCCTGTTGCCAGGATTGTTTTCCCTGTGGGGATAACCTTTGTAATCTCGCCGAGACTAATTTGGGGCACTATAGGTCAAAAGGTGAAAATCTAAGAAACATCTTATTCAAGAACTACTAGTCAGGGAGTGGGGTTGTACTAATTTGGGTTTATTTTTGTACTTTACGATTTTAGCTCAACCGCATTTTAGCGGAGGGCTTTTATCATGAAAGGATAAAAATAACAGGGTTAAAAATTAAGATGCAAGAAAGGAAGTCAGATGGAACTTTTTCACCTAAAGACCTGTGGAATAAGTAACCAGAGAAGGTTT
This sequence comes from Somniosus microcephalus, assembly GCF_052327205.1. Taxonomy (NCBI): domain Eukaryota; kingdom Metazoa; phylum Chordata; class Chondrichthyes; order Squaliformes; family Somniosidae; genus Somniosus; species Somniosus microcephalus. The sequence goes on along the minus strand of NC_140989.1, from coordinate 276,271,409 downwards.
TGAAGTGGTCAGTATGAATGGGCTCAGTATATTTGCATGTGTTTCTGCAAAGAGATGGGATTGAGTGATATACTGAGAAAGTGCTTAGGTGGCGGTGATTTCTGGAAAATTCACAGGCTTGTTGGGACTAATTGCATTTTCCTGTTACTAAAAATTCTTGCGTTCATAAAGCATATATTCTGTATTAACCAATCTTAGTGAAAATGACATGCTAACTTTACTGCAAACTGTGTCTCTACTGAGCACTGAAACTTTTCAGTTTATGTTTCTTTAAGTAAACTTACAGGAGTAATCCTGCATGTATTTACTGTAGATGGTTCTGTGCAAGTTAGTCCGCACCATCGTGCACTGCAATACCTCGAGCCACTGCTTTTCTTATTATAAGCTGCTAATGCATTGCAAGAGACTCATGCTCGTGCCACTGGTTCCTCGACTTCCAGCCATCTGCAAATCAAATGTGTTACTTTCAAGAATTGCTAAGAACATCGCAGCTGGCTGGAAGCGGAATGTAAAACATGCAAGACCTGCTAAAAATGGGTTTTCTTGACTGTCGCTCTTAAATGAATCCTAGCAACTTTGCACTCAGATTGCACCCGGTTGTGCGACATCAACACTTCCAGCAGCCAGCGGCATTAGCTGGGTCTCGTGCACTGTAAAAGCAGCTTTATTCAGTGCTGCATTACCCCATTTAATAAATATTCATTGGTTCTCTTCCGTCCATTAGTGCTGGGTGGTTTTTCACATCAGCCTGGCAGCATTATAAATGGGCATCAGGGAGGAAATGAGCGGTTTAAAGAGATTTTTTAAAAACCATGCAGGGATGCTGAGCCAATTATTTTTTTTAATTGATAAATATGCTGTGAATACTGTACTACTCTGTGGTGTACTAAAATTTAATTCCCATGCTTAAGGGTACAGTAGTATCGTAGTTAAGGTACTGGGTTCGTAATCCAGAGAATGCGAGTTCAAATCCCACTATGGCAGTTTGAGAATACAAATTCTGTTTTAAAAAAATCTGGACTATGAAGCTTTAGGGAAGGAAACCTACCGTCCTTACCCAGTCTGTCCTATACGTGACTCCAGTCCCACGCCAACGTGGTTGACTGTGAACTGCCCTCTGAAGTGGCCTAGCACTCAGTTGCATCAAACTGCTACAGTGGTTTGAGAAAGTCGACCCACCACCACCTTCTCAGGGCAACTAGGGATGGGCAATAAATGCCAGCCTTGCCAGCGACACCCACAGCCCAAGATTAAATATAAAATAAACTAATGCACATTAATACTTTGATGTGCAACTATTATCATGTAAAATGTTTATTCCACAGCCAGAGGAAATAACACCTTGCTAACAGTGTTTACACAGAAGTACACACTGTGGCTTAAATTGGGCAGCTGCTGTTGCGGCAGTCCGAAAGAACAGCTGCAAACTTGTCCGGCAGTGAGATACAGGCTGGTATTGGGACCTAAATCACTAAAGATGAGGAATAATTCTTTAAAAAAAAGTAAGGGTGGTGTATGCAAAGACAAGTTAATTTTGTTTCCAATGAAGAGTAGTCTGGCACGTGTTGCCCCTCACCACCGCCCCCCCCACACCCCGGGTTGGCCACCTATGTCACGCTGTGTGGCTTCTCCTGGTAGGGGCACCATAACGCACCCCCAGCACCAAAGGCCGCTTTTTGTGGCCCCCCCCCGCACGACCCCGTGAATGTTAGCACATTTTCGGGGCCATCTACAGAAGAAAGAGATGATTCACCACCAGAATCCAAAGAATAAATCAGTTAGAAAGAAGTATTTAACAATCCTTTACTTCTTTCTGTAACTATTTTTCTCCTCATTGCCCCAAGAGTTGCACAACCTACAGCCAAAGAAGCAGACAGCCAACTTTTTCTCAGGCCTGTGCCAATGCACCTCTGAGCTAGCTGCTAGGAGGCATGTGTCACCAGCCTGGGGATGATTTTGCATCAGACTTTCCCCTCACTAGTGTTTATATCATTAGGTGAACAATCTTCGAGGCATATGGAGCTCAGCTGTGTCAGGAAGCCACATCATCGAATGTGGCTTCAGCAGTATATCCATTTAGACTGTGTGTGCAGAAAAATTCAGCTACTTCACATAGATTTTGCTGTTGTTAGAAAATGTTTTTAAAAATTCTGATTCTGGCTGTTCTGCCTCAGACAGGAAGTTCTCATTTTTAAAAAGCTTCATCTTAACAGCTGGGGTAGGAGGCCGGCCACCGTGGAGGTTAGTTATTTTCATTGTCCTGAAGTCGCACGTCACCAAAACAGTGATATTTTTCACACTGTGGTGACATGAGTTGTTATAATCTGGAATACACTGTCTGGAAGGGCGGTGGAAGCAGATTCAATAGTAACATTCCAAAAAGGAATTGGATATATAATTGAAAAGGAAAAAAATTGCAAGACTATGGGGAAACAGCAGGGGAGTGGGACTAATTGGACAGCTCTTTCAATGAGCCAGCACAGGAATGATGGGCCAAATGGCCTCCTTCTACGCAGTATCATTCTATTCATTGAGTATTGCATTGCAGTTTTAGCAAATATTGAAAGTCAGGTTACCAAAAGCTTTTCAACAATGCAGGTGCCACTTTAAACACCCCAAATTCACATCATCCCACCGTAAAATGGTACTTTCATTTTTTATTTAATGAGTGTTAGTGTTCCTACTTTGTAAATTATTTGACCCCTTAATCCATCTGCAGAGGCTACTGATGAAATAGATCAGGGGTTCTCAACCGGGGGTCTGCGGCCCTCTGGGGGTCTGGGGGTCTGCCAGAAGATTTCAAGGGGTCCACCAGAGAATGGCGGGTATCTTGGGGCGGGGCCTATCTGGGGAACTCTGCGGCTGGGGGCGGGCCCTTGGATCGTCGGACGGGGACAGAGCAGCTCAGTGGCCTGTGGGACGGTGTCAGGTAGATGCAGGCTGGGTCCAGGGGTGAGGCGGAGACAGTGCGAGCTGAGCTGGGGTGTGAGGGTCCATGGCTGCCCTGGGGCGGCTGACTGGCTTCACTGGGCTGGGCGCTGGTTACCGAGTCCAGGCCCCAGCTTAGTAATCTCCTGAAACCGTTACCTGGAAGCTCTGCTCCGCGGTGCAGCCGCTCCTTGGCCTGTCAGGAGGTGCCGGGCCCGCAGCGTTTCCAGAACCTTCCTGTAGTGTATGTACCCGTCTACCTTTAAGGAAATTATTGTATGTAACCGTTCACCTTTAAGAGAACTACTTTAGGTGTGGCACTACTTGTTTGGCTTCTGTATACTGTAATACCGACAGTGACCACACCAGTATATAAGTGTTGTGACAGGATTGCTGGGGCAGATTCGCCCTGACCTTCGAATAGTAAAGACCTGTTTGTTTGTTACTTCTGAAGTCTGTGTATTTATTAACTGCACAACCCACAGACTTTACAGTGGCGGCGAGTCCGATCGTACCCTGCGGCAAGACTACCAAAGCAACGAAGAGCGTCGAAGAGAGGCAACCGCCCTCGTCGTGCTGCTGAAAGAAAACACGAGGCTGCAGCAGGAGAAAGGAGGAAGACTTTAGCAACAAAAGCTTCCATCAGCAACAGGCACTGACTACCCTTCTACCACGGTGCGGAGTGAGCCGATCAGCTGGAAACAAGGCGGCTGCGGAGACTGTGAGTAGGGGAAAGTGTAAGGAGTATCCGGAGGAGAAGGGCAGAGCACTCGACCTCGGTCGAGGGGGAGCTGAGCCGGTCAGAAGTCGGGTCCAACGGCGTCGGGTGACAGCCGGACCGCGATCGGCGGGAAAATTCCGGGCAGCGGCCGAAGCCACGAAGCGCTGAAACCGAGCGTGTGGGAGAGGCAGAGCCGAGCAAAGGAGGCTGTGCGAGAGCCAGCCCAGCGGCTGAACTGTTCTCCGCCAACGGGGTACCCAGCGCCGGTAGAGCCGAACGTGCGGGAGTGGGAGAGAGACAGAGCCGAACAAGGGGAGAGAGACTGCGCGAGAGCCAGTCCAGCGGCTGAACTGTTCTCCACCAATGGGGTACTCAGCGCCGGGAGAACCGAACGTGCGGGAGAGAGAGAGACAGAGCCGAGCAAGGGGAGAGAGACTGCGCGAGAGCCAGTCCAGCGGCTGAACTGTTCTCCACCACCGGGGTACTCAGCGCCGGTAGAACCGAACGTGCGGGAGAGAGAGAGACAGAGCCGAGCAAGGAGAGAGAGACTGTACGAGAGCCAGTCCAGCGGCTGAACTGTTCTCCGTGAACGGGGTGTACCCAGAGCCGGTAGAACCGTGCGAGCGGGAGCGGAAGACAGAGCTGAGTAAGGGGAGCTGTGCGGAAGCCAGCCCAGCGGCTGAACCTGCCCGCTGTGGGGAAAGCGTACCCCTTCCACCAGGGAAGAGCCGAGTAAGGGGAGCTGTGCGGGAGCCGGCCCAGCGGCTGAACCTGCCCGCTGTGGGGAAAGCGTACCCCTTCCACCAGGGAAGAAACGCGGGAAGCCGCCATTAGGCGGAGAAGACGACAGAGGCGGGAAACCGCCATTGAAGTGGGCGGGGAGAGAAAGGAAGAGCGGGAAACCGCCATTTTCGCGGGAAAAACCGCCATCTTAACTGCCATTGAAGTGGGCGGAGAGAGAAGGGAAGAGCGGGAAACCGCCATTTTCGCGGGAAAACCGCCATTTTAGGAAGAAACAGATAATAAATAATACTTAAAGAAATACTGTGCTGCTCCAAGGAAAGGAAGATGCCTAAGCGAGGGAATATTACCGATTTTAATTCCGAGATAGAAGACTGGGCCACGTACGTGGAGCGCATAGAGATCTATTGTGAAGCCAACAAAATAGAGGAAGACGACAAGGCGATAACATTGCTAAACTCGATGGGGGCAAAAACATACGGGCTCTTGAAGCACCTAATAGCACCAGCCAAACCGGCGGATCAGACTTTCGAAGAGATTGTGGCGGTGCTGAAGGATCACTTGAACCCCACACCATTAATGCTGGCTGAACGATTCAAATTCTATGCAAGAACGCAGAAGAAAGGCGAAAGCAACGCAGAATACTTGGTCGAACTGCGTAGACTAGCGAAATACTGCCAGTTCGGAGGGAATCTGACAGAAGCGCTGCGGGACAAGTTCGTATGCGGATTGTCCAAAGAAGGGATGCAGAAGCGACTACTGGAAGAGAACGACCTCACACTGGACAGGGCTGTCCTTATAGCTGCATCGCACGAAGCCGCAGTGAAAGGAACGGCGGAAATGCAACTAAAGGCGGCGGCACTCGGGGTGGACCAAATTACCTCGAGCACAACAAAATGCTATCGTTGTGGGAAGACAACACATGACCAGAATCAATGCTGGTTTAAGAACCAAGAGTGTAGGAAATGTGGCAAACTGGGTCACATCACAAAGGTATGCCAGTCGGGGAAGAAGACCAACAACCAAAGGAAGCCACCACAAGAAAAGTATAACAAGGTACACAAGGTGGCTGAGAAGAGTTCAGACGAACAGAATTCAGACTCAGACCCAAACAACCAGGAGCTGGGTAGTCTGAGAATTCACAATGTGGGTAAGGAAGCTGACCTACAAGCTATTTGGGTCATACTAAAAATAGCTGGAGTCCAAGTAAGAATGGAGTTGGACACTGGATCAGCGCTATCAGTCATCAATAAAAGGGACTACCACCGGTTATTCTCGCACATACCCTTAAGAAATACCAAGTTCGTATTACAGACATACACGGGGCATAACGTATACCCCATGGGGAAGATAAGAGTTAAGGTGAGAGATAGGGGTAAAGAACACCCAAGAATGAACTTGTATGTATTACCGGAGGGAGGACCACCACTTCTAGGACGGGAGTGGATCAAGAAAATAGACATGGAATGGCACTACCTAAAAGCCATCATGAGTGAGGACTCGGTGCAAGCTATCAGCTCAGAGGCTGGAATGGATGACGATAAGACCAACGCAAATATGGAAGTCAAGGCTAAAAATGGACTTGCCGACCATGGTGGAGAAAACGAAGACATGCTTAAAAGGCTTATGCTACCAAAAAGAATAAAGCTTCAGAACAGAACTCCAGGTTGACAGAGAATTCTGAGCCTGTTCAAATTAAGGACTTACCCACGACGGTAGGACACCGAGCTCGGACTCAAACTTATTCCAAAGTACGACAACAAGTAGAACAGTTGAGTTACCGTCTCGTACAAGAGATGAAAAATATGGAAAAGTTCTGGAACACCGAATGGGAAAACCTGGAAAGACAACAGAGGCAGTTAGCTCAAGCAGAGAGCGACCATAGAGCCATCGTGGCCAAGTACCGATCACATTTCCCTGATGCTGTTCAGGAGTTAGAATATTTGCAAAACGAACCAAAGGAAGAGGAATCTTCAGGAAGCCAGGAGTTTATTCCAGTTCATCTCTACGACTCCTTACAAGCAGAGTGTGAGAAGTTGAAAGAACAGTATGAACTGGTCCAGACTACCATTCTGGAAGGGGTTAACTCAGCAACCTCCGAAAAGCTAGTTTCAGTAGAAGCATATGAACAACTAAAGGTTGAACATGAGCAGGAAGTCCAAAGGCTGCAGGAAATTCTGGATGAGCTCAAGGCCAAGACAGACTCATCGGTAGAGGTTCCATTCATCGATGAGAAAGTAGAGGTGAAAGACATGGCAGAACATGAAAGACAAGATGTCCAAGAACTCATAATAATATTGAAGGAAACCCAAGACAAATATGAGGCGGCAATGACCGAGGTTCAACGACTTGAAGAACAGATTCAACTGGGAATCCTTTCAGTAAAAAAAAAGGAAACTGTGAGAAACACCGAGACTGTAAGAATGGGCCCTGAACATGAGCAAGAGAGCATCAAGGCGCAACTTCTCCGAGCACTGGAAGCCAAAGTACAAGAGGAAGCGAAGGTGAAAGCATTGGAGAACAAGGTGGATGAAATGGAGAAGACTCTGATCCACCGTGTTCCCAGGGAAGAGTTAACGGTCAGCCAACTCCTTCATATGCTGAAGGACAAGACTCGGCAAGGGGAACAATCTGAACACGAGCTTCAATCTTCAGGGGGAAGGAGTTCGGAGCTCTCAAAAGTCACGGAGATAGCTGAGGTGGCAACACAGATTTTACAAGGATGCCAAAAGTATGTTGAATCACGTCAAGGTGAACAGAAGAATGTGGAAACAGTTACTTCAGTAGAAGGATTAAATAGCCTGATAACGCAATTCCCGATGGAAGGGAAGGTATTGAACTCACAAATGAGGTCCGTCGTGAAGGAATGGCAGATAACCCAGGAAGAGCGGGATGAATATGAATGCATGAAGAAGTCTTTTCAAGAAAGATGTCTAGGGAAGGAACCACCGTCAGCTAACGTCCAGATGGGTGAGGAGGAAGAAGAAGGCTCTCTCGCTGGCCTAACTCAGGACGAACCCGAATATTACCATGACCTGTTGAGTGACACTGAATATTACGAGGATCTGGTCTGCCCAGTTTGTGATGAAAACTCCCAAAGCGCCGAAATCAGGATGAAGCACTTAAGGTCGAAGGAACATAGAGAGTTGGTGGCGCTACAGCTGGCAGCTGAGAAGGGAGCCCCGAGAGTCTCCAAAAAGCAGAAAAGAAAAAGAAGAAGTCGAAGATGATAACTATCTCAAATATTATCACTTCTATCAGATCATGCGTGGACCCTACGAAAAGAGCTAAATCAGTTGGAAAGTAGGAAATTACCAAGGCAACCCAGTTGTTGTAAAAATCAGCACTGCTGGTTCAGCAGGACGAAAGTTCACACGGTTACGTCGAGAAAAGGCTATGGAGGAGTCACGCTAGCCAAGTGAACCGCCTACACCAAAGAGATGTTGTTCGGACCAAGTCAAGATCAGAGACTGAATCTGTGAACTGTTCCCGCAGAGACTAAACCTGTGAACTGTTTTCCACTGAGACTCTATCTGTAAATTGTTTTATATGAAATTGAAGATATGTTATGTTTAATGGGGACTCTGTAAGTAATAAGCTAAAAAGGGAGGATTGTAGTGTATGTACCCGTCTACCTTTAAGGAAATTATTGTATGTAACCGTTCACCTTTAAGAGAACTACTTTAGGTGTGGCACTACTTGTTTGGCTTCTGTATACTGTAATACCAACAGTGACCACACCAGTATATAAGTGTTGTGACAGGATTGCTGGGGCAGATTCGCCCTGACCTTCGAATAGTAAAGACCTGTTTGTTTGTTACTTCTGAAGTCTGTGTATTTATTAACTGCACAACCCACAGACTTTACACTTCCCTTGTCATTAAAGCCCAGAAACTGAATGTGTGACTGGGACTTGGAACCAATCCTCCCCACAGACCGAGACAGACTGTCCCCACAGACCGAGACAGACTGTCCCCACAGACCGAGACAGACTGTCCCCACAGACCGAGACAGACTGTCCCCCTGCCCACAGACTGAGACAGACTGTCCCCCTGCCCACAGACTGAGACAGACTGTCCCCCTGCCCACAGACTGAGACAGACTGTCCCCACAGACTGAGACAAACTGTCCCCCTGCCCACAGACTGAGACAGACTGTCCCCACAGACTGAGACAATCTGTCCCCCTGCCCACAGACTGAGACAAACTGTTTCCCACCGGCCCCCAATTTTTATACAGAAAAAAAACTGATGTTGTTTTACAGGGGCTCCGCAGAATTTTTTTTATAATACGGGAGCAGGGCCTCAGAAGCAAAATAGATGACTGTCATCAAATTCGAAGGTCTGTTTCAAGATATTGAACAGGATTAATGACAGAAATGAGAATGGAGTACAAACCTCGATACAACTGTAACAAGGCACAAACAAATGGAATTGATTCCAAAACTGAACCAAGAGAAGCTTGGCTATGCCTAGAATTGCTGCCTATGATATGTATAAGCTAACTGTGAAAGGCTGATTGAACCGTGGAGAGACTAAGGCACACCCCTGTGAGCAATTACAAAGCATTAAGGCTTGTTGAGCTTGTGGTGTTTAAATAGTGATTAGTGGTCCTCGGAGTATTGACCCCGAGAGTCTCTGACCTTTGACACCTGCAGGAAGAACTGACATTGTCATTGATTTGCACCCGAACGGAAACATACCATGCACACTCAGTTTAATGTACTGCGTAACATTCCCAGCAATGTTTGTGGCAACACATAGGTACAGTCCACTATCAGACTGTCTGGTTTCAATAATCTTCATTGAGCCAGAGGAAAATTGAGTGTGTCTGGAATACAAAATACATTTTGAATTAAAAATCACCAACAAGCAAAAAACCAAGGACATTTTAAAGTGTACAGTAAAAATTATATGATGCTTTCAGATTTAAGATACCAGTGTAAACAATAACTGGCTCAACATAGAGGTCAACAATTTCAGATCGTAACCACTGCTCCCATTTTTTCGGACAGCAGGTGCTGGTAATGATTCTGCTGTTGCCATTTAAACCTCCTCTAGACCCACCTTTTGTTTCTTTACTTGTCCCATTACCACTCCCTTTGTCTCGCACCATCATCCCTTTTGTCATTAAATCTCTCCTGCCTTCCACCCTATCACAGACCTTCCCTTTGTTCTTTCCTCCCCTCCCCCCTTTCCCTGCCTCTATCTTGCTTAAAACCTGGTAATCTCTAACATTTTCCAGTTTTGATGAAAGGTCATCACCGTTGGCTGGAATTTTGCCTACCTGGGCGGGGCCAGAGTCTGTGGCGGGTCGCGCTTCCGCTGCTGGCTCCATCCCGCTGGTGAAAATGAACTTACCTCAATGGGGCCTATTAAGCCCACCCTGCGCAATACCCAGCCCAATGAGATGGAGCAGGTCTGGTGATGTCAATCATGACACGTTTTCAACTGGGATCCTTAAAGGGACCATGGCCACATGACATTTGGGCCTAGAAATTCAGTTGTTTGCGCCAGCCGCTAGCGCCTTAGGAGGAGGAGAAGTGGGGCGCTAAGTGGCTAGCGCCCGGGCGCGGCGCGATCTGTGCCTCTTGCAAAATTCAGTTAAGATTTAGTGGTGGCGCAAAACCGTAGCGCGCGCTCAGATCCTGACGTCATTTCATGGTGCAACGCCCTTTGTGCGCCCCGAACCGGAAATTCAGTGGCGCCAGCCTATTGTGCGCCTGGCGCCCCCCGCGACTGGCAGAGGGGAACGGTTCCCAGTCACTGCGGGGCGCGGGGGGCACTAATTAAAGGGGACTCCTCCTGCAGTATAAATGGCAGCCATTTTGCTCCACTCCTTCTTTGTGAGAGACGGATGTTTGGAGAGAGACAAAGGTAGAGAGCTTTCTGGTTTGGCTCAACACTCGCACAGGTACTTGTGGCTTCAGGCCAGAGCTTTGCACTTGGATTTAACTTTCAGTGCCATAGCATTGATTTGATACATCTAATGGGGGCTGCAATGGGTGGAGACATTGGCTTACTGCATTGCGTTCAAAGGGCTCAGAAACGCCGTGAGAGAGTGCCAGTCATGGCCAGACGGAGAAGGGCCAACAGGCGTCGGCACAGGTGGCCTTACCCACCCAGGGTATACCGCCAGCAGTTCTCATAGCTGAACATGTCTGAGGAGCAGTGTGTTCGGAGGCTGCGATTCAGAAGGGAGGTGGTCACTGAGATCTGCCACCTGCTCCGCAGAGATCTGCAGCCACAGCTGAGGAGCAGGACATCTCTGTCGGTGGCAGTGAAGGCGACGGTGGCTCTCAACTTCTATGCCACCGGCTCCTTCCAATCCGCTACTGGGGACATTGCCAACACCTCCCAGTTCGCGGTACATTGCTGCATCCGCCAGGTGACCAATGCCCTTTTCAGAAGGAGACGTCAGTACATCTCCTTCCCCATGACCCTGGACAAGCAACAAGAGCGTGCAATGGGATTTGGAAGAATAGCGGGCTTCCCCATGGACCAGGGCGTAGAACTGATGAACCAGCAATGGTCAGGCCTTGCTTCAGGGCTGCAGTGTGCAGGGCATGGCAGCCAAACAAGTCGATCCTCCCCCTTTAAGAGCTGACCGGCGCCAGCGTGTCTGCCTTCATTCAGAAATTCGCCGCACCTGCGCTGCGCCCGCCCTCGGTGTTAGCGCCCCGGATCGCCGGCTTAGCGCCTAATGATAGTCATGCATCGCCTGCTTTAGCGCAGCAGCAACCTCTTGGGCTGATGCAACTGAATATCGGCGAAGGTGGCGCTAAGTTGCGCCGGGCGCAAAATTTAGCGAACGCCCGGCTGTAGCACCCCAAACGTGGCTATACTGAATTTCTAGGCCTTGAAGTTTAATCTAACATAGTGCTGTCAGTGCACTACAGCATTTGAGTGCTGCAAACACTGACAATGACTGCACAGAGGCTGAGGGCTGCACCCAGGTTCTACAATGACTCCCTCCATATGCTTATGGAGGGAGTCACAGCACGCAGGGAGGTCCTCTTCCCTTCCAATGGGCGGAAGAGACCTCCCCAGGAGACCAAAACAGCCTGGTTGCAGATTGCAGAGGAGGTCACAAGCAGGGATGTGGCCAGGAGGGCCTGGGTGCAGTGCCGCAAACCTTTCAATGATCTCAGTAGATCACGAAATGTTAGTGCAAAGCCACACTCAATCTCATCCTGCTGTGCCTCTCATCCCCATCACTCTGACTTCCCTACCCTACTCCTGCACATCTTTACTCACACTAACCTACCTTGCACCTCCACCCATCCCTCTCCATCTACATTATCACTTCCCCATCTCACTAGCCACCCTCACACTCACCCTCATCCTAGTCCAATCATACCAACTAACAACATACAAGGGTAGGCACTTGGGTGTTTTATGCAATGTTCATGTAAAGTTTCTGTTAATGTGCTGTCAAACATTGAAACCTTTATTTTCAACACTTTGCATTCTTGGACAGATCTGTCTGCACCTTTGGAAGTGGCTTAGTACATTGCAGTGAATGGCAAGATGTAACGATACCCCCCGCAATGGTGATGAGTGTGAAAGGATTGGTTTGGGCATTGTAGGGATGCTTTATGGTGTTGTGTGGGGTGGTGCCAACCTGGTGCATCTTGTGGCAGCCAGGGTGTACAGCATCAAGTGAAGTAAATCTGACCATGGGGAGGCCATCCCTGGCCTCCCGGGCAGCAATGTGGTTGGGTGCTGATGCTCTGTGTAGCATCAGTTGATCGCAGAGAAGGTTGGTGTTGTTGTTGGTGCTGCTGGTGTTGAGGCTGATCGTGGTGGGATTCTGAGGACCAAGGTGAGATAGTTTCAAGGGCATCGATACTGATGTAATAGATGGCAGGTGAACTTGAGATGACAGAAGCAATCTGTCAGTGGTGAGAGAGGTTGGTCCAATGAGGTGACACTGGATAGAGAGTTTACTCCAAACACTTGCAACCTGCATAAAGCTCAATCTGTCTTCCAAATGGAGCAAGCAACAGCTTCTGAGCTTGGAAAGTGAACAGCTGTGAGATGGGAGCTTTTATAGCACATTTGAAGCTGTCAAATAATGAGATGATTCCATGGTCATACAAATCCCGCCTGCTTACCTGACGTGATCCCCGAGCAGTGTAGACCCCATGGGCGACCTCGTAAAATATAAAGGTGAGCTCAAAATACTTGTTAATGGGCTGTTAACAAGGTCATAATGACCTAACTTGCCTCCCTTGCTGCTGCGTGTCGGGTCTGTTCAGTGCTGACAGACCCAACATCTAGGAAAGGCGCATGGCGGCGGGTTGACAGCGGGGTCTCAACCCGCTGTTAAAAAAAAATTTACCCACCTGACCTGCCACTGACCCACTGAAAAATTCCCCCCTAAAGGTTAAAAATCAGCTACATCAATAATAAGTCTTTTTGTGCTCAAGAAATAGCGTGACAGCTGCCTTTACTAGTGCAATAGACCTGCTCACTATTTATGTGTCCAGTATTATCCTACAGCTGCATGCAGTGTGCACAATAGTAAAATGGGAGAAATCATTGTAAGAGCAACAGTATTCAAACTTGAGTTACCTTGGTGAGAAAGGAGAGATAAGTTGCATATTTTTGGCCCAGTTGATAATGGGAGGTGGAAAGCTTTGCACTTCACAAGGCAACGTGATGTCCTCTCCTTCTATCACTGATATTTCCTTCAGATGTCCTCCCTCAGATCCTCCTCTTGATTCAGTAATAACTCTTGGTTTAACTAGAATTTAAAATCAGTTTGAATAGCTTCTACAAGCAATTTGAATTTAGATGCAGATAGAGTGTAATCTGCATCAATACGTTCCTATTTCAAGCATTATGCTGATTGAAAAACAGAACTCCCTTTACCACTCCCATTAATTAGAAGTTCCAATTTAAGCCTAAGCTTGATCCAAACATAAGACGCTGAGAAGTTTGGTATGGGTTTATCTGGGTTAAGTTATCATTCACAAAACTTCAACAGTAAAATTTAACACAAAGAAGAAAGTCCTTTCACCACAAGACATTAAATTAATCTATTCCTTTTCTTTATATTACTAAAAATGTTTTGTATATTCCACTTATATAGTCACTCAATAAGCATGTGAATTAAAGTTGTACAATTTTGGAAGAACCAATTTAAAAAGAATCTGATACCTCTTGTCTTAATTGCATTTTGGAGAGTTGCGAGTTGATTATTATTTTTTTTAAATTTCAATACGCATTTATATATTAGTTAGCTTCCATTATCTTCAATACTGGTGCATATTGTTGATATCTTGCATGTGCTGGCACGTACTGTGTGCTTGGATGCATTGTGCAGGAGAACATTGGAGCAGGATGTTGGCTGTGGTTTTACGAGGCATTTGAAATAAGGTGCTGTACTGGCTACTTCATGGAAGTTGATGCTCTTTTTTTTTAAAGGAAAGGGAACCAGTTTTCTTGGTATTTCCCAAAATATCAGGCACATTAGCCTCAAAGTGCTCTCCAGCTTCAGCCCCATGCAAGCTGAGCTTAGATTACACACCTCCCATGGAGAGTTGATTTGTGAAGCTCTTATTCTCTGGCAGCCAGAAAGTGCTACTCCTCTCTCAATAAACATGTCCGTAAAGGACTTGCAGGACATGTCAGTCAAAACAGATGATATCCTGTCTCTGCCTAGCACTGAGAGTTCTAATCCTATTCTTAATTCCCAGTAATTTTGCAGTGTGCGCTCAATGGAACACTGCACAGGGAGTCGAACATTCTAATCAGCGAGGAGCGGGGGGTGGTGGAGGGATGCATGGGAGATCCACCACCTATCATTAATGGAGAAGTCTGTAGTTGAGACCATCTCAGCCACCTAGTTGAAGCGGAAAGCATGGTAATGAGAAATGTAAAGGTACCATACAAGGAGGGAAATGTATTAATTTTAAGCGACACCATGCCGCAGTCCATTGCAGCAGCAATGCCTTGTGTCACAGAATGACAAGACATTGTTTTATTTCATGATCTCTCTTACCACTGAGTTCCAAATCCCAGTCACATTGCTGTGGAAAGATGCCAAGTGGAAATCAGGCACTTCTTCACTGGGAAGAGAGAAACTGAAGGGAGTGGCATCATTGTGCGACCTACTGGTTCAGAGCAACATTAGTGGAGAATTAGCAGTAGGTGAGACGTAACTAATATATTTACCATGGAAACCTGAGCAAACCAGAGGGAAAAAAATTGGAAAGAAAGAGTTTGCTCCCTCACAAGGAAGCTTCTGGAAGTTTGCATATGCCAACAATGGCCACAGCATCAAAAGGTGGTTGAAGAAATATGAAATCATCTGGAAACATGGAATAAACCCATTTCTGGGCAGTTTCATAGGTGCTCTTTTCAAAGGGAGTTAAAGGCTCCAGAAACAATTTTTTTTAGATTATATAGTGTGCAACCAGCTTCAGAAAACTGCAACCCAGAATTAAGCATTGACTTCCAAGCAAAATGTTAAATCTTGGTCAAGAGCGCAGAAGGTGCCCTGATTATTTGTATCCATTTTATGCTCAACATGTAATATGGAGGCATTCAACAGCCAAATACACCAAGAGGCAGCAGTACACTTTACAAATCTAATCACTTACTTATTTGTTAATATTTCCCTGTTTCTGTTTAGATTAAATGGGGTAAATGAGTAATTTAAAAGGCTGCACTATTGAGAGTAGCTGTTTTTAGTAATACAGTCAAATTTTCTGATAATTTAAAAAAAATTGGCACTAAATTTCCAATTTCTGTGTTACTTATTTTGCTTAATTCAAATTATTGGTATAATTTCAACATTTTTTAGCACCAGAAATGATTTTGAATCATCATGAGTAGACTGCCCTGAACCAATTACCGCCTGATCCAAATGTAGTATTTCTACAAAGTAGTTAATGTGTTTGAGGATTCAACTCTGGTTGCTTTGCCATTTGCTGTCTCCAGTAATTTAGAGTGCAAGCTATTGAGCAGGAATTCCTGATGATTACTACCCTGAAATCTATTGGAACCATGGTGGAGTTTACAGCACATCACAAGACAAAGGGGCCTCATGGTTAACTTTTGAGTAATAAGTGATCTGTTCAATATGGATTAGTTGAAAAATCTAATATTCTTTAAAGGAGCTGCACTTTTTTCTTGATTTTTATTGGCATAAGAATAATACTATTGCCATTTTACCAAAAATAATACCAATTTAAAATTTACGATAAAAAAAAAACTTAACTTTATTAAAATTAATTTTGAATAAAGTAGCAATCCTGTGCGGTGTTAGCATCACCATCATCAACAAGAACAGGGTGGGCAAAGTACTGTTGTGTTGTGGCCTGCCCCATTTCATAGTCTGCAGGTGGGACAGTGACAGAAAGCAATTATCTCACGAGTATGTCGATCATTGCCCTGCTCTGGATGAATGCGGGGCCAGCTGATTCAGAGATGCATGCCAGAACAACAAAAATATATGTAAAAATGAAAATGCATGATGGAACAATATAGTCTCATCTGTTAAATATAAGCAAAAAAAAGCTTCCATATCCTTTAAGGTTAGGGGGAAAAATTAAGCTGTTTGTCATATAAAAAAAAGTATGGACCCAGATAATTAATTGCTGGACTCTCAACATATTATCAAAAGACTCGAACACACATTGTTCAAGACAGAGTGTGATCTATAACCAATATGTTATATTTTCTTCTTGTACTAAATTAAGATGAAATATGTACTCATACCATAAACTGTCAGTTGAACTTTGCGTGAGGCGTAGCCGGCAGCATTTGTTGCCGTGCACACAAATTCTCCAGTCTCTTGACCAGTTGGTGAAGATATTAATAAACTACCATCTGACTCAGTGCTGATTTTCCCCATATGTTGGCTAATGAGTTCACCATTCTGTAAAAGAAAATAGAAATCATTTGCAAAGTGGATCATCCTGCTTTACTTGTTTTTAATGACTTTAAAAAATATAGACAATGCATAACTGTCACTTGGCAGCATCATGCGTTACTGATAACTCCACAGTGTGGTCATCAATGGGAGTGAAATTAAACTTGACGACCAACTTAATTTTTTACTTTAAAAATGCTTAGAAAATTCTACAATTTACAGAATACTTTTTAGCAGATTCATAAAATCTTTGTGACAAGAAGCTGGAGTCGAGCTGGTGTAAAGCATGGCACAAATCCAGATATTGTAAGATGTTGTTTCTGGAACTCAAGGGCTATATCAGGACTCATGCCATTTAGTTTGTACTTTGGTCACTCTTACTGAGGTCTATATCTTATACATGTCATTTACTGCATTTAACATGATTCTGTTGAAATACTCTTCTGTATAAATTTTGGTCATTTTATTCTGATATAAAGACCTCATATATTTTACACATTTAGCTGCAACCATTATCCAGGAGGGTGAGGGAGACTGGATCGTAGGATTTCCTCACAGCTTCTGGGAAACATGCTACAATTCCCATGAGGATATACATTTTAATTTGTCTCCACTCTACCTTGTTGAAAATAAAGTTCAACTGACAAATAAGTTCAGTCCCTAAACCCATGACTTTCTCCATCAAGAATGAACTGCTCTGCTGCTAAAGTAACACAAACCCTGGTCTTTGAACTTGTAGCACTCCGAGTTCCATCTCCAAATCAGCTGGAATGCACAAGAGATGACTGATTAGTTGATCTTGCATTCTTCATGTTGATATGGAGATAATTGAAAATGGTGCACTTTAGCTTTAATTATGTAAATCCCAACAAACTATTGTGTAGTTTATAATTAAAACACAAGGCGTTTTTGATGGGTTGCCATTAACATGCTATTTGCAGAGCAGTTGATGCAGTAACTTTCTAGTAATGCCATTCTGTTGTATCTTGTTGACAATGCAAACTATTAACACCAAGTGATTGTGTTATTAAATATTAGACATTAAACTGAACACACTTGAACCAGTGAAAGGGACAACTTTTCTTCATTCTTCAAATCCCAATGGCTAACTTTTTTGGCACATTCAGGTGTCTGTTATAATGAAACTAGACTGTATTTGTTGTTAACTTGTCACTTGCTCTGAAAACCCCAAGTAGTCTAATATTGTGAGCAGCAGAAATGGCACTGCAACTACACTTTACTGAAGACCAGCAACCATTCCCAATGCATATAGTTTCTCTGGTTGCCAATGAGTGAAAAAGTTGGGGTGTATATAAAGAGAGTAAAACATGATAACACATTACTGTACCATCAACTTAAAAACTGACAACAAATGTAATTAGAAATTATGTTAAGGCCCTGTAGCTTCATTTCAATTTTTTTTACCAATTATCTTCATTTTTGAAAATGGTGACTTCTGCTGGGGTTTGGTTCCAATATCTTGTCCAGTACATGTTTGTTGCTCTTTAAATACAAAGGAATGACTTACAGAGCATTTATAGTATAGTACTTTAATTTGCAGTGTATTTCACTGATTATCAGTTAGCATTTATTGTAACTTGCTGCTCTTTGCTTAAGTTCTTCTTAATAGATCCAGTCACCTTTTAGATAGAAATATGATGAGTTTTTTAATTATTTGCTATCAATTATTGTTCTTCTATCTACTGTATATTTTTGTGCCCATATTCACGGCACCGATTTCTAGTCACACCAGTCAAATACAAATGAGCTTCCAATTCCCTATAGCTGAGCTAACAAATCAAAATCTCCACAGCACCACAAACGGTGAAGAATTGTAGAAATTTATTGAAAAGCGATTCATGTTCTGTGAGGAACATAGCCACTCCATTAATGTTACCTTTTAGCCTTGCAAAGTAGGAGTGGCAATTAATAATTTCACTGAGTATACATAGATACAACATTCAAGGCACTATTACATGATTATATTCCAGGGCAAAGCTACATTGATATACACACACACTATGTTAGATGGTTCAGCTTATATGTTGCTAATGTCTATCAAAATGTGATTTGGATTCATCAATGAGTGAATTCTACTGCATACTTTCAGAGCCTTTTACAGCACCACGGGGAAATTTGCAACACTAATATATTTCCCAGACCTCTTGCTGAAGTTTTCTGTCCGATAGTTTGTGTTTCATTTAAACGCCATGGGAATATTTCAATATAAGGACATTGCCACATGTAGAGGAGAAATGAGAATGAATAATCCTGAAAATATGAATTGACCAAATATACTGTAATAGGAATCTACTGCACTCCTACATGATGAAACTGTGACCCATTTGGTAGGCATGATGATATTTTAGCTTAAATTTAGTAGTAGGGAATGAATAATTATATCATTAGCATAGCAACAGGGAATGACTAATTATGGTATCATTGGCACACCAATCAGTTATGATCTATGTGGCTGAACACACAACAAGATTAACCACAGAATGCCATTATCCTTCTTCAAATCCCAGTTGATAGCACTTTAAGCCAGTTTACTTAGGTCAAATGGGTTGAAATGGTTCTCCTGGAATTTCTGGAAGCAGGGCTATCTGCCAGCTTGCTTACAAAATAGGATGTGTACCTTAGACCAGACTATGGAAGGCTTGGGAACACCATGTGCTTTGCAAGGTAGCTTTACTGGGACTCCCTCAATGGTACTGAATACTTGAGGACCATGTTGGATGGTGGGAAGAACTGAAAGAGAGAAAGTATATCGTTAATGATTGGCTATGCAATTTTTTTTTACAGAATTGCAGTAGTTATATTTGTGATTCATAGGTAAGAATAACCTGCTTTTTTAATTTTTAAGTTAATAAAGTAACCATTAAACAATAATTATGCTGACATTTTGAACATCAGAACACATGATACAAATAATGAAGCTAGGTTATTAAACTTTCTCACCTACATTATTCCATATAGATTTACTCAAGTACTGAAGACTGACCAACAACAACTTGCATTTATATAGCACCTTCAACACAGTAAAATGACCCAAGGTGCTTCACAAGAGCATTATCAAATAAAATTTGACACCGAGCCACATAAGGAGATATTAGGACTGGTTGGCTAAAGAGGTAGGTTTTAAGGAGCGTCATAAAGGAGGAGAAAGAGGCAGAGAGGCATAGGGAGGGAATTCCAGAGCTTAAGGCCTAAGCAGCAGAAGGCAAGCCCGCCAATGGTGGAATGATTAAATTTGGGGGTGTGCAAGAGGCCAGAATTGGAGGAACACAGAGATCTCGGACGGTTGTGGGGATGGAGGAGGTTACAGAGATAGGGAGGGATGAGGCCATGGCAGGATTTGAAAACAAAGATGAGAATTTCTAAAATGGAGGTATTGTCTGACTGGGAGCCAATGCAGGTCAGCGAGCACAGGGGTAATGGGTGAACGGGACTTGGTGCGAATTAGGATATGGGCAGCAGAGTTTTGAATGAGTTCAAGTTTATGGAGGGTGGAAGATGGGAGGCCAGCTAGGAGCATTGAAATAGTCCAGCCTAGAGCAAACAAATGCATGGATGAGGGTTTCAGCAGCAGATGAGCTAAGGAAGAATGACATTTGTCAATAGTACACAGTTCAATTTTCCCTTAAATTGTTAATAGGGAAAAAAGAGAGGCAACATTTGACTGGGTATGCCACCAAGGAGCCCTAGTAAAATTGAAGTCAATGGAAATCAGAGGTAAACTCTCCAGTGGCTGGAGTCATATCTAGCACAAAGGAAGATGGTTGTGGTTGTTGGAGTCTCCGGGACATCGCTGCAGGAGTTCCTTAGAGTTGCGTCCTACGCCTAACTATTTTTACCTTCATCAATTTCCTTCCTTCCATCATAAGGTCAGAATTAGAGCTGTTTGCTGATGATTGCAGTGTTCAGCTCCATTCACAATTCCTCAGATAATGAATCAGTCCGTGCCCACAGGCAGCAAGACCTGGACAACATTCAGGCTTGGGCTGATAGATGGCAAATAACATTCACGCCACACAAGTGCCAGACAATGACTATCTCCAATAACAGGGCAAAATCACCTCCTCTTGACATTCAATAGCATTACCACCATCAACATCCTGGGGGTCACCAATGACCTGACTTACAGATGCCTGCGGGCCAATGATAAATCAATATGCAAATGTTACATCCCCTTTCTTTTAAAAGAAAAATGTTATGCATTACTTTTGAACCTTTCTTCTACATAATGTTCTCAGTAGCATCAACATATATGTAAACTCAACATTTAACGAGCACTGAAAACATCTCAACGTTTCAATAACGATGTACAGTTTTTTTTTAGGGCAGCAATCCGCCTACACCCTTTGGCAGCTCACAAGTCAAGGATAACTCTAAGCTTGACCTCTCGTCGGAATGACGGTGTTGTTCCTTGGTGTTCAGGAGGTGCCTGCGATTGCGGCGGTACACCTGTCCTTCTGGGGTGGGGTGCGGACGTGATACGATCGCTCAGTGTCAGCTGGTGGGATGACGACTGCTGGCTTCCCGTAGTTATACTCCTGGATTCTGATGGATTCTCCACTGTGCAGCGGCGGCAGTGGTCTAGCTGACCTGTCATAGTATCTCTTTTGGTGTTGCTGTCTCTGTACATGTTTTGCATGCACTTGCTTGCGGCTGACGACCTGCCAGGGCCTGTCTGGGATACGGTGAGGTATCATGGGCTCTTTGACATTTGATGGGCGGCATTCTAGACAAATGGAACATCTTCCGACAATGTCCTCAATGTGTTTGCACATTCCGGGCCAAAACATAATGTCACGTGCTCTTTGTTTGCATTTTTCCATGCCCATATGTCCAGCATGAATTTTTTGTCAACATCTCTTCTCCGAGACTGGTAGGAATGATGATTTTCTCCCCTTTGAAGACGATTCCGTTGATTTGTGACATTTTGTCTCTGTGGTTCCAGAATTCAGATATGCTCTGAGGGCATTTCCTCCTTTCCTCTGGCCATCCTTCATGTATGACTTTGCTCAGCAGTGTGAGTTGTGCATCTTTCTCTGTTCCTGCATTGGATCTCCTTTTGAGTCACTCACAGGTAATCTGTTGTATACCATATGCACCTGCACATCCATGCCTTCACTGAGGCTGCTGTCCTGGTAGCTAAGAGACTTTCTGGAGAGCGTGTCTGCGACAGGAATGTCTTTGCCTGGACGGTGAATGATTGTGAAGTCGTACTTCTGTAGCCTTGGTGGGGCTGCGGCTAGTGGTTTCCTCATGTTTGACTCAAGGGGCTTGTGGTCGGATTCCACAATGACTTGTCGGCCATAGACGTATTGGTGGAAACGCTTACATCCAAACAGAATTGCATATAGCTCTTTCTCGATTTGAGCATAGTTGATTTCACTGTCTGAGAGAGATCTGGAAGCGAAGCCGATGGGCTTTCCTTCTTGCAGTAATACTGCACCTAGTCCGTACTTTGACGCGTCCACTTCACAGAATCACAGAAACCCCACAGTGCAGATAGAGGCCATTTCGGCCCATCGAGCCTGCACCGACACATATCCCACCCGATCCCCGTAACCCCTACACCAACACATATCCCACCCTATCCCTGTAACCCCACGCATTTAATCCCCCTAACACTAAGGGTCAATTTATCATAGCCAATCAACCTAACCCGCACATCTTTGGACTGTGGGAGGAAACCGGAGCACCCGGAGAAAACCCACGCAAACACGGGGAGAATGTGCAAACTCCACACAGACAGTCGCCCGAGGCCGGATTCGAACCCGGGTCCCTGGCACTGTGAGGCAACAGTGCTAACCACTATGCCACCGCACTTGTAGTCTGAGCTCTTTGTTGGGGTCGAAGTAGGCAAGAACTGGTCCTGGTTCTCTGGTGATTAGGTCTTTCATTTTCTGAAATGCTGTGTCATGTTGTTTGTCCCACAAGAACTCATTGGATTGTTTGAGCAACTGACACATGGGTGCGTTGATTTCGGAGAGGCTCGGGACAAACTTGGCTAAGTAGTTAACCATACCTAGTACTATCTCTAGCTCTGTGCGGTTCTTCGGCGGCTCCATCTTCTTGATGGCGGAGATTTTCTCTGGATCCGGCTTAATGCCATCAGTTGAGAGGCGATGCGCAAAATAACTGATCTCGGTGGATCCAATTATGTTTTTCTCGGGGTTGAGCCGGATACCTTTCTCCCGTGATCTTTGTAGCATCGCACGGAGGTTCCTGTCATGTTCCTCTCTATTCCTGCCATAGATGAGGATGTCGTCTACGATTGTGACTACTCCGTCGAGGCCTTCATAGGTTTTGTCGATCTTCCGCTGGAATTCATCCTGAGCTGAGATAAGACCAAATGGTAAACGCAGAAATCGGTAGCGTCCAAATGGTGTGTTGAACGTTGTTAGCTTAGATGACTCTTCCGTGAGCTTGACAGTCCAGTATCCTGATCGTGCGTCCATTACACTGAAGTAATGTGCTCCCACTAGCTTGGGTGTGATGTCATCTAGCGTTGGTAGAGGGTAGTGAGGGCGTTTGATAGCCTTGTTCAAATCTCTGGGGTCGAGACAGACTCTGAGCTTGCCTGTACGTGGTTTCTCAACCACTACTAACGCGTTGACCCACTCTGTCGGTTCTGTTTCCCAGATGATGATTTCTGTATTCTCCATGCTCTGCAGCTCCTCCTTCAGGCGACTACATAGAGCAAGGGGGTATCCTTCTCGGTGGGCAAACCACAGGGGTTGCTGCTGGGTCAAGGTGAACAGTGCATTCACCTGGGAATAGTCCGATTCCTTTGAAAACGTCAGCAAACTCCTCCATGACTGTCTGCTTCTCAACTGGTGCTGTCAATGATAGCACTAGCTTGACGAGGTCCATGTCTAAACATGCCTTTAGACCTAGCACTGGAGGTGCTTGAGTGTCAATAATGTAAAAGTCCAGCATCATGTCGCTTTCTTTGTACTTGCATTTCATCATGCATGTGCCTTTTACAATGAGCTGCTCACCTCCATAGCCAGTCAGTCTACGTGAGGTGGGCTGTAGCTCACACTCATCCTTCAAGCTGTGATACTCACTCAGAGGAATTACATTAACCTGAGATCCAGTGTCTAGTTTAAACTTAAGCTCTTTGCCCTGTTTTCCTATCTCAATATCGGCATAGGCTTGCTCAGTCTCTGAAATCTGTTTTTTCTGTGACACAGAATCAATAAACAGTTCCTCTGCATTTGGCTCTCTATCTGGCATTTGGCTGTCACTCACTGTGTGTACTGCTTTTCCAACAGTCCTGCAAACTTTAGCAAAGTGGTTCCGTTTACCACATTTAGTATATTGCCTTCTTTTGGTAGGGCAGTACTCCTTTTCTCCATGCATCTTGTTTCCACAATATCCACAGTTTTTGAAGCGTTTTATGTCTGTGTCGCCCATTTTTAGAACTCTCGCTGTTCTTTCTGTTCTGAAACACGCTCTCTGGGCGGTGTTCTTTGGTGTGTGTCTATTAACTGCGTGCACTGTCTGTTCACTCGAGCTGCTCGTGGCGCCGGTTATGGTTTTCAACTGTGCTTGGGCTATCTCGTGCGATCTAGCTATGTCATAGCTTTGTCCAGCGTTAGCCCGGACCCAACATTCAAAAGTTTCTCTCTCACTTTAGCTGAATGTATTCCAAACACGATGCGGTCTCTGACCATCTCATCTTTATCTGCATATGCACAGTCTTTTACCAGCAGTTTTAACTCAGTCACGAACTGTTCAAACGACTCACTAGCTGCTTGTACTTTCTCCTGAAACTTGTACCTAGCGAATATCGTATTTGTCTTGGGCATCACATATGCTTCAAAATGGTCAAAATAACTTTTCAGTACCTTTGCTTCATCCGCGGTGAGAGACCATGTGTTAAAAATGTCTCTCCCTTTTTCTTCGATCCACAGGAGTAGGTAGCTGCATCTTTCTTCCTCCCCTTTGCTTTTCAGTGGACCCGAAAACATCAATTCCACGTGTTGCTTGAACTTGCTCCATTCTCTAGCTAAGTTTGAAGATTCCCAATTCATTCGAGGTAAGGGAGCTCCAACGACGTCCATTTCAAATCCCACTTCTGACACCATGTCTTGTTTTGCACACTTTGTACAAAAATAATAAATTGCAGGACAACGGAGTATTACAGTTTAAACTATTTTAATGAAGCATCAGGTCTGTGAACTCATACAGCACAGCACCATGTGTACAAGATGGAGTCAGGGCCCCCGGGTCTTCTAAACAATAGCAGTCCTTACAGATGCCTGCAGGCCAATGACAACTCAGCATGTGATCACTGTAACGATCTATAACATGTCATTCTATAGTGGACACTAGGTGGAGCCGTAGAGCTGTGTAGAGCTGGATATAGCTGTATGTATAAGACTACACTACCCAGCTGTATATATATTAAGACTACATTACCCATGAGGCACTAGGCTACCCACAAGGCAACAGTCAAGATGGAAGCCTCTACAGATACTGTACCGGTCCACATGTGCTCAATAAAGTAACTAGCAAAAGCTAGCTGTGTTCATAATAAGAATGTCTAGTTATTAATGAACATAACATGGTACCAGGGTGGTGAAGATCTGCTGAAAATTGTGAAAAGTGACATGGAGAATTTGAAGCCACCAGAGCGTTTGAATCTCACAGAAAAAATCGACTACAATTGGCAGACTTTTAAACAGCAATTCGAACTCTACATTGCAGCCATAGGATTCGGTACGAAGCCAGACGCAAGGAAGATAGCATTGCTGCTCACGGTTGCAGGCCCACAGGCGATAGAGGTATTTAATACATTTGTATTTAATCCAGCGGAGAACAGAGAAAAATTAGAAGATGCGCTAAAAAAATTTGATGCACATTGCTCTCCCAAAAAGAATGAGACGTATGAAAGATACATCTTCCGTTCTCGGACACAGCAACAAAATGAGACTTTGGTTAGCTTTATAACTGATCTGAAACTGAAAGCACAGACATGTAATTTCTCTGAGCTGAAATCATCCATGATTCGTGACCAGATTGTGTTTGGTATTCATGATAAAAAAGTCAGGGAACGTCTGTTGAGAGAAACCGAACTAAATTTGGAAAATGCGGTGAAAATATGCCAAGCCAGCGAGCTAGCTCGAAAGCACGCGAAGACTTTCAGTGAAATCAATAATGATGTGATTGTAATGAGTGATAATGCTGCTGTCGGTGCTGTGTCCTACAAGGGGAAGAAACATGGGCAGAACAGAAATGAAAAGCAATCGGAGGATGACATTTTTAATTGTAAACGCTGTGGTTACAAACACCAGTTAAGACAATGCCCAGAGTTTGAAAAAATGTGCACAAAGTGTAATGGAAAGAATCACTTTGCCAAACAATGCTTTTCAAAAGTACAAACTAAGAAAGGGCAACGAGTTAATGTAATTGAGGACACTGATTTAAGTGAGACATTTTTGTAGGAATGGTGTCATGTGACGATATCAAAAAAGATACAGAAAATGTGCAGCCCTCAGAAATGGACAATGCTGAACATAAAGTCAATGCAGTAAAAGTGGACAAATGGATGATCCCACTGCAGGTAAATGGAGCATTAGTTACATTGAAACTGGACACTGGGGCAAAAGCAAACTTAATCAGTATGAGTGACATAAAAAATATGAAAGAAAAGCCCAAAATACAGAAAAAGTCAGTACTACTGAAAAGCTATAATGGACAGAAAATAGATAGCTTAGGTGTATGCAGACTTAAAGTGACAGTCAAAGACAAAGTGCATCATCTCATGTTTTCTGTTGTGGCTGAAAGACTTGATTCGATACTAGGTGACAAAGCTTGTGAAGACTTAGAACTGGTCAAGAGAGTCTACCGTATAAACTGTGCCATAAGCAGACCAGATGACTCAGGTGATGAAGCAGAGAGCCCATCAAGGATGAAAAGGCCAAAGGGTATCCATGTCTTCAAAAAGCCTAGTTTCTCCAAGAAGAAAGAAAAAGACTTTAAGGTCAAAGAGAAGCCAAAGGAAGAAAAGCACAAAGAGGAAAAACACAAGGAGAAAAAGTCCAAAGATATAACCGCAGCAGATGTTGTTAAGCAGTGGAAAGAGAAAAAGAAAAAGGAGCCTGCACCAGAGCAGGAAGCAGTTCCGGTGGATACTCCTTCTTCCCTCAGGCCAATCTTTGGTGTTCCATTAGCTGAGGCTGCTGAGAGGACTTTGCTGTATGATGGGATCCAGCTGCCAGCAGTTTTTCGAGAGTGCATTGACTACATTGAGAGTTATGGCATGAAGAGTGAAGGAAACACTGAAACCCTCTCCAAGCAAAGGTCGCAAGGAGACCTCGATCTATACAAGAGCAGATTGATGACAATGCCGCAACTGCATCTTGTCATTCACCGCCAGAACAATCTCATGAAGACACATCAGACTTACCCGTGTTGAGAAGATCCACACGTGAGGTAAAAGAGCCCGATAGGCTTAATCTTTGAGTACAATGTAAAGCTTTGAAAATGTGTTGACTGTTTTGAAAATGTTTATGTTTATAGAGCACTAACAAAAGTGTTACTGATATTATCTTTATTGTTTTCTTGAAAGTTGATTGATATAGATTTTGTTAAACCTCAAAGAAAGGGGGATGTAACGATCAATAACATGTCATTCTATAGTGGACACTAGGTGGAGCCGTAGAGCTGTGTTAAGCTGGATATAGCTGTATATATAAGACTACACTACCCAGCTTTATATATATTAAGACTACATTACCCATGAGGCACTAGGCTACCCACAAGGCAACAGTCAAGATGGAAGCCTCTACAGATACTGTACCGGTCCACATGTGCTCAATAAAGTAACTAGCAAAAGCTAGCTGTGTTCATAATAAGAATGTCTAGTTATTAATGAACATAACAATCACGTGAATATAATAGGTATTCCTTACAGATGCCTGCGGGCCAATGATAAATCAATATGCAAATATTACAGCTGGCACGTTTCCCTACATTACAACAGTGAGTATACCTCAAAAGTACTTCATTGGCTGTGAAGTGCTTTGGGGCATCTTAAGGTTGCAAAAGGTGCTATATAAATGTTAATTCTTTCTTTCTTAAATATCAGATACCACACGGTTGGAAATTATGGTTTGGTAGATAGAGT
This sequence comes from Somniosus microcephalus, assembly GCF_052327205.1. Classification (NCBI taxonomy): domain Eukaryota; kingdom Metazoa; phylum Chordata; class Chondrichthyes; order Squaliformes; family Somniosidae; genus Somniosus; species Somniosus microcephalus. Next base: position 276,243,988 of record NC_140989.1, on the reverse strand, counting down.
GTAGGAGTTTTAGCCCTCGCACAAATTGTCAGGAACAGAAATCTATAGGCATAACAATAATGAAAAATAGAGAAACCAACTTGCTCGCTGATGCAAATTAAATTTTCAATGCCAAGAGGCCTTATGAAGGGTCCTGGAATAGAAAGTAAATGGTGGATCTGTATCAATAAAACTCATTACCCTCAAGGAAAATTACTCTTGTAAAGAATTACAAACTTTCATCTGTGTCATGTCAAAGCAACAAGGCACAAATATGTTTTTATGCAAGGACAAAGTCAGCATACTTATGCCGAGATTTTCCTTACCTCAGCGGGCGATGTCGGTGGCGGGTCTCGACCCCGCTGCTGGCTCCATCCCACTCTGGAAAATGATTTTCCGTTGATAGGGCTTGTTAAACCCGCCCAACGCATTTCCCGGTCCAATTAGAGGAAGCAGGTCTGGTGATGTCATTCATGACGCATCATCAGCCGGTTTCCTTAAAAGGACTGTGGCCAACTTTCTTTTAACATTTGTGCTGTCAGTGTTCTACAGCACTGAAGTGTTGCAAACACTGACAATCACTGCACAGTGGTGCAGGGCTGCACCCAGGTTCTCCCATGATTCCCTCCATATGCTTATGGAGGGAGTTAGAGCACGCAGGGAGGCCCTCTTCCCTTCCAATGGGTAGAAGAAACCTCCCCAGGAGACCAACACAGCCTGGTTGCCTAGGTTGCAGGGGAGGTCACAAGCAGGGATGTTGTCATGAAGTGGCGCAAACTTTTCAATGATCTCATTAGATCACAAAACATTAGTACAAAGCCACACTCATCTTCATCCTGCTGTGCCATCATTCTGCCTTCCCAACCCTACTCCTGCACATCCTTACTCACAATAACTTACCTTGCACGTCCATCCATCCCTGTGTCTCTATCTACATTATCACATCCCCATCTCATTAACCACCCCTCACACTCACCCTCATCCTAGTGCAATCATACCAATTAATAACACACAAGGGTAGGCATTTGGGTGTTTTATCCAATGTTCATGTAAAGTTTCTGTTAATGTGCTGTCAAACATTGAAACCTTTATTTTCAACACTTTCCGGTCTTGGACAGATTTGTGTGCACCTTTGGAAGTGACTTAGTGAGTTGCAGTGAATGGTGAGACATAACGGCACCCCCTGCAATGGTGATGAGTGTGAAAGGAATGGCTTGGGCATTGTAGGGATGCATTATGGTGTTGATGTGGAGTGGTGCCAGCCTGGTGCATCATGTGGCAGCCATATGGGTGTACAGTGTCAAGTGAAGTAAATCTAGCTATGGTGAGGCCATCCCTGGCCTCCCAGGCAGCAATGTGGTTGGGTGCTGATGCCCTTTGTCCTGTGCAGTATCAGGTGATTGCAGAGAAGGTTGGTGTTGTTGTTGGTGCTGCTGGTGTGTCTGGTTCTGCTGGTGTTGGTGTTCATCATGGTTGGATTCTGAGGACCAAGGTGAGACAGTATAAAGGGCACCCATGTTGATGGAATAGATGGCAGGTGAAGTAGAGATGACAGCGGCATTCTGTCAATGGTGAGAGTTTTTTTCCAATGAGGTAAGCGTGGATGGAAAGTGGGAAGCCTGCAGAATCTGTGCTGGGAATGGACTGAGAAACAGCTTGTGCCTGAGGAAAGTGATGATCTGTCAGGTGGGACCTTTTACTGTACATTTGAAGCTGTCAAGTAATCAGCTGGAGCAATGGTCACTGATCTCCCACCTCAGGTTGACAGCCGTGGTCCCCGAACAGCGTGGTTCCCGTAGCCATGAAGTTAAGTCAAAAGCCTGTTAAGCATCTGTCAACTAGATGCTAATGAGTTTAATTGGGTCGCCCGCCGCTGCCTGTCGGGTCTGCTCAGCACTGATAGACATTGGGAAAGGCGCGTTGCAGCAGGTTGACGGGGGATCCTGGTCCGCTGTTAAAAAAAACAAATTTCCCATCCGACCCACCACCAATCCTGTCCGCTGACCCCTCGGAAAATTCCGGCCTAAATGTTTATACCAAGACAAAGAGAGTATAATGCTATAAATGGCCACACAATAACATCATTGCATCACAGATTAAGTTTGTCTTTGCTTTAATAATGTAGATTATTCCTGGCTGTTCTGGGACTGAATCTGTCTGAAAACTACCCAGTAAAATGGGATAAACCACTGCCCTACACTATATAATGTACTGTAATGAACTGGTTTAACTAGCCTAATTATATGTTACTATCTTTCTACATATGTATTTGATTAAGGAGAAATTTTCTAACCTGTTAGTTATTCACTGTGGAAAATTCAAAAATTCCTTGTGGGTTTTAAAGGGACTACTGGGTCTTCTGTGGTGTTGTTCGTAAGTAAGGAGGATACACAGGCTTAGAAATTGGATCGTGCCTTAATCAATCCTGCTGCAGTTTATGCTGCACCTGCCTAATGAGGCAAGCCACAGAACCATGGCAAATTGGTACGCCAGCCTCATTAGTATAATACCGACGGGTGTCATTCGTGCTCCCAGAGGCAGCTCGCTTGTTACGGGGATGGCAGCAAGATTGGCCGGCTCAGATGCTGGCTAAGGGCCTCCGGAGAGTCCAGGGGAAGGGAGGCAATCGGTAGAGTGGGCGAGTGGTGGCTGGCAGCAGCCTGAGGTTTTAATGTGGAGTTGGGAGAAGACCACAGTAAGGTAAGTTAAAACCTTAAAACTTACCTTTTGGCTGTTGAGTGCCTGAAGAAACTGACCACAATCCAATTTTGCAAAGGGGCCTGAAACAGGCATTAAGTCCCCTATTTGCATACACGATGGGGCTAAATGCTAGTTTCAGGCACTGGTCCTGGACGCCTACAGAGGACCCCTAACTAGTATGGTGGACGGCGCACTTGCAGCGTGGACTGAGTGTGCGCACGGTGGCTGTCATATTGGACCCGTAGGCGGTTGTTTTATGCTTGTAAAGTGGGCGAAATGCAATCCAATTTCTAGGCCACTATTTTATAACAACAGGAGCATTTTACTATGTTTGCACAATGTATTATTCAGTTGTTAAAGTGTTTATGCTGGTTTCTTCCTGCATATAAACATAGTTTGAGCGCAACAGAGTTTAACGATTGGAAAGGGCTTATAAGTTTCCAAATACATGTTAGACACAAACATAGCATGAAGTCACTGCCTTTCTTAATACTTTCAACATTTTGAATGGTGACACCTGAAGTGCGACAGAGACAATATAAATTGAAAATTAACAAATGCAGTCCTCTATTAAAGTTTTGGCCCACTGTATTACATTTTGTGTTGGTTAACAGTCACCCAATTAAAAAATGTATTTGTCATTTTGCAGATAAAATGTTCTATTCCTGGTATTATCTATGCTTGTTTTTGTCTGATTTTGAGCCAAAAAATGGATGAACTTGGAATGTAGGATGAAATAATCAGTGAACTGTTTAGATATGGACTGGAAATATCCTTCATACATAATGGTGTCAGTAGCATTTTGGAACCAGTGCAAGTGTGGGGGTGAGAGAACTTTCCCAGGCAAAGCCTCCATTTGCATATGTAACTGAGGGAAGAGGGAAGTCCCTTAGTGCTAGTGAAATGGTAATGCACTATGGGGAGAGCTTGTCCTCGACTCACTTTATCAGCAGATTTCACATTCTGAGCCTTCAAAGCTTGATTTGAGTTACCAAAGTTTCAATGTGTCCAGCCAAATCTTTGTCAGAGGAGCTTAAAATGTTCTAGGGAACTAAATAGTTCATTTTAGCAGGGCAGATCGCGCATGAAAAGAAACCACATTGAGAAGTACATTTTGATTATTGATGAAGTTGTCTTCAAAAAAAATAAATGGTCTTTCTGAAATGACATTTTAAAAATGTAAAGGACCTTTTTTTTAATGTGGAGCAGTAAATTTTAATTCTTGTTATATCTACATAAAGAGTTTTAGTAGGTTTTAGGGAGAAGCTGATACAAAGGCTTGGCTTTCCCTCAAAGGAGTTGACACTTAACTCTCTGTTCTACAAGTACATGTTTTCAATCTGGAAAAACCATTAAGTCAAGAGGACTCAATATGCACTTATTGAAGCTGTTAATATATAGAGAGGAAAGTTATTATTTTTGTCTGTCAAAAATGCACCACAGCTTTCATTGGGCAAGTGTATTCACTACTTATCATTAACAAACTCAATTAACAGAGCATCCATAAGCAAAACCTTTAATCTAAATCTAGAAACCGATTTTAAAAATCTCTTTTTTTTATTAGAAAGCTTGATGAGATGCATTAGTGTGTTAAGTCACTGATAAATTTGTCCTCAATAACTTAAATATTTCATTAAATATATTCCTGTAGTTTGCTGTGAGCAATGACCTTGAACTGCAGAGAGGATAAAGCCTAAAAATTGTATAGAGTAATTAAAACTCATTTTGTGCACAGTTTAATTGGTTATGGCTTTGAAAAGCATGAAGGTTATGGCTTTGAAAAGCATGTTATTTTTGTATTTTTATGTTGCATATCCCTTATTTTGTACATTAGGAATTTATGTTCCTGAAGAAAAAATAGCAAATGAAAAGAAAATTCCAAAAGCATTTTCAGTCATTTGTGGAAATTCTGGCTCAATTGTGCAATCGCAGCGATGGGTTCACATTGGGAAAACCCATTTTAAATTTGAACATAGGAATTTACAATGGGCAAAGTTGACATTAAAAAGTGTTAATGGTGAAAAGTTAGGAGCTGTAGAGGACCAAAGGGATGTGTGTGTCCGGGTACACAAGTCACTAAAAGCTAGTGCACAGGTACTGAAAGTCATCACAAAGGCTAATTGAATGTTGGCCTTTATCTCAGGGGGTTGGAATATAAAAGTGAGAAAGTGAGGCTTCAGTTGTACAGAGCCTTGGTCAGACCCCATCTGGAGCACTGCATTCAATTTTGAGCACTAATTCTCAGGAAAGATATATTGACCTTGGAGGGGCACAACAGAATGACATCAGAACTTAAAGGGTTAAATTATGAGGGCAGGTTGCATCAACTTGGTTTGTATTCCCTTAAGTTTAGAAGGTTGAGGGGTGATCAAATCAAGGTCTTTAAAATGATAAAGGGATTTCATAGGGTAGATACAGAGGCCGTGATTTTGCCTACAGGCGGGAGAGGCCGGTGGCGGGTGGCGACCCCGCTGCTGTGTTGATCCCACTGAAAAATAAGATCTTCCCATAATGGGCCTTGTTAAGCCAGCCATGCGCGTTTCTCGGCCCAATTAAAAGGTGCATGTCAGTGGTCGTTCAGACCTGGGTGCAGTGACGCAAGAGGTTTAATGATCTTCTAAGATCAGGAAAAGTGTGTATAAAGCCACACGTACCTTGATGCTACTGTGCCTGTCATCATATCCCCACCACTCTGCATTGCCATCCCTACTCCTGCACACGTTACTCACCCCCCTTGGACCCTCATCCATCCCTCTATCTCTATCTACATTATCAGGTCCCCATGTTACTATGCACCCTCACAATCATCGTAATGCAATGACATCAACTAACAACACAAAAGGAGGCAACTTGGTATTGACACCCCACTGCATCATATTCTCCCTCTAAAGATGTAACCCATCCATTCCTTACACTCATTTCATCACTCTCACTCAACCTTCTCTTCTTTCCTTCCTTGCAGGAAAAGAGAGCCCACAATAAGAGGGAGAGGGAGAGAACCGGAGAAGGACCTCAAGCCATGGCCTATCTGACTACTGCAGAGGAGATAGCACTGAATACCGCAGGAGTGGTCAACCAGCCGGAAGTGGAGGACGCAGAGAGGGGCTCATTAGAAGAACCTGGTGAGAGAATTCTTTTCCATACACTTGTATGGCTTTCATCAGTCACTCATATGGAGTCTGATGTCAACAGAAAATGAATGCTCATCATGTGGATAATGGTATGTGTCTGCAGTCGACATCTCATATATCTGACTGATGTCTTTACTCTCCCACAGGTCCATCAAGAGCTCCCCCCCCCCCCCACTGTCCAGGAGGAAGAGCAAGACGACTCCTCAGAGGAGCCTCCTGCCTCTGAGAGCACAGTGTCACCTCATACAAGGCAAGTCAGTACCAGCGCAGAGACGCACACCTCGGTGGGTCCATCGTGAGATAGAGCAGTGTTGTCACTTGGTGTTGCACATATCACAGGTGAGCAAGAGCAGATGGTGGCGACAGGGTCAGCAGTAGCGACTCCTTGTCGAAGGGGGCAGGAGTCTCCCAGCTCTGCTCAGCTGCATGCAGATGCTGCGCTCGGGGGCCATCCAGGAAGAGGGCGATCCTGGAGCTGCAGCAACAAGTGCAGGAAGCTCTGAATGCGGTGACTGTGAGTGTGCAGAGAACGGAGGAGTCCATCTCAAACATGAGCACCACCGTGGCGCACTCACTGGCAACTATAGCTTCCTCCATGGATAGGATGGCCACCTGCATGGAGGACATAATGCGCCAGTCTCATGAGAACATGGTTTCACTGCAAAGTAGTTGGGCATCTATGGAAAAGAGAAACCAGGGGCTCATAGACATCCTTTCTAGAAGGGGTGTCAGTATAGATGAGGGCCCTCATGGCCCCACTGAAGTGCAGCAAGGTGCTCTCACGCTACTTGCTAGCTGGGAAGTGCGGGTGGCCCACGAGAGGGATGATGGTGGGAGGGAACTTGGAAGTGGGGGCTCCTCTCCAAGCGCTCAGACTTCCGCCCCCTTACCAACCCATCGGTCAGAGCCCCAGATGCCTCCCCGGACAGTGATGGCCGAATCTGCCGCAGGAGCAGCAGACTTTGGTAGGGCCCTCACAGGCTCCAAAACCCAGAGGACGACCGCCAAAGGCGTCTAAGCAGGCGCAGCAGGGAGTCAAGGAGGCTGCGTCTATCTCTGCTGAAACCACAGGGTTAGCACCACGTAGAAGCACTCGGAAAAGAAAGATGCCACACAAATAGTCACAAGGGTAGTCACACAGGTGTGTTTTTCATTATAAATGTGATGTTGAAATTCTATGATGTAGCTGTAATAAATCATGTATTTTTCAAACTTTGCTGTCCTTGCTAAATGTGTGTGCTCAAATGGAAGTGGCAGAGTGAACGGTCAGGGCTCATTCGACCTCCACCAATGGTGGCGAGAGTGAAAAGAATGGAATGATCATTGTTGCACTGCTCTATATTGTTGGTGTGGGGTGATGCCAACCTGCATACGCCTGTGCCAGACACATGTCTGAGCTTTAAAATTCATGTCAATGTGCCATTGATTAGGGCATCCCTGGTGTCACGGGCAGCAGTGTGGTCACGTACTGCTCGCAATGGCACCTCCAGCTCCTCCAGGTCTTCCTCATCCTCATTTTCAAAGTCATGCTGCTCCTCCTCCTCAGAGGATGTGCGCTCTGCGCCATCTTCCTCATCCAGTGCTAATCCTCGTTGCTGCACTATGTTGTGCAGGGCACAGCAGACCCCAACGATTCTGGAGACCCTGGTTGGTGCGTACTGAAGGGCTCCTCCAGATCTGTCCAGGCATCTGAAGCGCATTTTGAGCAAGCCTATTGTCTGCTCAATGACACTTCTCGTGGAGATGTGGCTTTGATTATAACGTCCCCCAGCCTCATTTGTTGGCCTCCTCAAAGGTGTCATGAGCCACATCTTCAGGGGATAGCACTTGTCTCCAAACAGCCAGCTGGAAAGACTGTTTGGTGGTGCGAAGAGCTGAGGGACAGTGGACTGGCACAGGATGTACGAGTCATGGAAGCTGCTTGGGAACTTGGCGCACACATGGATGATAATCTTCCTATGGTTGCAGACCAGCTGCACGTTGAGGGAGTGGAACCCCTTGCGATTGACAAATACTACTGGGTTCTGATGGGGTGCCCTGATGACCACATGTGTGCAGTCGATGACGCCCTGCACCCGTGGGAAGCCAGCCAGAGCTGCAAAGCTGAGCGCCCGCTCATTGACACTGCCTTCATCACTTGCAAAGTGGATATAATTTGCGGACTTGTCAAAGAGGGCATCAGTGACCTGTGTGATGCATGTGTGGGTGGCTGACTGCGAGATGCCGGAAGTGTCTGTTGCAGATTCCTGGAAGGAGCCCGAGGTGAAGAAGCTGAGGGTACTGGTGACTTGGACAGCCACTGGTAAGGGGTGTCCACCCCTTCCTCTGGGCTGTAGGTCTTGCTCCAGCAATGTGCAAATGTCTGCGATAACCTGGTGTGATAACCTGAGCCTCCTTTGACACTGCTGCTCAGTCATGTTGAGGAAGCTCACCCTCTGCCTGTATACCCTGTGTTGGGGTATCGCCTCTGGTGCGGTGCAGCCCTGCGCTGATGCCCTCTGTCCTGTGCAGCATCAGGTGGTTCAGGAAAAGGTTGGCGCTCTTGTTGCTGCTGCTGGTGTGGCTGGTTCTGCTGCGGCTGATCATCATCAGATTCGGAGGACCAAGGTGAGAGAGCATAAATCGTGCCCATTGTGATGTTAGATATAGCAGCTGAATTTGAGATGACAGAAGCAATCTGTCAGTGTTGAGATAGGTTGTTCCAAGGAGGTGACAGTGGATAGAGAGATTACTTCAAACACTTCCAAACTGCATAAAGCTCAGAAGTGGGTTCCAAATCCTGAAGGCTCCAGCTCCTAAGATTGGAAAGTGAACAGCTGTGAAATGGTAGGTTTTATATCACTTTTGCAGCTGTCACCTATTCACAGCAATGGAGAGGCATTGAGAACCCGACATACTTACCTGATGTGATCCCCGTGCGCCAGGAACCTCATGAAAAAGCTGGTAAAATGGTAAGTACATAGTAAAATGCTGCTTAAGTACCTTTTAACAGGCTTTTAAGTATTTGAATTGGCTGACCCGCCACTTGGTGTTGGGTCTGTAAAGCGTAGATTTTGACCGCGGACCCGCCTCCGAACCCACACTCTGAGCGCTGGTAAAATTCCGGCCAGAGAAACAATTTTCTCTGGTGGGGAAAGCAGAACAAGGGGTCATAATCTTATAATTGTAGCTAAGCAATTTAGGAGTGAATTCAATCAGCACTTTTTCACACAAATGGTAATGGAAATCAAGAATTCGCTCCCCCAAAAGGCTGTGGATGATGGGTCAATTGAAAACTTCAAAACTGAGAGAACAGATTTTTGTTAGGTAAAGGTATCAAGGGATATGGAGCTAAGGTGGGTAATTGGAGTTGAGATACAGATCATCCTTGATCTAACTGAATGGCAGAACAGGACTGTAGGGCTGAGCGGCCTACCCCTTTTCCTATGTTTCTATGTACAAATGTGACAGCAGGAAGTAAAGGAAGTGCGTTTGGCATAAATTATAATATATTATTGATATATAATTAGCGAAAGGAAAGTTACAAAAAGATTAAGGCAGCCATTGAAACGGCACAAGGGAACCTAGCCAAAAAAGATTATGTTCCTGTAACAAGAAATAATTTTCTTTTGTTGCCTGTGGTGACACATCTGGTAAAGTTAATATGTTGCACAGTAAGCATTTACAAAGAATGTAAATAATGCAGCATCTATTTCTTTAACAGTTAAATAACGACTGTGTGATGTAGAACAATGTCAATCAGTAGTTTCAAAGCATACGAACTGACAGACTGGCTGGTCTATCGAGTCTGTCCCAAACAGCCACGACACAACAAAGCATTGTGACTCCCAGTGTTCTCTCCCATGTTAGCCACGTAATCTCCTGAGACAGGCAGTTATAAAGCACTCACCAAATATATTCACAGTAGTCGTTCTGTTCTTCGATCCAGCCACATTACTGGCCATGCATGTGTATTTCCCACCGTCACGGAGGCGAACCCTTTCAATATGAAGACTTCCATCTCTGCGTATAGTCACATACCCATCTGATGTCACCTAAAGAGGGGTAAACCTTTCAGCAATGATATTTAATCAGCTCATTCGCTCAGAGGTTGATAGTTTTAATGGTAAGACATCAGACTTCCAATTCAGTGGAGGGAAGTAGGTACACGAGTTTAAATACTACCAGAAAATGATGGTAATTCACAAAGTAGATAAGCGTCTGAGTGGGAAAGGTTACAATTTTGGAATAACTTTTCATCGGAAGCGTTTTCATTGATTTTTTTTTCCCTTATTGTTTTCAACTATGAATTTGCCAAAATCTAATTTCCATACACACATTCTCTTTCCTCAGCATCTGCCTCTGGCTCCGGTTCATTTTCTGCCGATTCTGAAATTTCATACTTCCTTTTTAGAGGTCACTCATGATCACTGATGTCTCAGGGATATTCATTGCCGGCTTGTTTTTTTCTGCTTTTATTTCAGATTTCCAACCTTTTCCATTTTTTTCTTTTTCTTTTGCAAGTTTAAATCCTGCCTTCAATCATATTTACACTCACCTCACCTCCTAAGCAACTTTTAAGGGGGAGGGGGTAAACATTGCATCGTCTTTAATGTATTTTACTGTATTTCTACACAAAGGAATGATGTAATTACTGATTCCATCTGGAGCCACTAAATAAGCAATTTTCTTTTTCCATTAAATCTATATTTTAACAGAATGTCAATGCTATAAAATGGAACTTTTCCCCCCACTTCATTCACTTTGTGTCAGCATCAAGCACTCTGAGGTCAAGCTTTGCACAACCTGATACAGCGTAAAATCCCCTTCTACTCTATCCCAGAAATGTACTTCCATCTCCATTCTCGGAAGAGCATCTATTGCTCCATCAATATGAGCTAGACAATTCCCCATACCATAAATTTTATGACCTCTGAGTGATGGTGTGTGCCAAATAGTGGCCATTTTTTTGCTGTGTGATCAATCCCACTAAGAACTCGTTTGAGACTGTCCAAACTAGCTTTCCACAGGACCCTAGAGGAAGAGGGGAGGCTTTCATCCCGTCAGTATGCTTAGATTTAAATCCACATCCCTAAGGTGAAAGGACAAGGTAGTAACCCACCATGCTGCTTAATGCCTCTGCCAACTGATTAGAAATAGAGGCCAATTTTCCAATGCCTAATGCCCCATGTGTGTCTGGTTTTGGGGCATTGGCAGAGGAAACTGGAGTAGAGACCCACTTAGGCACCTGCTCTGCCCTTAATGTATATTTCTCGAGTCATCCCTGGAGTGGGCAGGAAGTTCCTCCCTTAAACAGGTGGAAGCATATAAATTTTCCTGGGTTTCTGCTGGGCAGTCATCTAAGAAGAGGATCGCCAATAAAAGAAATGGATGTTAAAAGGTTGCTGCCAGCACTTCACATCTCCAGAAACGCAAGAGTCCCATTTTTGTGGACCAGCATGGCATGTAAGCCATGTGCCTGCTGCTGCTTTTGACAGCTGCTAGAAAGGCCAGAGACTGGCAGGTATTTGCACTGGTATAGGGCTGCGATTGTGCACTACTTCAACCCCTCAATCCAGTGTTCCTGCCTTGGTCAAGACTAACCCATTCAAATTACCTAAACCCAGAAATTCAGCTGGCTTAGGTATGTTTCAAAAGTGCACTGTCTAATTTAGCTGGGGTGGGGCAGGGGGGAAGGGTAGGAAAGGGAGGAAAATCGGTCTATAGTGTTTGCTGCAGTAACTAACTATTGTGCTGGGCATGTTGCTGCTCTGCAGTGGAATTTTTGGAGAGGGATGTTCCGGGAACTGAGCCTGCCTCACAGCTCCTTCGTACAGCGTACAGCGACACATACCCTTTAATTATTCTCATTAGTTCCATGGCAGAGTGCTCTGTCTGGGAGGTGGAACATCTGGCAAGGACAGCCCCCTGTTGAGGTGCATACCTCCTGTTCACTGAACCCTGACCAGCATAGACAGCAGCGATGGAGACACCATGGGCCAGACCCTCACAGCTTTGCGGTTGAAGGAAGAAGTGTAGTGGAATAAAGCAGCAGGAGGAAGGAAAGATTATTTTAAATATTGTTGGGCTATTACATTTTATACTGTGTGCTGCTTCACCTTGGCGTGTTTCAGTGAAACTAGAAATGTGGCTAAATTAGTACATACCATGTTACAGTGGTTTCTACTGACTAAAGATTGCCTGTAGTCTGAAGAAACCACCGACAGGATGTGCACTAATCAAGCTGCCTTTAAGCTCAACCAAAATATGAAGATAATCTCAAAAAGCAGTGTTATTTTAACAAATAATTGCACTTATAATTTCAATAAAATACTAAAAATCTGGTCAGGCATCACATGTTACACAGTGCATGATCTCATGCCAACACGGGATATCTAGATTGTTTCCACATTTATACCAATCAGTCTTTTTTCCCTGCTGAATTTATCCCAGTTCTTCATTTCTCTTCCATTTTCCAGTGTTTGAATGCCTGCTCAATGGAGTGTGGATGGCAGTGTTGAGGGAAGGAATATTTTTCCTTCACTCACTCCTGCTCAGGCTTGAGTCAAAGTACAGGATTCCTCATTAAACACATTAGAGAACAAACATTGTGGCAAAGATGTCTGAAATTAAAGTACACACCGGCTTAACAATGTATTAAATGTATTATATGTTGTCAAAAGGTAACTACCCCATTTTCCAATGTTCAAAACCTATGTTGCTTTTGATGTGGCCCAGAAAAGATTACCAAACTCTCGTTTCAGCAAGATCTGACATAGAATCATGGGACTTTACAGCAAAGAAGATCATTAAGCCCCCTGCACCTGTGCAGGCTCTATCAAAGAGCTATCCACTTAGTCCCATTCCCCTGTACTTTCCCCATATCTTTCTAATCTTTTCTCTTTCAAATAATTATTCACTTCCCTTTTAAAAGACATTATGAAGTCTGCTTCCACAAATGTTTCTGTTAGCGCGTTGCATATTCTAACAACCCTCTGCATAAAAACAAATTTGCCTAACCTCTTCCTTCATACTTACATTCATGATCTAAAATTTATACTTGCTATATACTGAATCACTGACCGGTGGAAATAATTTTACCCCAAATACCCATCACCTCCATCAGATTTCTTCTTGACCTTCTTTGCTGTAATGAAAATAATCCCAGTTTCTCTAGTTTCTCCTCATAACTAAGGCTCTCACCCAGAGTATCATCCTACTGAACTTATTCTATACTTTCTCCCTGGCCATGACTTCATTCCTAAAGTAGGCTTCTTAAAATTGAACACAAAATTTTAACTGCAGCCTAACCAAACATTTGTACGAGTTTGACATTACTTCTTTGCTTTTGTACTCTCTGCTCCCATTTATAAAACCTGTTAAAATAACATATTCAACTTGTCCTCCCACTTTAAAGATTTGAGTATCTGAACCTCTAATTCTCTCTGCTCTGACATTAAAATAATTATAAGTTAAAAAAATTCTAAAGCCATGGTTTACATAGATAGGATCGTGATAGTGTTCGATCCCAGTCTTGTATATGTACAGTTCCTGGGTTTTGTGCTAGAAAGAGGGGGAAAGCTTTACACAAGACCAAGGGCACAGGGATAAGTGTTACCCAATGACTCTGTGCCTCCACACATCCCCCTTTGGTTTTAAGTGCAGGACATTCCAGCTTGATTATAAATGATGCCATCATGCCAATTCTCAGCTGAGCCAACAGTGCCCTGCCTAATGCAAGCAAACTCCCCTAAGGGAAAACTGTGTGTGAATGCGCATCGAGAATGTTTCCTAGTCTCAGGTCCCCCAGTTGGGAATTCAATAATCTAGTGTGGCAGCTAGTGGCCAATCCTAGAAACATAGAAGATAGGAGCAGGAGTAGGCCATTCGGCCCCTCGAGCCTGCTCCGCCATTTAGTGAGATCATGGCTGATCATCCAAATTCAGTACCCTGTCCCTTTCTCCCCATATCCCTTGATCCCTTTAGCCTTAAGAAATATATCTAACACCTTCTTGAATATATTTAATGAATTGGCCTCAACTGCCTTCTGTGGTAGAGAATTCCACAGGTTCACCACTCTCTGGGTGAAGAAATTCCTCCTCATCTTAGTCGTAAATGGCTTACCCCTTATCCTTAGACTGTGACCCCTGGTTCTGGACTCTCCTGCCATCAGGAACATCATTCCTGCATCTAGTCTGTCTAGTCCTGTTAGAATTTTAAAAGTTTCAATGAGACCCCCTCTCATTCTTCTAAACTCTAGCGAATATAAGCCTAATTGCCCCAATCTCTCTTCATACGTCATTCCTGCCATCCCAGGTATCAGTCTGGTGAATCTTCGCTGCACTCCCTCCATGGCAAGAACATCCTTCCTCAGATAAGGCAACCAAAACTGCACACAATACTCAAGGTGTGGTCTCACCAAGGCCCTGTACAACTGCAGCAAGACATCCTTGCTCCTGTACTCGAATCCTCTCGCTATGAAGGCCAGCATACCATTTGCCTTCTTAACCGCCTGCTGCACCTGCATGCTTACCTTCAGCGACTGGTGCACAAAGACACCCAGGTCTCGTTGCACTTCCCCTTTTCCCAATCTATTGCCGTTCAGATAATAATCTGCCTTCCAGTTTTTGACACCAAAGTGGATAACCTCGCATTTATCCACATTATACTGCATCTGCCATGCATCTGCCCAATCACCCAACCTGTCCAAATCATACTGGAGTTTCTCTGCATCCTCCTCACAGCACACACGCCCACCCAGCTTTGTGTTGTCTGCAAACTTGGAGATATTACATCTAGTTCCCTCGTCTAGATCATTAATATATATTGTGAATAGTTGGGGTCCTAGCACCGATCCCTGCGGTACCCCACTAGTCACTGCCTGCCACTCGGAAAAAGACCCGTTTATTCCAACTCTTTGCTTCCTGTCTGCCAACCAGTTCTCTATCCAAGTCAGTACCTTACACCCAATCCCATGTGCTTTAACTTTGCACGCTAATCTCTTATGCGGGACCTTATCGAAAGCCTTCTGAAAGTCCAAATACACCACATCCACTGGTTCTCCCTTATCTATTCTACAAGTCACATCCTCAAAAAATTCAAGTAGATTAGTCAAGCATGATTTACTTTTTGTAAATCCATGTTGACTTTGCCCAATCCTGTAGCTGTTTTCCAAGTGCTCTGCTATTACATCTTTTATGATTGTCTCTAGCATTTTCCCCACTACCGATGTCAGGCTTACCAGTCTATAATTCCCCGTTTTCTCTCTACCACCTTTTTTTAAATAGTGGGGTTACATTTGCTACCCTCCAATCCATGGGAACTGTTCCAGAATCTATAGAATTTTGGAAGATGACCAGCAATGCATCTACTATTTCTAGGGCCACTTCCTTAAGTACCCTAGGATGTAGATTATCAGGCCCTGGGGATTTATCGGCCTTCAGTCCCATCAATTTCCCTAACACCATTTCCCTACAAATACTGATTTCATTCAGTTCCTCCCTCTCATTAGATCCTATGTTCCCTGACATCTCTGGGAGGTTATTTGTGTCCTCCTTTGTGAAGACAGAACCAAAGTATGTATTTAATTGGTCTGCCATATCTTTGTTCCCCATTATAAATTCCCCTGATTCTGACTGCAAGGGACCTACGCTTGACTTCACCAATCTTTTTCTCTTCACATATCTATAGAAGCTTTTACAGTCAGTTTTTATGTTCCTTGCAAGCCTACTCTCATACTCTATTTCCCCCCTCTTAATTAATCCCTTTGTCCTCCTTTGCTGAATGCTAAACTGCTCCCAATCCTCAGGTTTGCTGCTTTTTTTGGCCAATTTATATGTACTCTCCTTGGATCTTATGCTATCCCTAAATTCCCCTGTGAGCCACGGTTGAGTCACCTTTTTTGTTTTATTTTTATGCCAAACAGGGATGAACAAATCCTTCACTGTATTTGTCAATACATTTCTACCAACGAATTACATTCAAACCCCAAGATCAACTTGTAAAACACAACAGGGTGATGACCATTTCCCCATTTAATGACTGTTTCTTTTCCAATTCACTCACCTTGAAATTATTTTTTATCCAACGTCGCTCTGGGAGTGGATTTCCAGCCAATAATACACATGGCAAAGTCAATGGTTGTCCCTCAATGATGTTGACAACTGCTGGTCTGATTCCAATCAGTGGCGTAACTGCGGGAGGAAGAAACCTAACGGACTGAACTACGTAATGATAACCAGTATATTCACATCAGTAGAGAAAAAGGCTTTGTAAAGGTCAAATAATTGTTCAAGTAGCAGGTTATAATAAACAGCCCTACTATAATAAATATAATGGTTTCCTAATACGCTTTAAATTGGTTCACTTCCAGAATTATTAGGCAGCTTTGCACTGTGAAAGTTAAAATACCTATGCAAGTCCCCTTTGTCTCCACTTCACCTTATAGATCAACGTTTACTTTTGTACAAAAACTGTGTTATACTCTTGACATAATTCTAGGCTGTGTGCCTCTGTTGGTTTCCCCAACCTCCCCTTTTGTGTTTGATACCATAGAATCATGGATCAATACAGCCACAGAAACAAGCCGTTCGGCCCATCAAGTCTACACCAGTGTTTTTCTCCGTTTGAGCCACCTAGCTTAATCCCACTTTCCTGCAGGCTCCCCCTTTCCTTTAATATTCCTCTTTTTCAAGCAATTATCTCATTCCCTTTTAAAATAATTTATGGATTCTGCTTCTGATTCTGTGTTGGGGCCTCAACTATTCACTGTATTTATTAACGACTTAGATGATGGGATAGAAAGTCACATGTCCAAGTTTGCCGATGACACAAAGATAGGTGGCATTATCAGCAGTGTAGATGGAAGCATAAAATTACAAAGAGATATTAATAGATTAAGTGATTGGGCAAAACTGTGGCAAATGGATTTCAATGTAGGCAAATGTGAAGTCATCCATTTTGGACCTAAAAAGGATAGAACAGGATACTTTCTAAATGGTGAAAAGCTAGAAACAGTGGTGCTCCAAAGAGACTTGGGGGTCCAGGTACATAGATCATTAAAATGTCATGAACAGGTACAGATAATAATAAAAAAGGCTAATGGATTACTAACCTTTATATCTAGAGGACTAGAATACAAGGGGGCAGAAGTTACGCTCCAGCTAGACCACACCTGGAGTATTGTGAGCAATTCTAGGCACCACACCTAAGGAAGGATATATTGACCTTGGAGGGAGTGTAGCGTAGATTTACCAGAATGATACCCGGACTCAGAGAGTTAAATTACGAGGAGAGATTACACAAACGGGTTATATTCCCTGGAATTTAGAAGGTTAAGCGGTGACTTGATCGAAGTTTTCAAGATATTAGGGGGAATAAATAGGGTAGATAGTGAGAAAATATTTCCGCTGGTTGGGGATTCTAGGAGTAAGGGGCATAGTCCAAACATTAGAGCCAGACTTTACAGGAGTGAAATTAGGAAACATTTCTACACACAAAGGGTGGTAGAAATTTGGGACTGTTTTCCACAAATGGCAACTGACAGGAGCAGGAGTAGGCCATTCGGCCCCTCGAGCCTGCTCTGCCATTCAATGCGATCATGGCTGATCATCCAAATTCAGTACCCTGTCCCTGCTTTCTCCCCATATCCCTTGATCCCTTTAGCCTTAACAAATATATCCAACTCCTTCTTGAATATATTTAATGAATTGGCCTCTACTGCCTTCTGTGGTAGAGAATTCCACAGGTTCACCACTCTCTGGGTGAAGAAATTCCTCCTCATTTCTGTCCTAAATGGCTTACCCTTTATCCTTAGACTGTGACCCCTGGTTCTGGACTCCCCGACCATCGGGAACATCCTTCCTGCATCTAGTCTGTCCAGTCCTGTCAGAATTTTATAAGTTTCAATGAAATCCCCCCTCATTCTTCTGAACTCCAGCGAGTATAAGCCCAATCGACCCAATCTCTCCTCATACGTCATTCCTGCCATCCCAGGTATCAGCCTGGTGAATCTTCGCTGAACTCCCTCCATGGCAAGAACATCCTTCCTCAGATAAGGTGACCAAAACTGCACACAATACTCAAGATGTGATCTCACCAAGGCTCTGTACAACTGCAGCAAGACATCCTTGTTCCTGTAACATAGAAACATAGAAGATAGGAGCAGGAGTAGGCCATTCGGCCCCTCGAGCCTGCTCCGCCATTCGATGTGATCATGGCTGATCATCCAAACTCAGTAACCCGTACCTGCCTTCTCCCCATATCCCTTGATACCTTTAGCTCTAAGAAATATATCTAACTCCTTCTTGAATATATTTAAAGACTTGGCTTCAACCGCCTTCTGTGGTAGAGAATTCCACAGGTTCACCACTCTCTGGGTGAAGAAATTCTTCCTCATCTCTGTCCTAAATGGCTTACCCCTTATCCTTAGACTGTGACCCCTGGTTCTGGACTCTCCGACCATCGGGAACATTCTACCTGCATCTAGTCTGTCCAGTCCTGTTAGAATTTTATAAGTTTCGATGAGATCCCCTCTCATTCTTCTACACTCCAGCGAGTATAAGCCCAATCGACCCAATCTCTCCTCATACGTCATTCCTGCCATCCCAGGGATCAGCCTTGTGAATCTTCGCTGAACTCCTTCCATGGCAAGAACATCCTTCCTCAGATAAGGCGACCAAAACTGCACACAATACTCAAGGTGTGGTCTCACCAAGGCCCTGTACAACTGCAGCAGGACATCCTTGCTCCTGTACTCAAACCCTTTCGCTATGAAGGCCAACATACCATTTGCCTTCTTCACCGCCTGCTGCACCTGCATGCTTACCTTCAGCGACTGGTGCACAAGGACACCCAGGTCTCGTTGCACTTCCCCTTCTCCCAATCTATTGCCATTCAGATAATAGTCTGCCTTTCTGTTTTTGACACCAAAGTGGATAACCTCGCATTTATCCACGTAATATTGCATCTGCCATGCTTCTGCCCAATCACCCAACCTGTCCAAATCATCCTGGAGTTTCTCGGTATCCTCCTCGCAGCACACACGCCCACCCAGCTTTGTGTCGTCTGCAAACTTGGAGATATTACAACTAGTTCCCTTATCTAGATCATTAATGTATATTGTGAATAGCTGGGGTCCAAGGACCGATCCCTGCGGTACCCCACTAGTCACTGCCTGCCACTCGGAAAAAGACCCGTTAATTTCTACTCTCTGCTTTCTGTCCGCCAACCAGTTCTCTATCCAAGTCAATACCTTGCCCCCAATCCCATGTACCTTAACTTTACACGTTAATCTCTTATGCGGGACCTTATCGAAAGCCTTTTGAAAGTCCAAATACACCACATCTATTGGTTCTCCCTTATCTATTTTCCCAGTTACATCCTCAAAAAATTCCAGTAAATTAGTCAAGCACGATTTACCTTTTGTAAATCCATGTTGACTTTGTCCGATCCTGTCACTGTTTTCCAAGTGCTCAGCTATTACATCCTTTATAATGGAATCTAGCATTTTCCCCACTACCGATGTCAGGCTTACCGGTCTGTAATTCCCCGCTTTCTCTCTACCACCCTTTTTGAATAGTGGGGTAACATTAGCTACCCTCCAATCCATGGGTACAGTTCCAGATTCCAGTGAATTTTGGAAGATGATCAGCAATGCATCTACTATTTCTAGGGCCACCTCCTTAAGTACCCTAGGATGTAGATTATCAGGCCCTGGGGATTTATCGGCCTTCAATCCCGTCAATTTCCCTAACACCATTTCCCTACAACCCTCTCGCTATGAAGGCCAACATACCATTTGCCTTCTTAACCGCCTGCTGCACCTGCATGCTTACCTTCAGCGACTGGTGCACAAGGACACCCAGGTCTCGTTGCACTTCCCCTTCTCCCAATCTATTGCCATTCAGATAATAATCTGCCTTCATGTTTTTGACACCAAAGTGGGTAACCTCGCATTTATCCACGTTATATTGCATCTGCCATGCTTTTGCCCAATCACCCAACCTGTCCAAATCATCCTGGAGTTTCTCGGCATCCTCCTCACAGCACACACACCCACCCAGCTTTGTGTCATCTGCAAACTTGGAGACATTACATCTAGTTCCCTTGTCTAGATCATTAATATATATTGTGAATAGCTGGGGTCCTAGCACCGATCCCTGCGGTACCCCACTAGTCACTGCCTGCCACTCAGAAAAAGACCCGTTTATTCCAACTCTTTGCTTTCTGTCTGCCAACCAGTACTCTATCCAAGTCAATACCTTGCCCCCAATCCCATGTGCCTTAACTTTACACACTAATCTCTTATGCGGGACCTTATCGAAAGCCTTTTGAAAGTCCAAATACACCACATCCACTGGTTCTCCCTTATCTATTTTACCAGTTACATCCTCAAAAAATTCCAGTAGATTAGTCAAGCACGATTTATCTTTTGAAAATCCATGTTGACTTTGTCCGATCCTGTCACTGTTTTCCAAGTGCTCTGCTATTACATCTTTTATAATGGACTCTAGCGTTTTCCCCACTACCAATGTCAGGCTTACTGGTCTGTAATTCCCCGTTTTCTCTCTACCACCTTTTTTGAATAGTGGGGTAACATTAGCTACCCTCCAATCCATGGGTACTGTTCCAGATTCCACTGAATGTTGGAAGATGATCAGCAATGCATCTACTATTTCTAGGGCCACTTCCTTAAGTACCCTAGGGTGTAGATCATCAGGCCCTGGGGATTTATCGGCCTTCAATCCCATCAATTTCCCTAACACCATTTCCCTATAAATACTGATTTCTTTCAGTTCCTCCCTTTCATCAGACCCTATGTTCCACGACATCTCTGGGAGGTTAT
This sequence comes from Somniosus microcephalus, assembly GCF_052327205.1. Lineage (NCBI taxonomy): Eukaryota > Metazoa > Chordata > Chondrichthyes > Squaliformes > Somniosidae > Somniosus > Somniosus microcephalus. The sequence continues at coordinate 276,223,354 of NC_140989.1, read as the reverse complement.
TTGTGTCCTCCTTTGTGAAGACAGAACCAAAATATGTATTTAATTGGCCTGCCATTTCTTTGTTCCCCATTATAAATTCCCCTGATTCTGACTGCAAGGGACCTACGCTTGACTTCGCCAATCTTTTTCTCTTCACATATCTATAAAAGCTTTTACAGTCAGTTTTTATGTTCCCTGCAAGCTTACTCTCATATTCTATTTTCCCCTTCTTAATAAATCCCTTTGTCCTCCTTTGTTGAATCCTAAACTGCTCCCAATCCTCAGGTTTACTGCTTTCTCTGGCCAATTTATATGTCCTCTCCTTGGATCTTATGCTATCCCTAATTTCCCTTGTTAGCCACGGTTGAGTCACATTTTTTGTTTTATTTTTATGCCAAACTGGGATGAACAAATTCTGTAGTTCATCCATGTGGTCTTTGAATGTTTGCCATTGCCTATCCACCGTCAACACTTTGAGTGAAATTCCTCAATCAATCCTACCCAACTCGTGCCTCATACCATCGTAGTTTCCTTTATTTAAATTCAGGGCCCTAGTCTCTGAGTCAACTACTTCACTCTCCATCATAATGAAGAATTCTATCATATTATGATCGCTCCGACCCAAGGGGTCTCGTACAACAAGATTGCTAATTAATCCTTTCTCATTACATAATACCCAGTCCAAGATGGCCTGATCTCTAGTTGGTTCCTTGACATATTGGCCCAGGAAACCATCCCGATGCATGATGCTAAATCAATTGTTAATTTTAAATGTGCGATTGATAAATTTCTGTTATCTAAAGATATTAAGGGATCTGGGGCAAAGGCAGGTATATGGAGTTAGGTCACAGATCACTGAATGGCGATACAGGCTCGAGGGGCTAAATGGCCTACTCCTGTTCCTATATTCCTATGATCCCTAAAACAACAGTTTGTGACACAGAATCCCACATTCCAACCACATTCTGTCTAAAAACATTTTTTCTAACCTGTCCTTTAATCCTTTTGGCGATGACCATAATCGTATGCCCTCTCAGGAAATAGAGAGTGAGAGAGAGAGAGAGAGAGAGAGATTATGGAAGATGGGAAGGCTATGAATGCAGAGTATCCATTAGAACCAACCAGTTTTAAAGTGGCAAGTCAAAGTGCCAAATTTCCCCTGTGACATATACACATTCTGCATGCTCATGAAGCTTTGTCTGCAGTACAGGAAGCCATTTGTTAATTCTGTTTAGTAAATACAGATATCATTCTCTCTTTTATATTTCCTCATGCCAATGATGCATAATGCCAACTGATGTCCACTATTACACTTTACTAAACTACTGATGAAAACCTTGCAGACAACATTTAAATACTACAATAATTTGTATCATGTTTGACATATCCTATTAGACTATGGTCTCCACTGGAGTTATGCTGGAGAGCTGACATAGCTGCAGGAGAAAGTGGAAGAACATGCATTGGAAACTGATCTCCCTGCTCTCCACTTTCTGCCCCTACTTCCGGGATTTCCCAACGGAAATGAGAACATAAGAAATAGGAAATAGGAGGAGTCGGGCATTTGGCCCTTCGAGCCTGATCCGCCACTGGCAAATAAGGACAGGCATAAGGAAGTGCTATGCAAATGACAGAAATACTTCATTCGACCTATTTTTCATTATTTGCGCTCTCTATTCATCCCTCATATAGAGTGCTGCTATCGGTGACAAAGTGGGTGGCCCTTTCTTTTGATCAAGATGCAGATCTCTGCTTCCCGCAGAACACTTCACCTAGTATCCTGGACCAAGAAGATAATCAAGCTTGAATATCAGTTGAGACTAGTACTTGGCCTCTGCCCTCAAAAGGGAATGTAGTGCTATACCATAGAGCTACTGGGTCTATTCATTCCAGCTATTATTACCAAGGAACATATCATGTTAATCATAGCTGGAAAAAAACCTGAAAAAGTTATGATTATGGTTTACCATTGTTGGGTAACAAAAGCCTCTAACCTTATCTGTTAATGTCTATTCTAAGATCTATGCATAGTTTGTTAGAGGTTTTAAAAAATGATGGCCACCGAAATGTTAACTTTCCTCTCATTTCAAACTGGCCAAATGCCACAAGAATTCCTTCTTTTTGCTGTTTCAAACCTGTATTTGAAATATAGCCGGAAGCTCTTCTCCCTCAATGCCTGTACACTCCATCCTTCAGGATTCCCCTCCTAAGGGTGCATTAACTGAGAACATTTAATGGAGATTTTCCGCTAATCCTACTTCCATATATGTGGCACTCAAGGGGAACATTCCAATGAGCAAGTCCATTTATTGAGTTCCATTACTGACCTTTCAATATTATGACTACCATGCTGCTATCTAAACTGCACCTAAGGGGAAAGTCACAATGTCAGTGAACGGAGTTTTTATTATAAAGATGCTTTTCCAACAGTTCCAAAAGTTATAAACATTACACACAAAAAAACTTTGAAACTGCCCAAAAACAAACAGTCTTTACAATAAATATTCTGGTGGATTATTAAACTCACCATTGCTTGTACACAGGAATCTTTAGCTTGGAGGCTGAAAAGTCCTCTTTAATTCTCTGCACTAATCAAATGAAACTAAATTTGTGTCTGAAATAAGAAATCGAAAGTGCAAAGGTTTAAATTTAAAATGTGAGCTGTTTGTGCTCAGTGTCTCAAGTCTATAACCTACACAGATTATTCTTACTCACGGAGCATGGTAAATTCACAGTTATGTAACTGAATGAGTCATGTCTCTTTTTTAAAGGTGCTCTATTTTTGGCTCATCCAAAATAACTTAAACACTGCTTTGAGAAGCCTGTTTTAAAGATGTTAAAAATGAAATGATTTCAAAATCAGTTCCTCTGACCATATTACCGAATTACACTCCAAAACTACATTTGTTTTTGGTTAAAAAAAAACTTCTCTCCTCTTTTCCTAATCTTCTGCTGGGTTACGGTTCCACAGGAACTAAATAGTCATTCTTTATGTGTGAGTCTAGACAGTGAGGGTGGGGACATTTGTTGACTGTGGAGGGCATGACAGTGGAACACAATCCTCACCTGATATTCACTAATGTGCAATTCCAGCAAAGGTCATTGCATTGCGATAAAGAACAGGAACCACGGCTGATTTCCATCCCCCCTGACTGGCCCACAGGTTCCCACAAATCCTGTCCTTCCCACTTGCCTGTTGAGGGCAGCTAATTCACCACAGACCAGATACTGGAACCTGGAATCTTCTGCTCTACGTTACTTTCTACCAGATCAAGTTGAGTTTAGATTTAAATCGATGAAATGCAATACTATGTGCTCAAAGTTAGATAGTTTTACATTATAACCGACCCTCTTCTATTGACATAAACCCCACAAACTGTTTCTGGATGATGAGAACTCTTATCTTGCATGGTTGTCTTTACAGTTTTATGCAGCTTATTTGCTGTGTGGCATTCTGTGATGGACGTTTAAATGAAATGCAATTCAATAAGCACCTGCCACTGTTGCAGTATTGCATCACTTCTGGCATCCCATGACAGAAAGAATACTGGAACCATGGGCAAGGTGCAACACAAGATAGTAACATGGATCAGAGGATATTGTTATGGGGAGAGACTTCGAAACATTATTATAGGTGGATCACTGGAACAGAGAAGATTAATGGGTTCATAGAAATGTTAAAAATTTTGAAAGGATTTGAGAGAGTAAACAGCAAAAGATTGTTACCACTGTTTGGTGAATTAATAACAAGGGGGAGTAAACCTAGAAAGCATAAAGTTAGTCTTTTTTTACACAAGGGTTATTGGAGTATAGAATGTTTTAACATTAATGGCTAGTGAAACTGAGTCATGATTTAAGAGGGAATTGAAAATAAAAATATTGAACAATATGGAGAACAATAAGGGATATGGGATAAAGTAGAAAGCTGTAATGTGGAGCTGGCACAGAAACACCCACACAGACACAATGGCCAAATGAACCCTTCCTATGCTGAAATTTCCATGAATGTGTAAGATTTGTAGCAGGAAGCAGTCAAATTGAAACACAGATCCGTATTCATCTGAAGTCTGTTGTTGTCACAGCCTTATTGCCTATTGACTTGGCTCTACGGGTTTCATTGTGAGATTTGGAGAAAGTCAGCGACACGATTTTCTTAAAAGCAAAGTTATTTTCAATCGTTGACTCATGTCTCTCTATGGAGCCTTTTCTCCCTCACCTTATTTGTTTATTGTTGTCAAGTATACTGTACTTGACAGAGGCCAGGGTTTTCCTTCCAGTGGTGGTGTTCCTGCCAGGCGGCATTTCCACCTTAACCCTTCAACTTGCCAGACCTCCAATTCAGCTTCCTGAGTCAGGGTTCATCACTTAAGCATGGCAGGTTCCCAGTGGGACTCTTAACTGCCTGGACGCAAAATCCTGGCAGTGCTGCAGTGGGGCCACTGTCATAACACCAGAAGAGGCAGCTGGGCAGTTAAAGGGGCAGAAGTGCCTCAAAGATTAGAAAAATGACCACGGCCTGCAGAGGAAGAGGGACCCAGTGTCATTCCCACCGTTTCCTCGGGCCTACAATCATAGCAGCCTCAGGAAGCAGCAGTAAGTGGTGGAAAGATAGAGTTGTGTGTCATTGGCATACATGAGGATGTTGTCTATGGAAGATTTCACCAAGAGGAAACATGTAAATAGAAAGAGGAGACCAAGGATAGAACCTTGGGGGATTCCCAAGGTGATGGTGCAGGGTGAGAAGAGAAGCCAGTTATAGATGCTTTGGCAACATTCAGATGGTAAGAGTGAAGGCAGTCCAACTAAGCTGGACAGTGAAGGAGAGTTGTTGGAGGATAGTGTAATCATCCATGTCAAAAGCCTCAAAGGGGTTGAGGTGGAAAAGAGGGATGAATGCTGCAGTCACAGTCACAGAGAAGTTATTTATTACTTGGGTTAGGATGGCTTTGCTACTTTGGGAAGGGCAGAAACCTGATTGGACAGATTTAAATAGGCCATTGCAGAAGAAATGGGCACAGATCTGTAAGGAGACATCCTGTAGATGGTACTTATGTTCCAGATATTGAGTATTGAAAAGCATTATTAATATTAAATAGATAGTAATGTCATCTTAGATAGATTAGGAAAGCTCAAAATTGATAGGGCTCCAGGTCCAGATAATATCCATCTAAGGGTAATTAAAGAGATGGCACAGGTGCTCCATGAGCCCCTTGCCCATAAATTCAATAGTTCAACAGAGTCAGGGAAAGTTCCCTTAAACTGTAAGCTAGCTCATGTAGTTCCTATTTTCAAAAAAGGGGGAAAATCAGCCCATCAGCCTGACATCCATTATTGGGAAGTTGCTAGAAGGGATCATAAAAGATGCCCTTTATGATCACTGGGAAAGGGAAGGGGCCATTAGAAATCCACAACATGGCTTCCAAAAATATAAGTCATGTCTAACAAATTTGATAGAGTTTTTTGAGGAAGTCACTAGGGTAGTGGATGAGGGAAATCCAGTAAACATTGTCTACCTGGACTTTCAGAAAGCCTTTGATAAGGTACCTCACACTGGGTTACTTCACAAGATGGAATCGTGTGGCATCAGTAGAAATTTGAAATGCTGGATTAGGAATTGGCTCCTATCTCACAGCCAAAAAGTTGTAGTTAATGGATGTGGTTCAGCTTGGAGGCACGTTACTAGTGGTGTCCCCCAGGGATCAGTCCTAGGCCCGCTACTCTTCATGGTCAATATTAATGACCTGGACAGCAGTGTTGGGAGTATAGTAAGTAAGTTTACAGATGACACCAAAATCTGTGCAATGGTTAGGATGGTAAGCAGGTGCAATCAGATCCAAAAACATTTAGGCCTAGAAATTCAGTGGGCTGCGCCACCAGTTAGCGCCCAAAGAGGGCACTCAGTGGCTTTAGCGCCACTGGCCACGCCTCCCGCGATATTTAGCGGGGCGCTAATGGCGGCGTTAGCTTGTAGCGCTGCGCCGCCACCGATGACGTCATTGGTGTGCGCAGCGCCCCGCTCCCGCCCCGATCGCGATATTTGGTCGCGCCCGCCTCTGTAACGCCAGTCGCAAATCGCGACCGGTTCACAGGGCCTACCTGTGGCGGTAGTGGCGCAAATTAAGGCGGAGGTGTGGGGCGGCCATTTTTCCCGGTGGCCGCCTGCCAGCACCTCCTCGCGCCACCCTCCCCGGCCTCCTGATCCACCCCCCGGGCAGTGCCGGCTGTGTCCCAAAAGCCCGGCACTTCTCCTCGGTGTCGGGCTCTTTTGCTGGCACTCGCGATCGGTGATCGCGCTGGTGCAGGCCCCTCCCCCTTAAGAAGGGGAGGAAGGCCTGCAGTACAGCAGCGCGCCGTGCCACAGCATGTGGCGCTGTGGCACGTAGCGCGGCGATATTCAGTTTGAGCGCCCCAAGCGGGATGCGGGGAGCCTCGAGCAGCGCCCCGAGTCCCTCTTGGGGCGCTCCCACTGAATATCGGGAGGGCGCAAGCGGCTCTGGCCGGAGCGCAAATTCCGGCGCCCAGGCGAGCTTGGCGCCCCAAACGCGGCGCCACTGAATTTTTAGCCCTTAATGTGTTAGGGGAGTGGGCCACACATTGGCAAATGGCATTTAATTTAGAAAAATGCAGTGTCATGCACGTTGGTAGGGCCAACACAGAATACACGTATCATTTGCAGGGAACAATACTGAAAGACGTCGAGAGAGAAAAAGATCTTGGTGTTATTTTGCACAAATCACTGAAGATTCATGATCAATGTAGAGAAACTATAGCTAAAGCTAACAAGGTTTTGGGTTGTATTAATAGAACCACACAGTATAAATCAAAGAACACCATTTTGACACTATACAGGTCACTGGTTAGACTGCATCTAGAGTACAGTGCCCAGTTTTGGTCCCCCCACTTGGTATGAGGCCTTGGAAAAGGTTCAGAGGAGAGCTATAAGAATGATTCCTACGTTAAAGAACCTCAGTTACTCAGATAGGATCAAGGACTTTGGTCTATTTACTTTAGAGCAGCGTAGACTTAGAAGTGACCTGATAGATATCTAAAAATAATTAAAGGGCTGGACAGCATCCCTATTGATAGATTATTCCAGTTTAACAGATTGGGGAGGACCAGGGGACATGAGTTTAAACTATGAAAGAGGCTGGATATTAGGCGGTTCTTCTTTTCCCAGAGAATTGTCAGCCTATGGAATATATTGCCGTCTGATGCAGTGGGTGCTGACTCTCTGCCTGCCTGCCTTCAAGAGGGAGCTGGACCAGTTCCTGACGGGGACAGAGATCGCACCATATAGAAGGCAAGTGTCTTTATAGGCAAGTACGATAGACAGCCTTCCGGACTCAATATCGAGTTCAACAATTTCAGATCATAACCTCGGCGCCTATTACATCTTCACTTATTTTTTTACCCACACTTTTGATTTGGTTCCCCCCCCCCCCTTTCCTTTTTTTTTCTCTCTCCCACATGGCAGCTGTCTCCCATTCTGCCAGTACACTTCACACCTAATCTAGAGCTGTCTTTTGTCTCCACTAGTCCTATCACCATCTCGTCTCGTTTTGAATACCTCTTAATGTCTCTTCTTTTTGGTTCTCTCCCAGCCCGGCCTCTTAATCTATTTCATTCCCTGTGCCTCTTTAGTCTTGATAAAAGGTTTTGACCTGAAACGTTGACTCTAATTTCTCTCCACGGATGTTGCCTGGCCTGCTGAGTTTTTCCAGCATTTTCTGTCTTTATAGGCAATGCTTGGTCCACATGATCTCCTGGACTGGTTTCAATTGCCTGAGGGGATCGGAGAGGAATTTTAAAAAGTATTTTTTCCCTTATTGACCTCGAGTATTTTTGCCTCTCCTAGGAGATTACATGGCGATGGGGGTGGGTGTAAGGTTGGGTGGAGGGGTGGGGAGGGAGGTCAGGGGAGGGAAAGAAGTGTTTAGCCATGATGGTCTGGCCATCGTGGTGCGGGGCAGGCTTGATGGATGAGCTGGTCTTTTCCTGCCCGTTAATTTTGTATGTTCGCATGTTCAAGGACCTTGAAGATGCAAGGGAGGTTGGGAACGTATGGTAGTTTGCAAGGATGGGGGACTGAGGGTGGGATTTTTGAGGAAGGGCATGGTGACAGTGATTTTAAAAGGGATGGGTCAGTGCTTTTCGAGAAGGAACCATTTACAATCTCAGCCAAGATAAGGAAGGTGGGTGGTCAGCAGTTTAGTAGGGATGAGGACGCATGAAATGAGGTCAGAGAGGGCGTGGGGCGAGATGGGAGAAACACTAGAGGGAGACAGGGTTTAGGACTAGGGAAGGGGGGTTCTGGACGAAGGTGTGGCTTGGTAGGCAAGAGGAATCAGGAATGCAGCAGAATAGATGCTCTCTATCTTGGTGACAAAGAAGTTCATAAGCTACTTGCACTTGTTGTTAGGGGTGAGTGTGGAGGGCTTTATGGAGTACGGTGGTAGTGGAGAAAAGAAGCCAGGGGTTACCTTTTATCTCCAGGATTATCCTGGAGTAGTGGGCAGTTTTGGCAGAGAAGTACAAGACCTGTTGGAACTTGATATGGTCCAGCCACATTATTGCAGAAAAATCGTTAGTTCACTGTAGAATTTTAGCCACTGCAGCAGATGACATGTAGACTATACTATACTTCACCACGTTTATTCCAGGAAAGTTAATAAGTCAATTATTTACTCTCTTTTTGGTTATAACTTTTGATTTAAATGATCAATTTGAATCAAACTATTACATCCTATGCTAAAGTAACATGCCCCTGAATAAAGTTTAATATTCTGAAGAAGATGGCCAGACACCGACAGTGTAAATTTCAAATATTAAAGTGACTGTGTTTCTGATAGATGGGGTGGCAATTATTTTGGGAATATTTAATTTGAAACATCATATGCTCAGTAAACCTTTGTCTTTGTGTTTGAAGAACAATTGAGGGAGCAATAAAAATGAAACTTTTCCCATTTTAAATCCCTCCAGTTCTATTCCGTACGCAGACATCCTATTAAAAAACTCTGTCGCATGTAGTGAATTTTTGTCATTCCAGCTCTGTAATCTAGTTCTCCCTTCAGGCCCTGGTCTTTGTCTCACTAACATTTGCCAGATCTAATTAAAAGAATAAGAACCCGTTCACATCAGCAGTAATCGCATGTGAATATGTTGTTTTTCTTTTGTCGCGACTTGATTTATTCTGCCACCAGGGATCTCAGCTGTGGATCAGTCTCCAAGAGCCCAAGTTACTGAAGTACAGTGTGGATTTGCCCATTCACCCACCTAGTTCCTGACACAGTTATCACTGTCGTGTATTAAAGATAGCCCAGAGAGATTGCACAACAGACATTGGGGGAGAAATTGGGTGAGTAGCGCCACTTGTTAGCGCCTAAAGAGGCAGGCAGTGGCTGTAGCACCACTGGCTGCGCCTCCCGCGATAGAGAGTTGGGGCGATAATGGTGGCGTTAGCCTTTTGCGCTGCGCCACCACCGATGACGTCATCGGTGTGCGCAGCGCCCCATTCGCGCCCCGTTCGCGATATTTGGTAGCGAACGCCGCAGTTGCGCCGTTCGCTACCTGCGCCCGGTTCACGGGGCCTTACTGTGCCGGCAGCGGCGCAAGTTAAGGTGGAGGTGCAGGGTGGCCGCCTTTTTTGGCGGCCGCCTGCCAGCACCTCCATCCCCGGCCTCCTAACCCCCCCCCCCCGCGGCATTGCCGGCTGTTTCCTGAGAGCCCGGCACTTCTCCTTGGTGCCGGGCTCGTTTACCGGCACTCGCGATCGGGGTTCGCGCTGTTGCAGGCCCCTCCCCCTTAGCACGTTGCACTGCGATATTCAGTTTCAGCACCCTAAGAGGGACGCGGAGCGCCTCGAGCCTCACCCCGTGTCCCTCGAGGGGCAATGAAACTGAATATCTGACGATCGCTGAAGCCTCGAACGCTGCGCTAAATCCTGCGCTCAGGCGACTTTTGCGCCCCAACCCAATTTCTAGGCCACTGTGTTTAGCTTTTCTTCTTGAAACTTAAAAAAAAATCTTTTATTCGTCACTAAGCTGAACAATAATGGATCATCTACTTAGTCGAGGCAAAATACATTTCCAGTATTTGTACCTTCCCACCTTTGGATTTGTCTTGGCTACAAACACAATCTCATAATGTGATCCAGATGAGTCACTGCACTGCACTCTGCTTGAACAAAAAGATTAGGGCTTGTAATGCAGAGTTGGTATTGTTTCTAACGGACCATTGATGAGGATTCCAACAAAGTGAGATATTACAGAAATGGCTTACAGCAGCAATATTCAACACCGTGGTGGACTCCACTACATTAAAAAAAAACGGTTCATGTAGGAGCTGGTTGTCACAGTCCACTCCCATATTGGATCATACTGACCGTCCAATTTGTTTACTTGAGGGGATGAATTTATGGGTTCCAAACTAGAAATTCCTGGTGTTGAAGGCATTTTACTTTTGAACAGTTACAGTGAACTTTTTCAACAACATAACCAGAACTTATCAATTTGAGAGCAGTTACAGTGTAAAGACAGAAGACACAGTCCATGTCTCTAGTCAGATGTATAGACACTTGTTTTATCTGTGTGGTGACCTTTATGGAGAAAGGATGTGGCATCTTATCTGTTCGGCTAACTATAAGCTTAACCGCCCAACCCCACGAGAATGTGGAAGGTCTCTTGTTTAAATCATAACCTGTTCTCCACCTGATCGTCTGCTGTGAATTCAACAGTATCACAGATGGCAGTCTAAGTATGTTTAAACGGCTGGGAATAATGAAGTCAAGATATTTGTGTATATCTAGATATTAGTACAGTCAGGTCTGCTATGTAACAAAGTGGGCCAAAACAAACTAAAATCTGCAGTGGCAGCAATGTGAATATTGACACTGATACATGTGGGATACAAATCTATCATACGGGAGTTTTTTTAAATCAGTTTTATATATATATATATATATGTATATAGAGAGTGAGTTTTACCATTGTTTTCAGCTGCTTATAGCTCTCCTATCAATGCAACTTACTTACAAAAGGAGTTTTTTTTGGTAAATTTTTGCACTATTAAACTTTTTATGTAATTGAGAACCCTAACTGAATAGTAGGGCCCACTTAAAGAGCATCACCAAAGTTTAAAAGAATGCTACAACATACAATTAAACAGCACCTTTAACACAGAAAAATGTCCCAAGATGTTTCAATGAGGAATGAGTAAAAAATGGATGCCGAGTCAAAGGGGATGTTAGGTGACCAAAATCTTGATCAGAGGTGGGTTTTAACAGAGGTGGGTCTTAAAAAAGGAGGGGTGTGGAGAGGCGAAGGGGTTTATGGAGGGAATTCCAAAGTGTGGGGTGTAGCCGACTGAAGGCAAGGCGCCAATCATAATGCGAAGAGAGAGATGTACCAAAGGTGGGAGTCAGAGGAACAAAGAATGTGTGGTTGGGGGGGGGGGGGGGGGGGGTTGCGCTGCAGGATGTTGTAAAGATGGGGAGGTTTGTGAGGCCATGGAAGGATTTAAACACAAGGATAAGAGTTTTAAATTTGACGCTTTGTGGGGATCAGGAGCCACTATGGGTCAAGGAAGAAAGGGGTGATGGGCAAGTGAGATGTGGTGCGGGCAGCTTGTAGATGAGGAAGTGGGGGGGGGGGGCGGGGGGGGGGGGGAGTTGCTAAGGATGGATCCTTGAGGGATTCTGGAGGCGACAGTGGAAGGACAAGAAAAGAAGCCATTACTGGAAATCGTCTGGCTACAATTAAATAGGCACGAATGGAACCAAGTGAGGGCTGTCCACTGAGCTGGAAAATGGAGAAGGGGTGTTGGAGGAGGATGATGTACTCGACCGTGTCAAAGGCTGCATAGAGGTTAAAGACACCATAGTCAACGCAGAATATTATTTGTGACATTGATTAGGGCCAATCAGTGCTTTGGGAGAGTGAGAAACCTGATCGGAGGGATTCAAAAAAAGAGAAAGATTTGCATTTATATTGCGGCATTCACAACCTCAGGACGTCCCAAGGCGTTTACAGCCAATTCAAACAGGGAGTTAAGGCAGGTGGGCATGGATCTGGGAGATGACAACATGTTCATGGACTTGAGAGGAAAAAGAGGTTGGAGATGGCGCAATAGTTTGCAAGGACAGAGGGGTTGAGGGTGTTTGTTTTGAGGAGGGGGATGATGATGGCTGTTTTGAAAGGGAGAGTTACAGTGCCCAAGGAGGGGGAACCCTGACCTCCTTCAGTCTTCCTACAATCACTAGGCTTTTGAAGTCAAAGCTTAAAATCACTTAGCCTTTTCTTTAAAAAAAAGATACTTACATAAGTGTCACTATTAGGCAACCTTGAATACCCTGGTGTGCTTGCACAGCAAGACTCTGTACCTCACCAGAAATGAGTACTCTTGTTTACTAAGGTCTGGTTGCAGAGTGCCACCATTTAATATGCATTTATCAACTGATTTCCATTTACGACCATATGAACATATGGAAAAGAGCATCTGGTTCACAAGCCTGCCCCACACAGTCGTGATGTGTGAAACATCATGAATAGACACCCCCTACCCACCAACAGTCATGTAATCTCCTGGGAAAGGCAAAAGAAAACCCATAAAAACTCAAGGACAATTATGTAAAAATATCCTCTCCAACCCCCTTAGGCGATTGAAAACCAGTCTGAGGCCACATAGACCATTCTTATATTGCCTAGTATTTCACCTACCTTTTATAAGACGTGACCTCTGCCCCAGCCAGGAACAGGTCCTTCTGAAAGTTTTCAGACTTTACCACTGCTTGAACACTTACCCAGTCCGGTGACTGTCACTGTGGCTTGAGCCTGGACCTTTCCAAACTGGTTTTCAGCCTCACAGATGTATGTGGCTTCATCATTCACCCAAAGGTCTGAAGTGAAAGGATTTACATTTTGTTAATTCACTCAATTCCACTGATTTATACCAATGGAGGCGAGAACACCATTTACTCCTGGCAGTTACAGTACTGAAACATAGTTTCCATTTTATGGAAAGGATTGAAATACTGTCCCCTTTTTATTGTGAAATGTTCGAGTACAATGACAAGATTGTTTAAGGATATAAAAAAAGATGGGCTACCTTAAGAATACCGATCTCGATTGTACGACATGATCGGGTGGAATTATTGGGTCAGAGCCAATACTAAACTCAACGGTGCACTGACTTCCTGAAACTACATTAATAGTTAATACTCCAGTGGCTATAGGGCAGAGGCACCAGAATAGTTACAGCTATTAAAATTGACAGCCACAAAATAAAGGATAGAATGTAAGTACCATAGGGTTGCTTTCCAAATTGACAAACTCTTCAGTTTAAATGCAAAGTTCAATAATTTACCTTCAGAAATATTACATTTTCACCTATAAAAAAACTTACTACTTTAGAAATAATAAAATAAATGAAGAAAAATATCCAGTTTGAAATACAATTAAGCATCATTATTACTAACTCCTGGGGCCTGAATACAATTTGAGGATATAAAAAGGGAGGGACACAGAAAGACCTGAGGACCTCCTTAGCTCACTGCATTTAGTTCTGACCTAGTAAGTCTTGAGGGTTTTATCATATTTAGGCTTCGACCTCTATTGACTCTTACGGAGCTCCAGTCAATACACGAGAGTAAGTTTGGTAAAACTGGACCATTGTATCAGTAAGCGGGGGGAGATTTCTTTCTGCTGATAATCCTAGCAAAAACAGCAGTGCGAGTAGAAAATGGGTAATCCTATTTTGTACTTATGCTGCCTGTTCCTTAAAATTATAGAGAAAGAATTTCATCCTCAAAGTTTGTTAGAGTGAGGTACTTATACATACAGAATGTCACATATGCCTAGTCCTTCAGTTTATAAGTACAGATCTAATAGTGTAGGGAATATTCAGAGGTAACATGTAACAGCTACAAGAGACTTACTATTAAAGAAGAGACTTCCTGTTCTCAACTGAGTCACCGAGCTGACTGCAGAGTGTCTGGAGAAGATGGACTCCCCATCCAACCGCCGCCACCTGATTTGTGGGTTGGGGTAACCCTGCGCTTGGCAAGGTAGAGTCAGGTTTGAACCAATGTCCACTGAAATATCCAGCGGGGATTGTGAGAAAACAGGAGACGCTGTGGAAAAAGATGAAACCAGTAAATGGTTTGGCTTTATTAGTGTAGGTCTGTTTTCACACAAAAGCATCAATAGTAAAATTAAAGGGGCACTATTGTCCTGTGAAGTATTTCACATGCTTTCTTTCTCTGAGCAGGATACTAGCCAGAAGAGATGTGTAATTTTTGTTATAATGATATCACATGCGATGATGTCTTTCATTAAAATTGGTGCTGTTTCATCGTGTGCTTGTAAGGAAATACTGGTGAATCTCCCTTGGCATTGCTCATGATGAGACAGAAGATACGACAAAAGTTTACTGTTTGAGTTAAGTGAGGCAAAGAAAACCACTTAGGATGTTCTAATGAAGACGGGTGATGTAATGGGAAGGACAATGATGTGCCATATGGCCTTTTCTCATTTTTGCACACACTAGATTGAATACCATAGGGGGCCTGCACAAGCAAGCTGTGGAAAACTTATTTTTGGGTAATGGACGGTAAGAAATGGTTCTCTGGAAATAACCTTTTGAAAATCTAAATCAGTTAAGGGGAAAGGTTAAATGAGGAAGTAAATAACATTACAAAGCAGCAAGGCAGCAACTAAAACCTCAATAAAGTAAATAGTGAATTTGTTATAGAAACCTACAACCAACATCCAAGGTGACCTGACCAGATGCTCTTCCTGCATCATTCATGGCCACACAGGTATAGTCTCCCGCATCCAGGTCCTGGGTTCCCTGAATCTTCAGAATACCTTGACGAGTATCAATGCTCAGAAAATTGGAAGGTCTCAGCTCAAGGTCACCTGAAGTCACAGAAAATGTATGTTTAAAAAAATATAGGAACAAGTAAATATGTAACAGACAGAGAAATATCACCCACTATTTTCAATCTTTTTTGGACAAAATGACGCAATCGTATCATTAGCATTTTGCATGTTCTCACCTGGGCAACAGGGAGGAGCCTCTTATCTCAAGGAACAAGTAAACTCCATCTGTTGTATAGCTAATATGCCTCCCAATGGTTAAGCCTGTGCTGGGAGTTATTGAAGAGTTGGCAGCCTGCTTGTCCATCCCTGCAGCTAGAGCAGGCTGTAAGGAGGAGAATGGCAGGCAGGGGCTGCACAAGTCTAACACTAGCTTTTGTCAAATCTCCTTGGACAAATTAATGCCACATTTGGGGAATAAAAGTTTGGCCAACATTTGTCCACTTGCCTCCAGCTGGTTAGCAAATCTGTCAAGATTGCTACTGTTTAGAGCAAATACATAACTGTGATTTTTCAAAAATGTATCGAACAATTATGAAAATCCACAAATTTATGAAGAATGGTAGGAGATAACAATGAAAGGCATTAATTGTGGGGAATTTCTGAAATCTTAAATCACAGAGATTGTGATGTTATGATAATGAAATAGTTGCATATATTTGATGGGCTACTGACAGGAGCCAGTCATGTATTGTTGCAGAGAGGGGCAGATGTGAGGCTGCTGAATGTTTTTTTAATCAAGTTGTTCCTGGGTAGTTTTACTAAATATAAAGATGTTTGTAGAGACGGCTGCCACATGGTGCAGCACAATAGTGTACTAACGCACTAACCCAATGCACCATGATGGGTTGGAGGCAAGTTCAGACCCACAGTTTCCAACACAATGGGAATCAATGTCTGCTAAGCCATTTGGAGAAGCAGTGAGCTGAGGGACAATCATTTGCTCAATCATTAACCCCTGCCATTCCTGATGTCTGGTTACTAAAAGTAGAGCAATACTTCACCTGTCTGCCCACTCATCTGTGGATAATGCCTGATGTGCAGGTGGGTAAGACCTAAAAGGGGCAGTGCTTAAAAATGAGAGGGGTGCAGAGATACAAGTTAAAAGGTTTAAATAAAGATATCGTTTTGAAAGTGCTCCCACCCAACAATACCTTCATTGTAACAAAAAGAGATATTCTTGCATGTTCCATCCTCCATTTTTATTCTTACTCAGTGATGACAAATTTGGTATTAATTTCCACACTGGAATAGTTTAGCCACATTTGTAATTTTTCTGAATTTTCCACTTCTTCAGTGTCTCTGCTCATTCATCTAAAGGCATTGGCAAGTGTTATGATAGAGGAACACATTGGAGGTTGGTCCAAAAAGTCGAAAAACATGGAACAGCTGGGCAGTTATTGAAGTGTTATTGGCAACTGGCTGCATTAAAGGAGCTGTGTCAAAGTGATGGGAAGTGACTAGTGGAGTGCCCACAGATCATTGCTGGAACTTTTGTTGTATATCATCTTGTGTATAAATGATTTGGATATGGGAAGAGAGAAAATGTTGTCAAAATTTGCTGATGACACCAGGGTAGAGGGGGGTTTGTAAACAATCGAGTAGGCTCATCTGCTGCAAATTGGGAAGCTGTGCTGAAAAAAGGCAAATGAAATTTAATATGGACAAAGTGATGAGACTAGGGAAGGAGAATAAACATTGGATCTGTAAACTGTCTATAGAATACAGCACAGGGAAAGGACTTGGGGGTATTCGTGGATAGATCGTTGAAGTTATCCGCGCAGCGCGCAGCAGTAAATAAGGCAAAAAGGGACTGAGTTGCATAGTGCATGGAAAAGAATGCAAATCAGAAGATATGATTCTGGGTCCACACAGGACATTGGTTCATCCCCATCTGGAGTACAATGCAGCAGAGAGCGACCCATCTGATATCTGGCATCAAGACAGCTGAGCTACAAAGGGAGACCACAAAAGCTGTGTTTGTTTACACTAGAGACTGAGATGATTTTATTGAGATATTCAAGATCCTTAAGGGCATTAACTGAGGAATTTTTTTGCCACGGTCTGGAGAAAACCAACAGGGGACGGAAGGGCATAGGTTGAAGCTCAGAAGGGGGAAGGTGAATGGACAGACTAGATATAATGTTAAAATGGAGTTGGACAGGCATTGGATGAGAAAATCAATCAAGGGATATACAGGTAGTTAGTGAACTACGTATTCTGGTTTTGAACTCTGGCACCAGCCAGATGGACCAGAATGGTCTTTTCCAGGCCTGTACATTCCTAAGTTCCTAGGTAATAACTCCCAAAGCAGCACTATAAAATCCAAACTCCCGATTCAATGATGGAACAAAGTGTCGTTTGGGCCTTTCATCACCATTGTATCTTAATAGCTCAGGACATTCAAACCTGTTACCATAGACATGCTGTTTTCTCTTGTACTCTGTTCCAGGGCTTTAAAAGTTGATATACAACTAGGTCATATTTTTAAAAAAGAGTTTCCACAATTAGCTTTTAAGTGTACCCTAAGCAGCTGTTTTCTGTAGATTTTCTTACCAGCCCTCCCATCTTGGCACAGCACAGACTCACTACCGCCTTTGTACTCAGAAGTCCAGCTGAGATTCCGACTGGTGGGAATGTCAGATAGAAGTGCCAGTGGGGCTGTAAATATGTTGATTACACAGTCCACTTTTTGATTGGTCCAGAGCCATGTGTAAATAACACAAACTCCACAAGTGTGTGTATCCTGTTCCAGCTTTGTTGATGGGTCTTTCATTGAAAATCTAACTATCAGTATTACACTTTTTGAAAATGGTTCAATCTCATACAAGTGTAACAGTTCTTGAAATTTTTCTTCACAAATAATAATTTGCAGGAGCTTAAGGGGGAGAAATTCGGTATCGC
Source organism: Somniosus microcephalus (assembly GCF_052327205.1). NCBI lineage: Eukaryota > Metazoa > Chordata > Chondrichthyes > Squaliformes > Somniosidae > Somniosus > Somniosus microcephalus. The sequence goes on along the minus strand of NC_140989.1, from coordinate 276,205,598 downwards.
CCCGTTTGGGGCGCTAGTATTGGCGGTGCGCAAAGTTTAGCGCCAGGCGCAAATTATCGCCACCTCCAGCAATATTGGGTATCTGCGCCCGAGGGTGATTGCGGCGCTAAATCAGGCGCTGCACGACAGTCTTAAGGCGCTAACCCGGCGGCACGACGCAGTATCTCCGCGGGCGGGCGCAGCGCAGGTGCTGTCAATTATCGAGTGCAGCCAGACACGCTGGCGCCGGACAGCTCTTAAAGGGGCGGATCGATCATCATCTCCAGCCACACCTTGCGCATCGTAGGCCTCAAACTCGGTGGTAACCTACCTGTGGCGTCAACAACTGCCTGAACATGGAGAGGGCCAGGGAGTGAGGGGGCATTGGATGCTCTGGTTGGCGCAGTGGAGCGCAGGCGATCTGTACTCTACCCAGAGAATGGCAGGAGGTCTCATTACAGCGACTATCGCAGAGCTTGGAGGGAGGTTTCCAACAGAGTCACCTCCAGCAGCATGGTTCCCAGGACTCCTGTGCAATGCAGGAAGAAGTTCAACGACCTCACTCGGGTCGTCAGGGTGAGTGCCTTTTTCAGAATCATCTTCATCCCTCCACCTGGACCAACTTTATGGCCAGAGGGTGTGCAAAGCCCCAATGGCCAGCTGTCATCCAGCACCCATGGCCCTTTCTGGAAACACACATGCACATTCAGCTCTGTGCATAATGTAAGGGCTCCTGGACCATGGGAGGCATGTCATCCCAGATCAGGGCAGCATAATGTAAGGGCTAATCGACCATGGGAGGCATGTCATCCCAGATCAGGGCTGCAGGTTTCCTCACACCCCGTCCTTTCTCTTGCAGGCCAAGCTTGCCCATAATAGAAGGCAACAGCATCAGACCGGAGGAGGCCGGCCTCACCTGCAGACCCTCACAGACCTGGAGGAGCAAGTCCATTGGATTGTGGCAAGCCGGATGATTGGCCCCATCGCCTCTGGAGATGCCGACCCCATTGTGGACAGCAATGGTAAGGTCATCACCTTTTTGACCGCTCTCCTTCCACTTGTTCCCCACACCAGCATGCTTTTTCACTCTCGAGCCAACTCAGAGCATTGCAGCACTCATGCATCCCTTGCTGCCACCCTGTCCTTTCGCTAAAGCCACTCTTGAACCTCCCTGCTTTCAGATGCTGCATCACCAGCTCGGGAGGCGGGCCCTCAAGTTGCCAGTGCAAGTGACTCTGGAGGCGACGAGGAGGAGGAAGCCGGACCATCCGTGCCACCCTCAGGCGAGCCAGCCCATGTCCAGACTGGGGAGACGCCTTCGCTGGAGGGGAGTGGGGGGGGAATGGTCTGAGGAGGATGCAGCTCCAGGACCCAGCGGCCTGCAGCAACGCGAGTGGGGTAGGGAAGCTCGGGGGCACCGTCTCCCCGGAGGGCGAGTCGGGCCGCGAGTGCTGCTGCACAGAGCGCAGAAGAGGTGCATGCCCTCGCAGAAATGAGCGCCCAGGCTGGGCAGAGGCACACTGAGCTCATGGCTGCAGTGGCAAGGATGCCCGATTGCATTGAGATACTGGCAAGGAGTGTTCAGGACTTCGGCGCAGCACAGGCAAGGAGTGTGCAGGACTTCGGCGCAGCACTGGCAAGGATTGTCCAGGACTTCGGCGAAGTACTGGCACCTGTCACGCAAGTGCTGAGTGCTGCCACGCAGTCAGTGGCTGGTCTCATGCAGATGCAGATTGAGGCCACGCGAGCACTGACTGCTGCCACCCTCGCTGGATTGGGCAGGATTCCCCGGGGCCCTCGCCACGCCACAGCAGGCCAGCAATCTGTGCACCAGCCGATTGCTGCGCATGCTGCGGTGCTGCCCCGTCAGAGTGCCAGTGTGTCGGCCGACCAGGGAGCTGCTGTCCGCTCTCAGGATGACAGCATTCCTGATGCCACCACTGGCACTTCTCCACTGCAGCTGCCACCACCTGTAGGACAGACTGCTGCCGCCCATGCAGAGTTGGAGCAGTCAGCAGCCGGGCCCTCCAGGCCCAGAGCTGGTCCAGGCCGTACCTCAAGGGCATCTGCGGTCTCAGTTTCGGACAGTCAGCAGGCCTCCCTCAGCCTTGCTGCAGCCACTGGGGTCCCATTACGGAGGAGCTGCAGGGCGGGAAGGGGACAATTCCGCAAGGGAAGCAGATCACCATTGAGGGGCAAAAAGTAGGAGGTGTTGCTAAATTATGTTATTTCTTTCATTCAAGGCCGAGGATGCTGGTCTGAATGTTGGTTATGTTTTGGACATTGTCTCCAGGGTGTGAGAGCCAGTTATGTTTTGGACATTGTCTCCAGGGTGTGAGAGCTAGTTATGTGGCAGTCTGTTTGTTTTGGTGTTTGTTTCCATTGCTTTGTCATGCAGGAAGGATACACAGTTTGTTAAATAAAGAAGTTTATTTATTCACAATGTCCATGTCTGTTCTTTGCACAAATTGTTGCCTTGACCGGCTTAGGGGTAGCAGAACGGTTCCATTCATGTTCTTGGAATGGCAGAAAGCATTCCCTCAGAGGGGCCTAGAAGCTATAAGCCTCTGACGGACGGCCCTTGCAGTTTGTGCCTCCCTCCCATCTTGGTGCTGCTCCTCCTCCTCCTCCTCTGCTGGTGCTTCAATGTCTGGTGGCATTGGCTGGGTCCTGAAGATTGCCAGGTTATGCAGCATGCAACACACAACCACGAAGTGGGAGACTCGCTCAGGTGAGTACTGAAGGGCTCCTCCGGAATGGTCCAGACAGCGGAACCGTTGCTTCAGCACGCCGATTGTGCGCTCCACGATGTTTCTAGTCGCTTGATGGCTCTTGTTGTATCATTCTTCAGCAGGGGTGCTGGGCGAACGGAGCGAGGTCAGCAGCCAGGGGCACAAAGGATAGCCCTTGTCCCCGAGAAGCCAGCCTCCTCGGTGAGCCGGGGCTTCGAAAAGGTCTGCCACAGAAGTCTGGCGCAGGATGAAGGCGTCGTGGCTGCTGCCTGGAAAGCGGGCATTGACAGCGAGTACCAGCTGTCGGTGGTCACAGACCAGCTGCACATTCAAAGAATGGAACCCCTTTCGGTTGCGGAAATCCTCCGCATTCTCTAGAGGTGCCCGCAAAGCCACATGCGTGCAGTCAATGGCGCCCTGCACCATGGGGAAGCCCGCTATCCTTGCGAAGCCCTCTGCGCGCTCTCGCTGCTTGTCTGGGGTCATTGGGAAGGAGATGTACTGCCGTCTCCTTTTAAAGAGGGCATTAGTCACTTGACAGTTCGCGGTGCATTGCTGCATCCGTGAGATGTTGGCAATGTCCCCAGCAGCGGCCTGAAAGGAGCCGCTGGCATAGAAGTTTAGAGCCACAGTGATCTTCACAGCCACTGACAGAGATGTCCTGCACCTTAGTTGATGCTGCAGATCTGGCTGAAGCAGGTGGCAGAGCTCAGTGACCACCTCCTTACTGAAGCGCAGCCTTCAGAAACACTGCTCCTCCGACATGTTGATATGCGAAAACTGTTGGCGGAAAACCCTGGCAGCGTAAGGTCTTGTGTGCCAACGTCTGTTGGCCCTCCTCCATCTGGCCATGCCTGCCACTCTATCCCTGTGTCTCTGTGCCCTGTCAATATGATTGAGAAGGACAACGTTCCCATCCAATGCAGCCCCCATAGTAAGTGCGCACTGAAAGTTATGCCGGTTGAGAAGCTTACCAACTGCAAAGTCATGTTCAGAAGGCTAAAGTTCCTCAGGTAGCGCTGGCTCACTGCAGAAATGGCTCTCCATTTGTCTCTGAGCAACTCTCTCTCTCTCTCTCTCACAGAAGGTGTGCTCCAAAAATGGCTACCACTAATAATCCAGGAAGAGTCCCCTTTAAATAGCGACCCCCAGCCCGACAGCGACTGGGAAACATTCCAGGTAACCGGTTGTTGGTAGCGACAGGCGGAACGGAGGGGGGCGCCACTGAATTTCCGGTCCGGGGCGCCCCAAGGGCGTTGCACACTGAAATGACGTCATGACCTGCGTGTGCCGGTGAGCGGGCGCTACAGTTTAGCGCCGGCACTAAATGTCCGCTCAATTTGGGAAGAGGTGTAGAGTTCGCTGCGCACGGGCGCTAGTTGGTTAGCGCCCCACTTCTCGACCTCTTTAGGCGCTAATGGGTGGCGCAACCAACCGAATTTTTCCCCCTAAGTATTTATAAGTATTTTTTGATTTATTGTTTGCTCAGTTACTTGAACAATTACTAATATTTTCATATTATGCTGAATAGTAGATCTGTGGCAGTGAAAGATGGTCTCACAGTACCAGTAGGTTTCCTTCTAGTTTTGTTTTACATAGCTGTTTATAAAGCTAATGGATGGTTCAAGTAGTTGACTGCCACCCTGAAGTCAGAATATGATGTCTTGGAATTCCCTTTCACATCAGCATGACGAGTCAAGCTTATTCCATTCTCACCAAAATGCTGAATGTACCTGTGGGAGTACAGATGCATTTTATCACTTGGTGGTGGAATGGAACAAACACAATTCACACTGCCCAGGTTATATCATTTGTCATCCAGTGGCACTGGCAACAGCTGTGGCATCTATGACCCACAGCATGCGACCCTTCCAGCTAAGGGGGATGTGCAGGGGCAGGCAGCACCCATACAGTGGAAGATCAGAAACCATAAGCTTATAATACAAGTCTGCTTTATGAAATAAAAACAGAAAATGCTGGAAATACTCAGCAGGTCAGGCAGCATCTGTGGAGAGAACCTAAAGTTTCAGGTCGTTGACCTTTCATCAGAACTGGAAAAAGTTAGAGATGTAACAGGTTTTAAGAAAGTACAGAGGCAGGGAAAGGCAGGAGAGGAGGAAAGAACAAAAGGCTAGGTCTGTGATAGGCTGGAAGGCAGGAGAGATTAAATGGCAAAAGTGATGATAGTACAAGGCAAAAGGGGTGGTAATGGGGCAAGTAAAGAAACAAAAGGTGGGTCTAGAGGAGCTGTAAATGGCAACAGCAAAATCATTACCATCACCTGCTGTCTGAAAAAATGGGAGCAGTGGTTATGATCTGAAATTGTTGAGTCCATAAGGTTGTTATCCCTTGGTGGTGGAATGGAACATTGAGCTTCATTGGAACAGTGTAGGAGTCCAAGGACAAAGAGGTCAGAGTGGTATTGGGGCCTGAGAAATAAAATAACAGGCGACCAGAAGCTCAGAGTCACGCTCGCGGACTGAACAGAAGTGTTCAGCAAAGTGATCACCTAATCTGCGTTTGGTCCCCCCAGTGTAGAGGAGACAGCATTGTGAGCAGCGAATACAGTATACTAAATTGAGAGTATAAGTAAATGGCTGTTTCACCTGAAAGGAGTGTTTGAACATAGGAACAGGAGTAGGCTATTCAACCCCTCGAGCCTGTTCCGTCATTCAATGAGATCATGGCTGATCTAGTGGGGTCCTGGCTGGTAGGATTGGAGGAGGTGAAAGGGCAAATGCTGCATCTCCTACGCTTGCATGGGAATGTACCGTGGGAAGGGGAGCAGGTGATGGGGGTGATTGAAGGGTGCACCAGGGTGTCACAGAGGGAACGGTCCCTTTGGAATGCTGGAAGAGGAGAGGAAAACGTGTTTGGTGGCGGAAATGGCATCTGTTGAATGGTGGGGTGGAAGGTGAGGACAAGGGGAACCCTATTGTGGTTCTGGGAGGGAGTGGAAGGGGTGAGGGCAGAAGTGTGGGAAATGGGATGGACATGGTCAAGGGCCCTGTCAACCATGGTGGAGGGGAATCCTCGGTGGAGAAAAAAAGACCTACCGGAAGCACTGGTTTGAAAGGTGGCATTGTCGGGAGACTGAGAAACTGGGAGAATGGAATAGATTCCTTAAAGGAAGCGGGGTGGGAGGAAGTATAATCAAGGTAGCCGTGGGAGTCAGTGGGCTTATAGTAGATATTGCTGGGCAGTCTATCCCCAGAAATGGAGACAGAGAAGTCGAGGAAGGGAAGGGAAGAGTCGGAGATGGACCATGTGAAGGCGAGGGAGGGGTGAAAACTAGAAGCAAAGTTGATGACATTTTTTCAGTTCTGGGCGAGAGCAGGAAGGGGCACCGATACAGTCCTCAATGTAACGGAAAAAGAGGTGAGGGAGAGGACCCGAATAGGACTGGAACAAAGAATGTTCCACATATCCCACGAAAAGGCAGGCATAGCTGGGACTCGTACGGGTTCATATAGTGACACCTTTTATTTGGAGGAAGTGAGTGGAGTCAAAGGAGAAGCTGTTCAATGTGAGAATAAGTTCAGCCAGGCAGAGGAGGGTGGGACTCTGTTCAAGGAGGAAGCGGACAGCCCACGGGGGCGTGGGGGGTGGGGGAGTGAGATCTCCAGAGGAGATGAGGTCAGTAACGGTCTGGTAAACGATGTCCGATGTCTTGAAGTTTGGTCGTGAGGTCTTGGGTCTTGGTCCGGGGGAGGCAAGAGGAGGTGTCGCAGAGTTGGTGTTCAGCCTCCGCAAGGTTCTGTTTGCCAAACAACAACAGCGCAGCCCTTGTCAGCATGATTAATGACAATATCAGGGTAGGGCCTGAGAGAATGGAGTGCTGCAAGTGCAGAGGGAGGTAGGTTAGAGTGAGTGAAGGGAGCAGAGAAATTGAGATTGCCAATGTCACGCAACAGTTCCCAATGAAAAGGTGAAGAGGCCAGAGCGAGGGGGCCAAGTGGGATTAGAATTCTGAAGACAGGAAAAAGTGTCCGCTGCGCGGAGGGAAAGGCTTCTGGCCAAAGAAGGAGGTGCGGAGGCGAAGGAAGAAGAGCTTAGCATCGTGCCAAGCTCTAAATTCATTGAGGTGGGGGCGTAAGGGAATGAAGCTGAGGCCTTTGCTGCGGACTGATCATTCAGGGCCAGCGAGGAGATCGTGAAAACAAAGCAAGGAGTGAGATTAGAAGGAGGGATGGGATCAGATTAAAGTGAAGGGGAAGAAGGATCCAGAGGGGCATTGGTAACTAAGACTGGTTGACGCGGTCCTTGTCACCTGAAAGGAAGAAAAAGGCAGATGAAGCGAAGGATGAAATGGAACTGTGGACCAGGACAGCTGAGGGACAGTGAGTCAGTGCTGCTGAAGAGAGAGGTCGAGAACATACATGTGGCAGTGCTTGGCATTGAGCGTGGATCTCAGGGAATGGTGAGAGTAGTGGTTCGAGGAACACGGAATATCAAGGAGATATCTGTAATCATGGGTGGATCTGAAACATGAAGGGTGGAATGTAAGTTGGAATCCACGTGGAATAAGTCGGAGCCGGAGACAGTTGCCGAGAAAAGAGATGTGGCTGTGAAAACGAGTTTTCGCAGGCACCTGATCAAAGATGAGAAAGGAAACAAAAAACAATGAATGTGAACAAGGTAAAAGAGACAAACGGAAATCCCAGCAGAGAGAAGAGCAGAACTTCTTCAAGCTGGGCATTCTCGTGTTGTGATTGAGGAATTGTAGAATCAGTGAGATATATTAGCAAGTTTATGTTGTGCACAGGACTTTATCCCTGTCCTTGTAACTCACTGATAATCACACTGGTCTGTATTAGGTGTGATAAGCAACATTTAAAAATGCAATGGAGCTGAAGCAGTGGACTGAAGGGCATTGGATGAAAACAAGGGGGGGCCGACCTCAGTCAAACACTTTTACTCGAGTGGGTGGACACCTTTTGTGAGATCTCAGCTGGAGCAACAGATCGATCACCGTATGGAAATGTAGAGAGGGAGAAAAGAACATTGTTCAATTTGTACCACTTTCAGCACACTTTAAGATGGGAATCTGCTGGTAGCCCACTAAAATAGTTGATGACAAACTGGTGGCAGTAAAGGCGGATGAGTTTATGAAACCACACCCTGCCAAGGCTGCAGGAAGATGCACATGGATGAGAGGGCAGGAATGGGGAAAATTTGCCTTTTTCAGGAAGAGGAAGATTATTTTACGAGTAAAAACTCGATAACAAGCTTGAAAATATACTCTGCAAGAGCTGTTCTTTATAACACGGACTGATGCAACCGACTGATATTCCACAGGACCTTTGATTTAGTGCCATCAGCGTCCAGTAAATTAAATCAAAAGTACTGAGAACAAGTCTGGAGCAAAGTACGCACAACTGAAAGTACTTGAAGCTCTTCAAAATTCCCAAAGCTCTTAGCTACAAATGGATAAACAATTATCACACGCTGTTTCCTGACTTATAATGGCATTTGTACCAGCAGTGCAAGCAGCTGATAAAACTCTCAAGTCCACACTTCCAATTAGTTTTTCCTGAATCCTATAGAACATTTCAGTTCAGCTGTTCCTCTCACCTTTGAACCATTTGACCTCTGGCTCTGGAACACCAGTGGTTCTGCATTCCAGAACTGAAGTGTCACCAAGGCCAATTAGGATTTCCTTTCGGATAACAGTGACCTTTGGAGCCTCTGAGGGGAAGAAAAATGACAAATTACAACTCCTACACAAACATCTTTCAGAATGTTAAATGAAAGCCATCCTTTTCCCCCCTCTATTAAATTGTTTTTACTGGCATAAATCTGTACTTGCTCTTGTCCTTGTGTTATGTTGTTCAAGACAAGATCACTGTATAATTTAGTCCCAATTGCTGTCTTCTGATATTCCATAATTTATTTTATTTGAATCTCACCATGAAACCTTGTTCACTTTGATTTATTTATTTTTAAAATTAAAAAAACACAAACTAAATTTAAATTTTAAATGAGAACTGCATTGAATTTCCCCATTATACTTTGTTGAATATTTTTGGGGACATTTTTTTTGACATCTTGAGAATAAAACTGAAAAAATGATACGAAACAAGGAATCATTGAGACTTTTTTTTACAAAAAGGCTATGAATATTGGAAGCCTGAAATAAAAACTGAAAATGCTGGAAATGCTCAACAGGCCTACCAGTATCTGAAACAGAAAGATAGATTAAAGTTTAAGGTGAGACTCTTCATTCGAATTCAAAATGTTGACTGACCTTTACTTTTTCAGATCCTGACTGACCTACTGTGCATTCCCACCATTTTATCTACTTTTTTAACCTCTTTAGCCCATGCAAATCAGGGTCTTTTGAAATTAATGGAATACCTATTACAATTTTGTGGTACCAATGGTTGGACCAAGCTCCATCTATCAGTACTATCAGTGTTGACTGGCCTAACCAGCATTCCTTAAAAGGACCACTGCAGGCCACTCAATAACAGTTCAAAAAATAAGATGTGAATATAACTTTTGTGGGCTTAGGAGGAGCATTAATGCTCCTTTCAGCCCCCAATCCAATCAGCGAGCTGCTCAAACTGCATGAGTATCTTGTTGACAGAATGGTAATGAAAATTGGTCGGGCCTCCCGCTGGCGTCATTATGTGGGCATCCTGAGTGCTCTGCCGACCGCCCGCTCGATGTCCGCTGTTACCAAAAAATCGGCCACTAGGTTTATTTAACTGCATATTGCACAGAATATCCTATTTACTTGTAACATTCAGTGAAATAAAAGCTTGTATCCTCACACTACGAGTCACGTGATTCAGTGGTGCTTTGCTATAATTTACATGGTAGAGCTACAGCTCGATTCTCACAACACATTTATTGATCATTAACATCAGGAAACTGCTCAATTCTACTACCAACTTTTGTGAAATAGTGCGTGCTTTTACATTATACAGAAAAAAAACTTGCCGATTATGCCAGGCTGTAACATACTGCACAGCTCCAATACATGAATAAATTGTTCAAGTGTCATTCTCATGGTGTATGACATATTGATCTTTTATGGGACACACCTGAATCCCTCATCAATCTACTTATCTTCTCAACCAGTACATAAAGCTAACCAGTTTTCAGCATACATGCATCAGAGTTTGCACTGTAACAAATGATACTAGATGAGAAGGAATTACAGGGGAGAAATTCATTATAGCCCCATTTGGGGCACTAAATTTTAAAAGTTGAGAAAATTAGCGGCAGGTGCTAATGTTACTAAACATTTAAAAAATTCAGTTTTGCGCTCCAGGAAGGAAGTGGAACGCTAAATCAAGCGCTCCACTTCCTTCTTGGAGTGCAATCGGCAGCAGGCGGGGCGGAGACTTCAGCAGCGCTGCATACTGGGCCGTGCAGCGCTGCCGCGTTCAAAGGCTCCTTCCCTCCCTTAAAGGGAAGAGCCATCGCTGCAGGCTCTGCAATATGAAAAGTACCTATCTGGACCACCAAGGCAGCCGCGATCCCGTTCGATCGGCCTGGCATTCAAGCAGAGTGCTGGGCTGATCAATCACGGGCAGGAATCTGCGAAAAAAATGGGATCAAGAAAGGTAATTTTTTTCTTTGCTTACCTCAGCAACCTCACCTTTAATCATCGCCCCTGAAGCAGCGGGCTGCCTGATACACGTCTCCTGCAGCTGTCAGTGTTTTCAACCGGGGCTGCTGCAGGGGCCGGAAGTCAATTTCGGATCCGGGGTGATGTGCACGCGATGATGTCATGATCTTCGGGCAAAGGAGATTGGGGCGCAACGCCGTAGCACCGCTGCAAAACTCCCGCCATATGAGTCGATGTCAGCGCCGCGCCCGGTCACAAAGCCATTTACGCCCCGTTAGTGCCCCCAGGGTGCACAAAGGCACCCAATTTCGCCCCCACCACTTTTCACCTTATATATTCTTTGGGCACATTGAGTGACTTCTCTTGGAAGAGAAAATGATTCAGATGTCTGTATAAACAAGCATATAGAGCTTGTTGAAGTTGATGGCACTGTCTCTTTGCTGTGCTGGGACATGCTGTATTTAATGAAGTCAGATGCCCTGCAGAAGAGGACACCTGTCACCTGTTGAATACAAGTCCTCAGAGCTCCTTGGCTGATGTTACAGAGGTCTCCAGAATGTCTTCTGGAAGGAACCAGAGCCGTAGAAATTGAGGGCTGTCATCACCGTATAGTCTCCAGACTTGGTGTCTCTAGGCCTGGTGCCTCAAGCCCCGCGCCTCCTCCTGCTGCTCTTCCTGCAGGTCGTTCATGATAATCAAAAATAGGGGAATGCCCAGTGGATAGGGCATTGCAATGCTTTCACCTTCTTAACGCATAGAAAGTAGTGAGGGTCCTGAAATTAACTGCATTCAAACACTACCGGGACTCTGGGTGGCCAAACTGTAGGGTTTGGCCGGTGCCAACATCAGTGGTTTTTGGGCTTTTAAAATGGATATGTACCCTTTTAAAATGGAGATACACTTGGGCTGCATTTCAAAATGGAGTTTGGATTTTTGGACTTTAAAAGGGACTGCCTGTTGGTTTCTGCGAAGATAGCAGGAACGGTCTGTCTTTTGGGTTGCCATGGGACCAGTCTCAACGCTGACGTCATGAAAGGCAGGAGCCTTTTCATATTCGAACTTGTGAGATTTGGGGAAAACCACCCTTTGTCCATGGAGCCGGGATGTCTGGATGGACAATGAGGTTTGGAGGTCAAAAGTAACACCTCTGGACTCTTTCAATGAAGGAGCAGTCAAGAACTTAACAAACAGTTAGCAATTCGAGTACTGCTCATCTACAATAATGGCCTAACGTTGTTTTCTTCAAGATGACCAATCCAGGACAAGAGACATCACCAGGTAAACCAACTAGCATCTCTGCGACCATGGTAACCAGGAACCACCCCGCTAGTTTTGTGTATTGCACAGGGTATAACCATGCTGAACTTTGGGGATGCAGGGCTGCTTGCTTTTTGGTTGTTGCTTGCCTGCTTTTCTCTACCGTCTGTAACGGGGGTTCTCCGCGTAACTACGCGTCCGCCAACTCTCCAGGAACGCCAGAAGTGAGCGCCTCGTTGTACCGCCTGAACGTAACTCTCTAGGCCTCATCGCATGCCTCTGTTAGGCATGGTTTAGTCTCTGGAGTCGAACGGACCCGGGACCGCGTGAATCAATGACAAAGGCTGGTAATTATATCCAGCATACACCTCTAGAAATCCCTAGGACCACCCGCGTGTTTTGCTGCTGAGGAATGGCAAGTGTCCAAGACGCAGGCTAACACGTGTGTGCGTGTGAGGAGGCTTCCAAGTGTGGGTTCTGACCAAACTGAGAGGGGTTTAGTTAGAAGGGTTTTTCCCCTTATCTAGGCTTAGATTCTAAGAAGGGGTTGGTTCGGCGTAACCAACAGGGTGGGTATTTTAGTCTAAAGTTCTAAGCTAGTGTCCACGGTCACCTATGCGTTCTGCCGTAGGCGAGAGGAGTAGGAATTGTCGTTTTTGTGAGTGTAATAAAAGCAATCGATCTTTGACCAACCTGAACCGTTTTGTTTTGTCTGAATCATTTATTATCTATCCATAGTAACTCCTTGGGTCTGAACTTGGGGATTGTGGGGCTTGTGGTTCGCGGTATAATTCGGAAGGTCAACCGGGTGGCATCCGGTCACGGCCCAGTTACACAGTAATCCCGCTGGGGACGCTGCACATCGGGCATAGGAGAAGACCTATTTGGCCTTGGTCTCTCTCTCTCTGTGGGATTACCTGCTAATCGATGGGCTGGGCAGGGGCTATTGGCATAAGCTCCTGCCGTCCAAGGGAAACAACCCAAACCGGGGAGTTTTTGTGGCACGGGTCGACTCAAGGGAGAGTCATAGAAACACGGGGCACGCAAAAACACCCTACAAAACTGGCAAGAAAAGACAGCCAAAGCTGAAAAAATTAGATGAACAAAAACTCAGAACAATTTCCAGTCTGCTGCGGTGAGGCCCCACAGCTTTAATGGCCACTTTGTTGGCCTCCCAAGCTGAGAAGTGAGAGTCATAAATCACGTCAATGCCAGGTCATGCAAGCCATTAATTTTCAGTCTAAACGGCTGCAGCATAAATCCAGCAAATTGGCGATCGCCATCTGTTGTGTATGTAATATGTGTGCTACTTTGAACCTATGGACAGGACTGCACTGCTTGTAGGGCGTAGTGATACGCAGTACCACTCCTGGCCATAGGGGTATAAATAGTACTGTGGGTACTGATCTCCCCTCAGTTCCCGCCTGTGGGCATGAAGTAAAGACCTACGTATAGTCCCCACCTCCAACCAGTAAAGACCTGTTTTATAGTTACTGATTAAGTCTGAGTATTAATTACTTGAACAACTCACAGATTTAACACTGGCGACGAGTCTGATTCGGACCCTGCGGCAGTCACTCCACGGCAGCTTCGTCCACAGCCAGGACGTTGCAGAGAGGTTTCCACCCTCTCCACCCCACTGGAAGACATCCTGACCTCGGAGCCTCCATCGGCGACCGTCAGCTTCTTCTCCAGCTTGGTGGTGGGTAAGCCGTTGTCTGAGCCGGGCAGCGACGCGACAGGCAGTCGACCGCACGAACGGGGCTGGGGGAGCTGGAGGAATAGGGCGCGAGAGCCGCTTCGAGCGGGAGGCGTTTCAACAGAGCGATCGCATCTCCTGATAAGAGCCGAGAGCCGCTTCGCGATCCAGCGATCGCATCCGCTGATAAGGGCCGCACTCGGGCGATCGCGGCGAAGATAAGGGCCGCACTCGGGGGCTGAAGGGAGACGGCGTCGGGGGACGGGTGAAGACCGCCAAGCGCGGGAAAACCGCCATTTTGTGGGCGGAGGACGACGGCAAGAGCGGGAAGCCGCCATCTTTGATAACAAGTAAAGAAAATAAAATCTGAGAAATTGCAAATCTACAATGCCTAAACACGGGAATATTAGCACCTTTGATAGTGACCTCGAAGATTGGGCCATATATGTTGAAAGAGTAAAAAATTATTGTAAGGCCAATAAAATTCGTGACCAAGATAAAGCTCTAACATTATTAAATTTAATGGGTGCGAAGACATACGGGCAATTGAAACACCTGTTATCACCAGATGAACCGGCGGATAAGACGTTCGATGAGATTGTTACTGTCCCGAAAGATCATCTAAACCCCACGCCGCTGATGCTAGCGGAACGATTTAAATTTTACGACAGAAGGCAGCTACAGCATGAAAGCAATGCTGAATATTTGCTGGAATTGCGTAAATTAGCGAAATATTGCCAGTTTGGAACGGGACTGACAGAGGCACTTCGAGACAAATTTGTGTGTGGTTTATTTAAACAGGATACACAAAAGCGACTGCTCGAGGAGAATGAGCTGACGCTTGAGAAGGCGGTCACTATGGCAGCAGCACACGAAGCCGCAGCGAGAGGCACGGCAGTAATGCAGCTACGGTCACCGGAGCTCAGTGCACACAAATTGGGTGTGAGTTCTGGCAAATGTTATCGTTGTGGAAAGACAACGCATGATCAGAACCAGTGTTGGTTTAAAAACCAAGAATGTAGAACTTGTGGTAGGCTTGGACATATAGCTAGAGTATGCAGGTCAGGGAAGAAGACCAGCAACAAGAAGTCACCGCAAGGAAAATACGCAAAGGTACACAAGGTGACCGAACAGGAGTCCGATTCAGACGCTAGCAGTAATGAACTGGCTAGCTTAAGAGTACTCAACGCTGGTAAGGGTGCAGACCTCCAGACAATTTGGGTCACTCTTCAGATAGAAGGAGTCCAAGTAAAACTGGAATTGGACACTGGATCGGCATTGACGGTCATAAATAAGAAAGATTACGGAAAGTTATTCCAACATATTCCCCTACAGGATACGGGGATTATATTGGAAACATACACGGGGCAAAGAGTGTACCCCATTGGGAAAATAGAGGTTGCAGTGGTCCACAAGGGCGAAGACAGTCAAATAATGGACTTATATGTGATATCTGAAGGAGGTCCTCCACTACTAGGACGGGAGTGGATTAGGAAAATGAATATGGACTGGCATTTCCTACAAACAATAACGAGTGAGAACTCGGTGAAGATAGTCGGCCCAGACTCTGGAACGGATGATGGTAAGCCCAACTCAGGTGCAAAAGACAAAGTTTCAGCACAGAATTCCACTGAGCAACAACAACATAGTTTAACTGTGGATTCTGAGTCTGGCAAGTCTACTGATGTGCCCATTTCTGAGGGACACCGGGCTCGAACTCAACTCCATTTCAAACTACAACAGCAATTAGAACAAATGCTTCGCCGTTTTGAGCAAGAGTTGAATGCAACGAAAGAGTTCTTTGATATAGAGTTGGAGAATCTGGAAAGACAACAGAAGCAGCTGATGGAGAAAATGGAGCAGGAGCACACAAAACGTCTGATGTCAGAGGAGTTAACGGTCAGCCAACCCCTGCATATGCTGAAGGACAGGACTCTGAAATGGGAAAAACTTGAACACGAACTTCAATATTCAAACGAAAGGGGTTCGGAGCTCTCAAAGGTTATTGGAAGAGCTGAGGTGGCAACACAGACTGAGATGACTGCAACAGAGCAGCCCTTGGATGCCAAAAGTACGCTGACTCACGTCAACGTAGAACAACAGACCGCTGAAACAGCTGCTCCGGTAGAGGGATTGAATAGTCTGATCAATCAATCTCCAAAAGAAGTTGAAGTAGTAAAATCTCAAATGAGGTCATTAGTAAACGACTTGCTGAAAGCCCAGAAAAAGCTGGATGAAGAGGTACGCATGAAGAAGTCTCTTCAGGAAAGATGTCTGGACTTGGAACAAAAGCTGGCTAACGCCCAGCTGGGTATGGAGGAAATAGAAGACCCTCTCGCTGGCCTAGATCAGGACGACACCGAATATTACTATGTCCTGTCCTGCCCAACTTGTAACTTCGACTCCCACCATACAGAAATCATGGAGGAGCACCGAAAGTCTACGGAACATCGGGAGAAGGTGGCTCTACTACGGAAAAAGGAGGAAGAGAAGGAGGAACTGCGCATGCAGCTGGCAGCTGACAGTGGAGCCCAGAGAGTCTCCAAGAAGCAGAAAAGGAAAAGTCGAAACAGAAGATGACCCATCTGAACCATTATTACCTCTACCAGATCACACACGTGGTCCCTCCGAACGGAGCCAATTCAGTTCGGAAGTTCAAACTGTTAAATCCATGGAAGGACTATTGAATGAGTCACTCCAGCAACGTGAACCGACTACACCACAGAGATTGAATCTGTGAACTGTTTTCCGCAGAGACTGAATCTGTGATCTGTTTTGACATGAAGTTATCTATGTATCTATGTTATTCTGTTATGTAAACCTGAAGTTATATATGTATATATGTTATTACGTTATGTTAAATGGGGAGATGACTGTAAAGCTAGGAAGGGAAGAATGTTGTGTATGTAATATGTGTGCTACTTTGAACCTATGGACAGGACTGCACTACTTGTAGGGCGTAGTGATACGCAGTACCACTCCTGGCCATAGGGGTATAAATAGTACTGTGGGTACTGATCTCCCCTCAGTTCCCGCCTGTGGGCATGAAGTAAAGACCTACGTATAGTCCCTACCTCCAACCAGTAAAGACCTGTTTTATTGTTACTGATTAAGTCTGAGTATTAATTACTTGAACAACTCACAGATTTAACACCATCGACTACAATGGAGGCGCGAGTGCCGAAAATAAACTTCTCTCAGCATAGGCAAGGGTATCGGCAGCGCTAATGTCAGCAAATTATGGGGCAACACAACTAATGGCATAACTCACTCACTCCATTATTTCCTGAAATTTTTACATTTAAATACTGGTGCACACGGTTAATGTATCATTACTATGACACAAGTTTCCATCAAATTCAGGCCTATAGTTTCTGTGTTACCGGCTTTTCCTGGCATGCAAAGTTTTTAGCCAGAACTCCCACCGTATTTCTCATATAAAAAGTCAGTACTGGGTTTTAGTGCAGCCTGTTGATTATGATACTGATAACCTAATCCCCTGGTACTGGGCTGGCACAGTTTATGATACAATTAGAACCTTTCATTTGCACAGCAGCCTGCAACACATTGTAGTCCATCTGTAATTCTACAGCTAATGGTAAATTCTGCATTCCCGGGGGGCAGCCACCCTCAGAGGGAACTCGGGTCAGAGTTAGATCTACAGCGCTGTAGTCCCAGTTTTCTGATCCATGCTCCCTTCAAGCATGGCTCCCTGCTGGGAGCATAGGATCAGGCAGTTTACTCTTTAGCTCTTTGCACTGTTACACACAGAAATACAAGGACTTTTACACTAACCTATGTAGGTGAGAATGGATGCTTGTCTGTCTGTCCCTGCAGCGTTACTGGCCAGGCAGGTATAAACTCCAGAATCCTTCTGGGAAGCATGTCTAATAATTAGACTTCCACCTTTACTTAGCATATGCCTTTAAAACACAAAGTACAGTGAGGCACCTTAGACATGTATTTGTTACAATATGACATGTTTTACTATTGAAGGTTGCAAACTTAAAATATAGACTAACTACAAATAACCAAATAATTCTTCCATAAACCAGTAAACAGACCATTATATCCTTTTTTAATTCTCCCTGTTATTGCCTTCTGAAGGTACTGATGCATGCTGGGGCATGGTTCCATTGGCGCGGTTCCACACCATCTGGTTCCAAGTGGCCATTATTCACGCATTATCCTGGATATTGAATGTCAGAAGGCTATTTTACTTTGGGTGTGGGGAGCATTACAGCTGACTTTGATTCTGTTGTCACCCGACATCCTCACACACATATATGCTTTCCAGCATGGAGATCAATCATGAGTGGCATCGTTGGCTCATTTCCCCTCCCCCCCCCCCCATGTAGCCCCAAGGAAGCTGTGGCTTATTGTAGCACCGGTGTTTCTGCCCCAGCTAAGATCAGCTACCTCAGCATAGACTAGGAGTTGAACTTGGGACTTTTCTGGTCTGTATGATTTAGTATCACACTGGGCGGGATCCCTTACCTGCTAACTTGGGATGTCGAAGAGTTTTGTCTTCATGGGTTGCATAGGTACATAACATAGAAGTTGGGAGGCCACACAAAAGTTTAACTCCATGTTCCCAATAACTTGTCTATATTTCAACTTGCTGTTACTAACAGATCCAAGTTTTCTGATTTAGGATTTATCCATTAATGAGGCCAAAGACAGCCTTTGGGTCCATAAAGTTCAAACTGGGAAAACCATCAAATAAGAAATAGAAGCACAAATAGAACGGTGTTGCCTGGGTCTTGAGAGCCAGATTGCAGGCTCATGAGCTGCCATTTGGACACCCAAGTCACCAGGTGACCTCACATTATTCTCTCTTGATAGCAACATAGTATTCTCATTCTGCTTCATGGGTTTCACAATCAGTCACTGGATATCCTCACAACACAAATTCAGTTTCCACAGTTGGCAGTTCTAATCATGTGGGTTACAGTTTTTTTTAAGCATACACAAAATGAATAGAAATAAAGGTTAATCAGATTTCCTTAATTTACAATCTTTACAATTTCCTTTACCACAGCAATAATTCTATGTGGCCAATGTCCTTGCCATCGAAACCGTCCCCCTCCTGAGCCAGTGTCTCAGACTGAACCATCTTGTTTGACCCCAAGCTGAATTTATGACCTATATGCGACCCATCACAAAGTGCCCCTTATTTTTAAACTGTATTTTCTTCCTCCTCTTTCATTGTCTTCCTGAACCACAAACCAACCAACTGTGGCTGACCTGCTCCCAGTCTGCCCACACTGCTTTAGCCAGCCACGAGGAAGTGTACAAGAGCAGAGTAGTGATGGCCCTTGTTCTGATTTGGTCACCTCTCTTCATACTGCAGTGGATAAATTTGACTAATCCAGCATCAGAGCGTACCAAAAAGTGCAAGTGGTTGATAGGTTAAGTGTAGAGTATTTAACAATAATCCAGAAATGATTGCATTAATTAACAATCATAAAAATGCTTCCAGCACAAACACAGCACATATAATAGCAGAATTTCATTACACCAAGAAAATAAGCCCAAATACTTAAGAATTTGCACAATTTAGGGACATCATGATTTCTACAAAATAGAGAATACACAAGAGAGTCTCACACCCAGATTATGTTGACAGGTCTGATTTCAAAGAGTCTTACTGTGCAAACAGAGTTTTGTTTGTGACAAGAAACCAACATAAGAGAATCTTAATTTTTTGGGGGGGAGGGAGAATAAAAATCTTATAGAACATGCACTATCATGTAACACTTAAGAAAATAAACTGTCAGCTGGGGAACCAAAGCAGAAACAAAATTCTATACTGGCATTTGCTTCAAACAGGGCTGATAGGATGTGCAAAAGAAAATGTCATCTTATAAATAAAGATATGAAGTTATTCAGCAAATCACATGGGACACATTATGAAAGGCTGTTTCACATGCAATTTGTTCCATATGCAGACTACAACAGCGGAGGTGCACGTATTGACTGGGCCATGATCCTTGGGGTATTTCATTTTTGGACTTGCTTCTTTCAAATATTCCCAATGGCAGTAAAATTCAAAGTGTTGTTGAATATAATTCTGCACGCTTGTGTTAGTCTCCTGAACAGCCAGGAACAGAAAGCAAAATACTTTAAGGTTGAGAACTTGATTGTGTATCTATCCTGCAAAATATGTGGTACAGTATTGTAGTCCTTGACCACTACCACTAGAGGCTGCTAGAGCACTGAGCTAGCACAACAGCAGCCTCCAGTAGCAGACATTCGGGCTCCAACTACAGTCTCATCTTATCTGGCCAAAATACATTCACTTACAACTGTTTCTTTTTCTATTTTTTTCTCCTCCTGTCTCAAGCTACAGTACAGTTCCACGGATGCCAGCTGACCTCTTAAGCTCTCTCAAGGGTCCATTCTTCACAGTTAATCCTAGATACTGAGAGTTGGCTGGCGATTGATCGTTGTAGCCGAGACTGATGCTGCTTTCCGGCAGTGGGTGCTAGATTGCAATCAGGTGCATGAATGTTGATGAATTTTTATTTCCTCCCTCTCAAGTCCAGTAATTGCCAATTGTAGTACCCTCAAATGTTCAACTGAGATCAGTTGACTTCACAGTGATTGAATTTGAGAGATTGCGGTCTGTATTGCTCATTTCCATTCAGGGCATCTAATTTAGCAACAGGGCCATGAGGAGAAGGAGCAGCTGTTTCTTAAAATGTGACGTTAGTTCAGAATATTAACAAAGAGAAGGATTTACCTTCTAATATGTCACAAATTAAATTTTCAATTCAAATAATTTGTCTACAAATAGACCCATCTGTTGAGCCTGTATTCATCCATCCGTGTTCCTAAATAGTGGAGCGGATGCACTGACGTAACAGCAGCTGTGGGGATTTCCTTGGAGCACGTCTGCTTCTCGTCAGTCATGTCAGTGTGAGAAGAAGCCTGGGTGGAGATGTCATTACAGACTGCCCGCTCCAAGGCTTAGCAGCTGAGATGAATGAATACAGGACTACACTCAAGAGGTGTACATATGTGAATATACATAAAGCTAATTAGTTAAAATCTGGGATTCATTTCAAAATAAGTACTTACCATTTTGTTAACATTATAAGTGACATGTGTGAAGCTGGAGACAACTATAACAAGATCAGCGTGTTATGAAATTGATCCTGGTAGACTGCCAGAGAATTTCTATTGGGGTATCAAAAGCAAAGCCACAGATTTACCTTGGCTGAATGCATGCTCCAACAATCCTTGTTAATAAGCAAAGCTCGCTTATAGTAAAGTTCCCTTTAAAGTGTACATTTGTCTAAAATTAATAAACCCTATACTGCCTCCGCCCCTGTAAAAAACTCTCTCCCAACTCTCTTACAACTGCACTTACAAAATCCCAACTTTCCAGCCTTTGGCCTTCCATTCACCATGACATTTCTGCAGCTACCAATCTGCTCAACCATACCGTCACCACCTTTGATGCCCTAGTCACTATTAAAACAATTACTCTCTCACCCTGGCCGTTCCCCCTGGTACGGCCCTCATCTTCACTCCCTCAAGTCCAAGGGATGCAGACTTGAACGGCTATGGCGGACAACTGGTTTGACCATTCACCGCCAGATCTGACTGGACCACATAAAGCATTATCGGGTCCTACTTTGTCTGCCAAAACTGTTCACTATTCCAGGATCATTCTGGAATGCACAGATAAACCCCGGTTACTATTCTCTACTGCGAACCATCTCCTTTAACCCCTCTCCCCTGTCTCCTCCACCCTCACCTCCAACAACAAGTGCGAGAAGCTCATGGACTTCTTTGTCTCTAAGATTGAGACTATCCGTTCAGCTGCCTCTGCCACTTCCCTTCCTTCCCCTAGCCCACCGGGCCAAACTTCCCCTCAGGTTTCCCCCTGCCCTAGCCCTGAACTCGCATTGTAAAGTCTGTGGGTTGTGCAGTTAATAACGACACAGACTTCAGGAGTAACAAACAAACAGGACTTTACTATTCGAAGGTCAGGGCGAATCTGCCCTATAAATCATGCCACAGCACTTATATACCGGTGTGGTCGCCGTCGGTATTACCGTATACAGAAGCCAAACAAGTAGTGCCACACCTAAAATAGTTCTCTTAAAGGTGAACGGTTACATACAATAGTCTCTTAAAGGTAGACGGTTACATACACTACAATCCTCCCTTTTTAGCTTACAACATACGTATTCCCCATTAAACATAACATATATTCAACTTCATGTAAAACAATTTACAGATATAGTCTCTGCGGAAAACAGTTCACAGGTTCAGTCTCTGTGGGAACAGTTCACAGATTCAGTCTCTGGTCTTGACTCGGTCCGAACAACATCTCTGTGGTGTAGCCGGTTCACATTGCTAGCGTGACTCATCCAATAGTCTTTCCCTTGACGTAACAGCTTGAACTTCCGTCCTGCTGAACCAGCAGTGCTGACTTTTACAAACAGCTGGACTGCCTTCGTAATTTTTCCCTACTTTCCCATTAGAAGTAATAATGATTTAGATGGTTATCATCTTCGGCTTCGTCTTTTCCTTTTTTGCTTCTTGGAGACTCTCGGGGCTCCCTTATCAGCTGCCAGCTGTAGCGCCACCATCTCCCTATGTTCTTTAGACTTTAAGTGCTTCATCCTGATTTCTGCACTTTGGGAGTTTTCATCACAAGCTGGGCAGACCAAGTCCTCATAATATTCCGTGTCACTCAACAGGTCATGGTAATATTCGGTGTCATCCTGAGCTAGTCTAGCGAGAGGGCCTGCTACTTCTTCCTTACCCAACTGGACGTTAGCCGACTGTTGTTCCCTCCCTAGACATCTTTCCTGAAGAGACTTCTTTATGCGTTCATATTCATCCCACTCTTCCTGGGTTTCCTGCAAATCCTTCACTAATGACTTCAATACTTCCCCTTCCATCGGAGATTGATTGATCGGGCTATTCAATCCTTCTACTGGAGCATCTGTTTCAACAGTCTGTTGTTCCCATTGACGTGATTCAGCGTACTTTTGGCATCCCAGTAAAATCCGTGTTGCACCCTCAGCTATATCCGTAACTTTTGAGAGCTCCGAACTCCTTCCCTCTGAAGATTGAAGCTCGTATTCAGATTGTTCCCATTGCAGAGTCTTGTCCCTCAACATATGAAGGAGTTGGCTGACCGTTAACTCTTCCGCGGGAACACTGTGAATCAGAGTCTTCTCCATTTCATCCACCTTTTCCTCCAATGCTTTCACCTTCTTTTCCTCTTGGACTTTGGCTTTCAGCGCTCGGAGAAGTTGTGCCATGATGCTATCTAGCTCTTGTGCCATGATGCTCTCTAGCTCATGTCTTACAGTCTCTGTGTTTCTTACAGTTTCCTTTTCTTCCGCTGAAAGGATTCCCAGTTGAATCTGTTCTTCAAGTTGTTGAACCTCGGTCATTGCCGCCTCATATTTGTCTTGGGTTTCCTTCAATAATTTTCTGAGTTCTTGGACATCTTGCCTTTCATGTTCTGCCATGTCTTTCACCTCTAATTTCTCCTCTATGGATGGAACTTCTACCGATGAGTCTGTCTTGGCCTTGAGCTCATCAAGAATTTCCTGCAGCCTTTGGACTTCTTGCTCATGTTCAACCTTTAGTTGCTCATATGCTTCTACTGAAACTAGCTTTTCGGAGGTTGCCGAGTTAACCCCCTCCAGAATTGTAGCCTGGGCCTCTTCATACTGTTCTTTCAACTTCTCACACTCTGCTTGTAAGGAGTCGTAGAGAAGAACTGGAATAAAATCCTGGCTTCCTGAAGATTCCTCTTCATTTGCTTCTTTCACAATTTTCTGTTGGAGTTCAGCCAAGGCTGCTATGCTATCTGCCTCTCGAAGTCTCACTGCCATCAAATCTTCTTTATTCTTGCAGTCTATCTCAGCCATTTTCCCTTTACTTTCATTTAACTGAGTGAGTAGTCCCTTATTCTGGGCTGAGAGATATTGCACCTTCTCCTGTAGACCATTGCACTCCTTCTCTGCTCGACATAGCTGGTTACTGCTGATTTGGTTCTGTGTTTCAAGTTCCAACATCCTTTGCTTAGCTTCTTTCAGTTTCGCCCCTATAAGCTCCTCTTGCAACATGGCCACATTATTCTCATCAGGTAAAGAAGCGTTTCTCTTTTCTATGTCCAAGATTTTTTTCTGCATCTCTTTAAGTGCACACTGCGATTCAGCTTCTCTTAACCTTGCCTGCACTAGCTCCGTCTCCAATTGCAGAACAAAATCCTCAGTGTAGCGTGGTTTGCCTTTATGCTGTATCTCTAGATCATGCAAATATTCTAACTCCTGAACATCATAAGGGAGATGTGATCGGTAATTGGTCACGATGGCTCTATGGTCGCTCTCTGCTTGAGCTAGCTGCTTCTGTTGTCTTTCCAGATTCTCCCATTTGGGGTCATAGAACTTTTTCATTGTTTTCATCTCTTGTACGAGACAGTAACTCAATTGTTCTAATTGTTGTCGTTGTTCGGTGGAGTTCTGTTCTGAAACTTTGTTCTTCTCTGGAGCATAAGCCTTTATGCATGCCTTCGTTTTTCCAACCTTCGTCGGCAAGTCCATTTCAGCCTTGTCTTTCATATTTGGGTTGGTCTTATCGTCATCCGTTTCAGAATCTGAGCTGCTTGTCTGCACCGAGTCCTCACTCGTTATGGCTTTTAGATAGTGCCATTCCATGTCTATTTTCTTGATCCACTCCCGTCCTAGAAGTGGTGGTCCTCCCTCATGTAGTACGTATAAGTTCATTCTTGGGTGTTCTTTACCCCTATCTCTCACTTTGACTCTTATCTTTCCCATGGGGTATACTTTATGCCCCGTGTATGTCTGCAATACGAACTTGGTATCTCTTAAGGGTATATGTGAGAATAGCCGGTGGTAATCCCTTCGATTTATGACTGATAGAGCTGATCCAGTGTCCAACTCCATTTTCACTTGGATTCCAGCTATTTTCAGCATGATCCAGATAGTTTGTAGGTCAGCTTCCTTACTCACATTGTGAATTCTCAGACTACCCAGCTCCTGGCCGTTTGGGTCTGAGTCTGAATTCTGTTCGTCTGAACTCTTCTCAGCCACCTTGTGTACCTTGTTGTACCTTTCCTGTGATGGCTTCCTTTGGTTGTTGGTCTTCTTCCCTGACCGGCATACCTTAGCTATGTGACCCAGTTTGCCACATTTCCTACATTCCTGGTTCTTAAACCAGCATTGGTTCTGGTCGTGTGTTGTCTTCCCACAACGATAGCATTTTGTTGTTGTCGAGGTAATTTGATCCACACTTAGTGCTGCTGTCTTTAGCTGCATTTCCGCAGTTCCCTTCGCTGCGGCTTCGTGCGATGCTGCAATAAGGACAGCCCTGTCAAGTGTAAGGTCGTTCTCTTCGAGTAGTCGCTTTTGCGTTCCTTCCTTTGCCAACCCGCACACGAACTTGTCTCGCAATGCCTCTGTCAGATTCCCTCCAAACTGGCAGTATTTCGCTAGTCTACGCAGTTCGACCAAGTATTCTGCGTTGCTTTCGTCTTTCCGTTGCATTCTCGCATAGAATTTGAATCGTTCAGCCAACATCAACGGTGTAGGGTTCAAGTGGTCCTTCAGGACAGCCACAATATCATCGAAAGTCTGATCCGCCGGTTTAGCTGGTGCTAGTAGATGCTTCAAGAGCCCGTATGTCTTTGCGCCCATCGAGTTCAGCAAGGTTATAGCTTTGTCATCTTCTTCTATTTTATTGGCCTCACAATAGATCTCAATGCATTCCACGTACGTGGCCCAGTCTTCTACCTCGGAATTAAAATCGTTGATGTTACCACGCTTAGGCATCTTCCTCTCTTTGGGAACAACACAAGTATTTCTTTAAATTATTATTTCTTTTTTTTTCTAAGATGGCGGCTTTTCCCGCGAAAATGGCGGTTTCCCGCTCTTTCCTTCTCTCCCCGCCCCTTCAATGGCGGTTTCCCGCGTCTGTCGTCTTCTCCGCCTAATGGCGGCTTCCCGCGTTTCTTCCCTGGTGGGAGGGGTCCGCTTTCCCCACAGCGGACAGGTTCAGCCGCTGGGCTGGCTCTCGCACAGTTCCCCTTACTCGGCTCTGTCTCTCTCTCCCGCTCGCACGGCTCTACCGGCTCTGGGTACACCCCGTTGACGGAGAACAGTTCAGCCGCTGGACTGGCTCTCGCGCAGTCTCTCTCCCCTTGCTCGGCTCTGTCTCTCTCTCTCCCGCCCGCTCGGCTCTACCGGCGCTGGGTACTCCCGTTGGCGGAGAACAGTTCAGCCGCTGGACTGGCTCTCGCGCAGTCTCCCTTGGTCGGCTCTGTTTCTCCCGCACGCTCGGTTCCCATTCGCCTCCCAGCCCTCTCGCAGTCCGGTGCTTCCCTCCCCGGCTGCGGCTGAGTTTCTCTCTTCCTGCGCCTACGCTCCCGGTCTCAGCGCTTCGTGGCTTCGGTCGCTGCCCGGCTTTCCCGCCGATCGCGGTCTGGCTGTCTCACGACGCCGTTGGACCCGACTTTCCGTCCGGCTCCTTTCCCCCTCGACCGTGGTCGAGTGCACAGCCCTTATCCTCCGGATATTCTTTACACTTTCCCTTACTCACAGTCTCCGTGGCCGCCTTGCTTCCTGCTGATCGGCTCACTCCGCACCGTGGCAGAAGGGACAGTCAGTGCCTGTTGCTGATGGAAGCTTTTGTTGCTAAAGTCTTCCTCCTTTCTATTGCTGCAGCCTCGTGTTTTCTCCCAGCAGAACGACGAGGGCGGTTGCCTCTCTTTGACGCTCTTTAGTTGCTTTGGTAGTCTTGCCGCAGGGTACGATCGGACTCGTCGCCACTGTAAAGTCTGTGGGTTGTGCAGTTAATAACGACACAGACTTCAGGAGTAACAAACAAACAGGACTTTACTATTCGAAGGTCAGGGCGAATCTGCCCTATAAATCATGCCACAGCACTTATATACCGGTGTGGTCACCGTCGGTATTACCGTATACAGAAGCCAAACAAGTAGTGCCACACCTAAAATAGTTCTCTTAAAGGTGAACGGTTACATACAATAGTCTCTTAAAGGTAGACGGTTACATACACTACACGCATCTTTCTCCAATTTCTCTCCAATCTCTCCTCTTGACCTCTCCATGCTCAGCTTGTCCATGAGACCCACTTCCTGCTCCCTCGACCCTATTCCCACTAAATTGCTGACCACCCAACTTCCTTTTCTGGCTCACATGTTAGCTGACATTGTGAATGGTTCTCTCTCCTCAGGTACTGTCCTCCTCTCCTTCAAATCGGTTATCATCACCCCCTCCTCAAAAAACCAACCTTGACTCCTCTGTCCTTGCAAACGACCGCCCCATCTCCAACCTCCCTTTCCTCTCCAAAGTCCTTGAAAGTGTTGTCGCCTTCCAAACCCATGCCCATCTTACCCGGAATTCCATGTTTGAATCCCTTCAATCCGGTTTCTGCCTCTGCCACAGTACCGAAACGGCTCTCATCGAAGTCACAAATGACATCCTTTGTGACTGTGACAAAGGTAAACTATCCCTCCTCATCCTTATCGACCTGTCTGCAGCCTTTGACACGGTTGACAACTCCATCCTTCTCCAACGCCTCTCCACCATCGTCCAGCTGGGTGGGACTGCACTCGCCTGGTTCCATTCTTATCTATCTAATTGTAGCCAGAAATCACCTGCAATGGCATCTCTTTCCACTCTCGCATTGTTACCTCTGGTGTCCCCCAGGGATCTATCCCTGGCCCCCTCCTATTTCTCATCTGCATGCTGCCCCTCGACGACATCATCCGAAAACACAGCGTCAGTTTCTACATGTACGCTGATGACACCCAGCTCTACCTCACCACCACCTCTATCAGCCCCTCCACGGTCTCTAAATTGTCACACTGCTTGTCCGACATCCAGTACTGGATGAGCAGAATTTTCTCCAATTAAATATTGGGAAGACCGAAGCCACTGTCTTTGGTCCCCGCCACAAACTCCGTTCCCTAGCCACCGACTCCATTCCTCTCCCTGGCAACTGTCTGAGGCTGAACGAGACTGTTTGCAACCTTAGTGTCATATTTGACCCTGAAATGAGCTTCCGGCCACATATCCATGGCATAACTAAGACCACCTATTTCCACCTCCGTAACATCGCCCGTTTCCGCCCCTGCCTCAGCTCATCTGCTGCTGAAACCCTCATCCATGCCTTTGTTACCTCTAGACTTGACTATTCCAACACACTCCTGGCTGGCCTCCCACATTCTATCCTACGTAAACTTGAGGTCATCAAAAACTCGGCTGCCCGTGTCCTAACTTGCACCAAGTCCCATTCACCCATTACCCCGGTGCTTGCTGACCTCCATTGGCTCCCGCTTAAGCAATGCCTCGATTTCCAAATTCTCATCATTGTTTTCAAATCTCTCAATGGCCTCGCCCCTCCCTATCTCTGTAATCTCCTTTAGCCCCACAACCCCACCGAAATATTTGCGCTCCTCAAATTCTGCCCTCTTGAGCATCCCTGATTATAATTGCTCAACCATTGGTGGCCGTGCCTTCAGCTGCCTAGGCCCTCGGCTCTGGAACTCCCTCCCTAAACCTCTCTGCCTCTCTTTCCTCCTTTAAGACGCTCCTTAAAACCTACCTCCTTGACCAAGCTTTTGGCCATCTGCCCTAGTTTCTTCTTATGTGGCTCGGTGTCAAATTTTTGTCTTATAACACTCCTGTTAAGTACCTTGGGATATTTTACTACGTTAAAGGCGCTATATAAATACAAGTTGTTCTTGTTGTTGTTATGGCCATCTCTCTTGTGTCAGCAAGCTATTTGGCTAGGAGATGTAAGGCATCCAGTCCTGATCCTATCATTATCTGACATCCGTCCACCACTTTGCAGCAGGGATGACGAAGAGTAAGAACCCTGGCTAAATGTTCTCTCTCTAGCACCTCAATAGGCACTTCAGCTGAGATCAGGAACCTTCCCTTGTGTCTGGTTGAGCTCTGCAGCAAGCAGCACATTTACCAGCTGAACCACCTGAGGGGCTTAATGGATTATTTAAAGAACTGATGCAAAGCATAACAAAATCTTGAATTATCGTAAAATAAAATATTACAAGAGTCTGTACCTGCTTGTTCCCATTATGAACATATCATTGTGAGTCCAGACTACCTGTGGCTGGGGGTAGCCTGTGGCGGAGCACCTGATTCGCACCTCTCTCCTTTCAGTAAAGGTCTGGTTCTTGGGGTACACAGTGACCCGTGGAGGTTCTGATTTAAAGCACAACATTACCAGTTACTTAGAATAAAATGATTTCAGTATAAAGCATGAGTTAGCAAATCACACAGAAATAGGAGGTTCAGACAAGGTCGATCAATTCGCAGAAAACCACTCAAACATTATAAACGTACCAGTTTGTCTCAAAAAGCAGGTGGTTTTGTTGAACTGAATTCACGTTCTCTGGATCATTAGTCCAGGTCTCTGGATTACTAGTCCAGTAACATAACCAACCACTACACTACCATATCCTATTATACAAGCATCAGGTTACAAGTTCCACTACTCAAAAACGTTGCAACCTGGTTCGGCAGTTCTGGGACCTTCATAAGCATATTTCTTTGATTAGGAATAAGCCAAGAATACGCCCGAGATGGCCCCAACTCCCCAAATAAGAATCTCGCTCCTGGGAAACCCAGCTCCAGGGCATTATTGCCTGGAACAAGGTCTCTGGTTCAGTGTGGGAGCATATCCCATCCTACCAAATCCATTGCACACTCTCACCTCAACAGTCCCCGGAAAAAACAACGGGTCCGCAGGAGCACCCAATTGTATCTCTGCTAATTAATAAATAAAATATCAGCAACTATCCTCAGACAACACATAACTAGGATAAGTGTATTGGTGCAGCTGACAGTCTGTGAATTTCCACACTGATCACATGCAGCAGGATTTAGTGCCTGAGTATCAGAATTTTCCATAAAACGTCCCAGATGCCATGAAAATGCCGGTTTCTGCGTGTCCCTCCGTGTTAACAAATCATTTGCCCTATACATAACCCATGAGGTAAGTACCGATTCAACATGGTCATACTTCACTGCACCAGGCTCTGGTCCCATGTCGATGATATTAGAAGTATTTGAAGATTAAAAGTTCAATTTATTTTAAAGATTCACTTTTAATAAAAGTTAATATGAGCCATTGGATACTAGTTATTTTATGTAGTTGGGTAAACTTGTGGCATCTTTGTTTTACAGCGCATTAAAGGGGCAATCTCCTTTTGTGCAGGCATATGAGGCAATTAACATGTTAGCTAAATGCCGAGGCTGTTGAGCATAACATTTAAATGAAGCACGAGAGCCATTTTGCAAAGTACAGATTTTATCAATATTAGAGGTTTACTCAAGAAAATATAAAGACATTTGTCATGTGGTTCCATTTTACTGCCAAAAGATACTGCAAATCCATTGCAGCATTCTTGGGAGAGGGAAAGCAGAGGCATATTATTTTTATACAGGGCTTTGTTTTATATTACTTCTCATCCAGGGGGGAGATATCAATACATACGTTACCCAGGGACCATGGGCAATAGCCAGAGCCAAACATATCACCTTCAGGGTAACACAGGTGACATTTTCACAACTATCACTTGGGATTTTCCAATGTATGTTAAAGTTATTAACCTATTTTTGCAAAGAGCTTGTCTGGTTCCTGCTTTGAAAAAGTGCAAGTCTTTGTTTGATATTCAGAGCTGGAGAGTAATAGCCAGCAATTAGACTGATCTCAACTATCATATGTCAAGTTTTGATTTTCAGTCACATGATTTGATCTCTATATTTCTTTTTGTAGCTTTCACTGGTGTTTTCAACTACAGGGTATATTGATGATATTTCCAGTCAGAGCATTATGACAACACCAAAAGAATTACAGAAACATGATGGGCCAGTAATTCCGGTCCCAACGCGTGAGTACGGACGGTGTACTCACGCGTGGGCCCGTTGGAAGTGCCGGATTTCAGCATGCACAGCGCATGCGCGGGAAACCGGCATTTCCTCTCCATCGAACTAAGGGGTTAAGAGGTCCAACGCGTGCACGCAGGACTCTGCGCGCACGCGTTCAACTTCCTTCGTTTTGACAGGTTTGCGCGTGTGCAAGGGCCTGAACTTTTTAGAAATGAAAAAAGGAGGCGTAAGGAGTGGATTCTTGAAGGTAAGTGGTCTAGTATTTAAAATTATTACATTTTTCCACAGCTTCATTGTTTTTAAGGACTTTACAGTAAGGTAAGTTTATTTTTAGACCCGATTTCGTAAAAAATTACTTTTTTCAAAAATGTTATTAATTGTTTTAAATAGTTTTTTTAAGTTATTTATAGTTTATTTAATTATTGGGATGTTTTTTAAAATTTTAATTAAAGTTAAACTAGTCTTTTGGGCGCCCGTACTTTTCATGAGTTTGACAGTCTTTACTATCAAACTCATGAATGAGTTTCCCCTCCCCTGATTGGCTGCAGAGTGCTCACCTGATCCCAGCTGGCACATCGCACTAACTACGCCGCTGGATCAGGTAAGCACATCGCGCCGACATCTGAACTGGGTCAGTGACAGGAAATGCAAGCAGCTTCAGATGTCAGCGCGCAGGGTGAGTGCAGATCGGGGGCTTGCACACGCGGCAAGCACCCGATCCTAATTTCTGGCCCGATATGTAATTAAATCATGGAATCATCCAATATTTCCAGTTGTGAATTATCTTGTGTACATAGTAACACAGGGCGGGAGATTCTGTGATTAAACAGAGCGGGAGATTCGGTGAGTAAACAGAGCAGGAGATTCTGTGATTAATTAGAGCGGGAGATTCTGTGAGTAAACAGAGCGGGAGATTCTGTGAGTAAACAGAGCGGGAGATTCTGTGAGTAAACAGAGCGGGAGATTCTGTGAGTAAACAGAGCGGGAGATTCTGTGAGTAAACAGAGCGGGAGATTCAGTGAGTATAAACAGCGGGAGATTCTGTGAGTAAACAGAGCGGGAGATTCTGTGAGTAAACAGAGCGGGAGATTCGGTGAGTAAACAGAGCGGGAGATTCGGTAAGTAAACAGAGCGGGAGATTCTGTGAGTAAGGAGAGCGGGAGATTCGGTGAGTATAAACAGCGGGAGATTCTGTGAATAAACAGAGCGGGAGATTCTGTGAGTAAACAGAGTGGGAGATTCTGTGAGTAAACAGAGTGGGAGATTCTGTGAGTAAACAGAGCGGGCGATTCTGTGAGTAAACAGAGCGGGAGATTCGGTGAGTAAACAGAGTGGGAGATTCGGTGAGTAAACAGAGCAGGAGATTCTGAGCATACAGAGCGGGTGATTCTGTGAGTAAACAGAGTGGGAGATTCTGTGAGTAAACAGAGCGGGAGATTCTGAGTAAACAGAGCAGGAGATTCGGTGAGTAAACAGAGCAGGAGATTCGGTGAGTAAACAGAGCGGGAGATTCGGTGAATCAACAGAGCGGGAGATTCGGTGAGTAAACAGAGCGGGAGATTCTGTGAGTAAACAGAGCAGGATATTCTGTGAGTAAACACAGCGGGAGATTCTGTGAGTAAACAGAGCGGGAGATTCTGTGAGTAAACAGAGCGGGAGATTCTGAGTCTACAGAGCGGGAGATTCGGTGAGTAAACAGAGCGGGAGATTCTGAGCATACAGAGCGGGTGATTCTGTGAGTAAACAGAGCGGGAGATTCGGTGAGTAAACAGAGCGGGTGATTCTGTGAGTAAACAGAGTGGGAGATTCTGTGAGTAAACAGAGCGGGAGATTCTGAGTAAACAGAGCAGGAGATTCTGTGAGTAAACAGAGCGGGAGATTCTGTGAGTAAACAGAGCGGGAGATTCTGAGTAAACAGAGCAGGAGATTCGGTGAGTAAACAGAGCAGGAGATTCGGTGAGTAAACAGATCGGGAGATTTGGTGAATCAACAGAGCGGGAGATTCTGTGAGTAAACAGAGCGGGAGATTCTGTGAGTAAACAGAGCGGGAGATTGTGAGTATAAACAGCGGGAGATTCTGTGAGTAAACAAAGCGGGAGATTCTGTGAGTAAACAGAGCGGGCGATTCTGTGAGTAAACAGAGTGGGAAATTCTGAGTATACAGAGCGGGAGATTCTGAGTATACAGAGCGGGAGATTCTGTGAGTAAACAGAACGGAAGATTCTGAGCATACAGAGTGGGAGATTCTGTGAGTAAACAGAGCGGGCGATTCTGTGAGTAAACAGAGTGGGAAATTCTGAGTATACAGAGCGGGAGATTCTGAGTATACAGAGCGGGAGATTCTGTGAGTAAACAGAACGGAAGATTCTGAGCATACAGAGTGGGAGATTTTGTGAGTAAACAGAGCGGGAGATTCTGTGAGTAAACAGAGTGGGAGATTCTGTGAGTAAACTGAGCGGGCGATTCTGAGTAGACAGAGTGGGAGATTCTGTGAGTAAACAGAGTGGGAAATTCTGAGTATACAGAGCGGGAGATTCTGAGTATACAGAGCGGGAGATTCTGTGAGTATACAGAGCGGGAGATTCTGAGTATACAGAGTGGGAGATTCTGAGTATACAGAGCGGGAGATTCTGTGAGTAAACAGAGCAGGAGATTCTGAGTATACAGAGCGGGAGATTCTGTGAGTAAACAGAGTGGGAGATTCTGAGTATACAGAGTGGGAGATTCGGTGAGTAAACAGAGCAGGAGATTCTGAGTAAACAGAGCGGGAGATTCGGTGAGTATACAGAGTGGGAGATTCGGTGAGTAAACTGAGCGGGAGATTCGGTGAGTAAGCAGAGCAGGAGATTCTGAGCATACAGAGCGGGTGATTCTGTGAGTAAACAGAGTGGGAGATTCTGTGAGTAAACAGAGCAGGAGAATCGGTGAGTAAACAGAGCAGGAGATTCGGTGAGTAAACAGAGCGGGAGATTCGGTGAGTAAACAGAGCAGGAGATTCGGTGAGTAAACAGAGCGGGAGATTCTGTGAGTAAACAGAGCGGGAGATTCAGTGAGTATAAACAGCGGGAGATTCTGTGAGTAAACAGAGCGGGAGATTCTGTGAGTATACAGAACGGAAGATTCTGAGCATACAGAGTGGGAGATTTTGTGAGTAAACAGAGCGGGAGATTCTGTGAGTAAACAGAGCGGGAGATTCTGTGAGTAAACAGAGCGGGAGATTCTGTGAGTAAACAGAGCGGCAGATTCGGTGAGTAAACAGAGCGGGAGATTCTGTGAGTAAACAGAGCGGGAGATTCTGTGAGTAAACAGAGCGGGAGATTCTGTGAGTAAACAGAGCGGGAGATTCTGAGTCTACAGAACGGGAGATTCTGTGAGTATACAGAGCGGGAGATTCTGTGAGTAAACAGAGCGGGAGATTCTGAGTATACAGAGCGGGATTTTCTGTGAGTAAACAGAGTGGGAGATTCTGTGAGTAAACAGAGCGGTAGATTCTGAGTATACAGAGCGGGAGATTCTGTGAGTAAACAGAGTGGGAGATTCGGTGAGCATACAGAGCGGGAGATTCTGTGAGTAAACAGAGCGGGAGATTCGGTGAGTATACAGAGCGGGAGATTCGGTGAGTATACAGAGCGGGAGAGTCTGTGAGTATACAGAGCGGGAGATTCTGTGAGTATACAGAGTGGGAGATTCTGTGAATATACAGAGCGTGAGATTCGCTGAGTAAACAGAGTGGGAGATTCTGTGAGTAAACAGAGCAGTAGATTCTGAGTATACAGAGCGGGAGATTCTGTGAGTAAACAGAGCGGGAGATTCTGTGAGTAAACAGAGTGGGAGATTCTGTGAGTAAACAGAGCGGGAGATTCTGTGAGTAAACAGAGCAGTAGATTCTGAGTATACAGAGCGGGTGATTCTGTGAGTAAACAGAGTGGGAGATTCTGTGAGTAAACAGAGCAGTAGATTCTGAGTATACAGAGCGGGTGATTCTGTGAGTAAACAGAGTGGGAGATTCTGTGAGTAAACAGAGCGGGAGATTCTGTGAGTAAACAGAGTGGGAGATTCGGTGAGTAAACAGAGCGGGAGATTCTGTGAGTAAACAGAGCGGGAGATTCTGTGAGTAAACAGAGCGGGAGATTCTGTGAGTAAACAGAGCGGGAGATTCTGTGAGTAAACAGAGCGGGAGATTCTGTGAGTATAAAGAGCAGGAAGTTCACTGAGTAAACAAGAGAGCGCGAGAGTGGAAGATCAGGCCGGAGATAAAAGTGCGCCACTGAGCCAACCAGCGGGACTACAAGAGAGCGAGCCCGGAACAGTGCCAGCCAACCTGGGAGTGGTAAGAAGTAAAAAGATTCAAAGTGTGATGTCACAGGAAAGCAGGGAAGCAATTGGTCAGTATTTCTCTCTTTTTCTTGGGCATTGGTTTAAATTAAAAGCAGAGATTAAAAACTAAACGTTCAAAACTTAAACACTTAATTAATTAAATATATTAGAGATGGCAGGTACGGCGATGTGTTACTCCTGCAACATGTGGGAGCTGGTGGACACCTTTGAGGTCCACGGAGACCACATTTACAGTAAGTGTTGGTTGCTTGAGGAACTTCGGCTCCGTGTTGATGAACTGGAGTCCGAGCTTCAAATTCCCTCCCTAAACCTCTTCATCTCGCTACCTCTTTCCTCCTTTAAAACACTCCTTAAATCCTACCTCTCATCTGCCTTATGTCAAATTTTGTTTGATAATACTCCTGTGAAGCGTTTTAGGATGTTTTACTACATTAGAGGCACTATATAAATACAAGTTGTTGTTGTTGTAGTATATATTCATTAAAAACTCTATTTTGTAACAGTAGGTACTACTACTCTAGAATTTGGACCTTTTGCTAAAAAGGTCCAAAAAATCCATTGTACTTTTAATACTCCTTCCTATTGCCTTCACTTGTGATACTGCTTGTCCTTGGCCTGGTCACATTTATACTTTGTACAATCTTTTGCCTATTGTCTCACTGCTTCCCAAGACTTGCCTCCTCAGCATTCTTTGTTCTCCCAGTTCACCAGCTGCTATTTCAAAATTAGAATCATAGAATGATTACAGCATGGAAGAAGGCTATTCGGCCAGTCGAGCCTGTGCAGGCTCTCGGCAAAAGCAGTTCAGCTAGTCCCACTCCCCCGCCCTTTCCCCTCCCCCGCAGCCCTGCAAATTTCTTTCCTTCAGATACTTATCCAAACTCCCTTTTGAAAGCCATGATTGAGTCTGCCTCCACCACCCTTTCAGGCAGTGCATTCCAGATCTTAACCACTCGCTGCATAAAAAGTTTTTCCTCATGTCGCCTTAGGTTCTTTTGCCAATCACCTTAAATCTGTGTCCTCTGGTTGTCAACCCTTCTGCCAATGGGAACAGTTTCTCTCTATCTACTCTGTCCATACAACTCATAAGAACATAAGAAGCAGGAGCAGGAGCAGGCCAATCGGCCCCTCGAGCCTGCTCCACCATTCAATAAGATCATGGCTGATCTGATCCTAACCTCAAATCTTCTATCACTCTCCATCCCACCCGAACCCATGTGATCTCCCGGGAGAGGCGAAAAATCAGATAAAAAACCCAATGGACAATTTGGGAGAAAAAATCTGGGAAATTCCTCTCCGACCCATCTAGGCGATCGAAACTCTTCCAGGAGATCACTCTGTCCCTATATTTTCTACAGTACTTACCTTCTGTAAAGGCGATCTCCACCCCAGCCAGGAACAGGAATAAAACCATCTCCTGAAATCTAACACAGAATTAGAACACAAGAAGTAGGAACAGAACCAGGCTACACAGCCCTTGGGTCCACTCCACTACCCACAGGGCCATGACCATTCCGAACCTAGACTCATGTCCAATTTCCTGCCCGTAACTCTTAATTCCCTTACTTCTAGGAAACTATCTATTTCTGTTTTAAATTTATTTAATGATGTAGCTTCCACAGCTTTCTGGGGCAACAAATTCCACAAACCTACCACCCTCTGAGTGAAGAAGTTTCTCCTCATCTCAGTTTTGAAAGAGCAGCCCCTTATTTTAAGATTATGCCCCCTAGTTCTAGTTTCACCCATCATTGGGAACATCCTCACCGCATCCACCCAATCAAGCCCCTTCACAATCTTATATGTTTCAATAAGATCGCCTCTCATTCTTCTGAACTCCAATGAGTAGAGTCCCAATCTACTCAACCTCTCCTCATATGACCACCCCGTCATTCCCGGGATTAACCGAGTGAACCTTCTTTGCACTGACTCGAGAGCAAGTATGTCTTTTCTTAAGTATGGACACCAAAACTGTATGCAGTATTCCAGGTGCGGTCTCACCAATACCTTGTATAACTGCAGCAATACCTCCCTGTTTTTATATTCTAACCCCCTAGCAATAAAAGCCAACATTCCATTGGCCTTCTTGATCACTTGCTGCACCTGCATACTAACTTTTTGAGTTTCGTGCACCAGGACCCCCAGATCCCTTTGTACTACAGTACTATCCAGTTTCTTGCCATTAAGATAATAACTTGCTCTATGATTTTTCCTGCCAAAGTGCATAACTTCACACTTTCCAGTATTATATTCCATCTGCCAAATCTCTGCCCACTTACTTAGCCTGTCTATGTCACTTTGCAGGTTTTTTATGTCCTCCTCACTCACTACTTTCCCTGCCATCTTTGTATCATCTGCAAACTTTGATATGTTACACTCGGTCCCCTCCTCCAAATCATTAATATAGATTGTAAAGAGTTGGGGACCCAGCACTGACCCCTGCAGAACACCACTAGTTACTGATTGCCAATCTGAGAATGAACCATTTATCCCAACTCTCTGCTTTCTGTTAGAGAGCCAATTCTCTACCCACGCCAGAATATTACCCCCAATCCCGTGATTTTTTATCTTGAGCAATAATCTTTTGTGTGGCACCTTGTCAAATGCCTTTTGGAAGTCTAAATACACTATGTCCACTGGTTCTCCTTTATCCACCCTGTATGTTACTTCCTCAAAGAACTCAAGCAAATTTGTCAAACATGACTTCCCCTTCATGAAACCATGCTGACTTTGTCTTATTAAACTATGATTATCCAAATGTCCTGTTACTGTCTCCTTAATAATGGACTCTAACATTTTACCAACCACAGATGTTAGGCTAACAGGTCTATAGTTTCCAGCCTTCTGCCTACTACCCTTTTTAAGTAAGGGTGTTACATTAGCAGTTTTCCAATCTGCCGGGACCTTTGCTGAGTCCAGGGAGTTTTGGAAAATTATTACCAATGCATCCACAATCCCTACCGCCACTTCCCTCAAGACCCTAGGATGTAAGCCATCAGGTCCAGGGGATTTATCCGGCTTAAGTCCCATTATTTTACCAAGTACCACTTCCTTAGTGATTTTAATCGTAATTAGCTCATCTCCCCCTAGAGCCCCCCTGTTTGTCCAGTGTTGGGAGATTCTTAGTGTCCTCTACCGTAAAGACTGATACAAAATATTTGTTCAGCGTTATTGCCATCTCCATCTTTCCCACCATTAATTTCCCAGTCTCATCCTCTAAGGGACCAACATTTACTTTAGCCACCCTTTTTCTTTTTATATAACTATAGAAACTTTTGCTATCCGTTTTTATATTTTTTGCTCATTTATTTTCATAATCTATCTTCCCTTTGTTAATCAATCTTTTAGTTATTTTTTGCTGTCTTTTAAAGACTTCCCAATCTTCTATCTTCCCACTAGATTTGGCTACCTTATATGCCCTTGTTTTTAGTCGGATACTATCCTTAATTACTTTACTTAGCCACGGATGGCTATCTTTTCTGTTACACCCTTTTTTCCTCAGTGGAATATATATTTTTTGGAAGTTGTAAAATAACTCCTTAAATGTACACCACTGATCATGTATCGTCTTACCCTTTAATCTATTTTCCCAGTCCACTCTAATCAATTCCGCTCTCATACCTTCATAGTCTCCTTTATTCAAGCTCAGCACGCTTGTTTGAGATCCAACCTTCTCACCCTCTACTTGAATATGGAATTCAACCATGTTATGGTCACTCATTCCAAGGGGATACTTTACTAGGACATTTTAAATTAATCCTGTCTCATTACACAGGGCCAAATCTAAGGTTGCTTGCCCCCGGTCGGTTCAGTTACATACTGCTCAAGAAACCCATCCCTAATACACTCAATGAACTCATCCTCAAGGCTGCTCTGCCCAGTTTGATTTGTCCAGTTAATATGATAGTTAAAATCCCCCATAATTATAGCTGTTCCCTTATTACAAGCCTCAACTATTTCCTGATTAATACTCCGTCCAACAGAGTTGCAACTGTTCGGAGGCCTATAGACTATGCCCACTAGTGTTTTTTTCCCCTTATTATTCCTTATCTCTACCCAAACTGTTTCACTATCCTGCTCCTTTGACCCAATATCATTTCTCTGTATTATAGTGATTCCTTCCTTTATTAACATAGCCACCCCACCTCCCCTCCCTTCCTGCCTGTCCTTCCTGATTGTTAAATAACCTGGTATGTTTAATTCCCAGTCATGGTCACCCTGCAGCCATGTTTCTGTAATGGCCACAAGATCATACCCATATGTAGTTATTTGTGCCATTAACTCATTCATTTTGTTACGAATGCTACGTGCATTCAGATAAAGAACTTTCAAATATGTTTTGTGACACTTAGTTCCTGTTTTTTCCCCTTTTACTACTTTACCTTTTACTCCATACCTTCTGTCCCTTCCTGACACATTCTGTTTTTTAATTTCCCCACTGCTACCTAAGTCTATGACCTTCTCCGTTGTCATTTCTGTTATTTGCTCTCTAGAAACCTCCCCCCCCCCCACTAATTAGTTTAAAGCCCTCTCTACAGCCCTAGTTATATGATTCGCCAGGACTCTAGTCCCAGCACTGGCCAAGTGGAGTCCATCCCAACGGAACAGCTCCCTCCTGTCCCAGTACTGGTGCCAGTGTCCCAAGAAGCAAAACCCATTTCTCCCACACCAGTCTTTGAACACCTCTATCAAATCTCCTCTAAACCTTCTCTGCTCCAATGAGAACAATCCCAGCTTCTCCAGTGTATCAACGTAACTGAAGTCCCTCATTCCTGGAATCATTCTCATAAATCTTTTCTGCACCCTCTCCAAGGCTTCCACATCCTTTCTAAAGTACGGTGTCCAGAACTGTACACAGTACTCCAGTTGGGACTGAACCTGTGTTTTATACAGGTTCATCATAATTTCCACACTTTTGTAATCTATACCTCTATTTATAAAGCCCAGGATCCCATAAGCCTTTTTTACTGCTTTCTGAACCTGCCCTGCCACCTTCAACGATTTGTGCACACATACCCCCAGGTCTCTCTGTTCATGCACCCACTTCAGGGTTGTACCATTTAGTTTATATGTCCTCTCCTCATTTTTTCTACCAAAATGCATCACTTCACACTGTGTGTTAAGTTTCATCTGTCACGTGTCCGCCCATTTCACCAGCCTGTCTATGTCTTCCTGAAGTCTATCACTCTCCTCCTCACTGTTCACTTTCCTTCCAGGTTTTGTGTCATCTGCAAATTTTGAAATTGTGCCCTGTACACCCAAGTCATTAATATATATCAAGAAAAGCAGTGGTCCTAGTACCGACCCCTGGGGAACACCACTGTATACCTTCCTCCAGTTTGATAAACAACCATTCACCGCTACTCTCTGTTTCCTGTTACTTAGCCAATTCCGTATCCATGCTGGCACTGTCCCTTTTATCCATGGGCTTCAACTTTGCTGGCGAGCCTATTATGTGGCACTTTGTCGAATGCCTTTTGGAAATCCATGTACTTTACGTCAACCGCATTACCCTCATCAATCCTCTCTGTTAACTCATCAAAGAACTCCATCAAGTTAGTTAAACACGATTTGTCTTTAACAAATCCATGCTGGCTTTCCTTAATTAATCCACACTCATCCAAGTGACTGTTAATTTTGTCCCTGATTACTGTTTCTAAAAGTTTCCCACTACCGAGGTCAAACTGGCTGGCCTTTAGTTGCTGGGTTTATCTTTACACCCTTTTTTGAACAATGGTGTAACATTTGCAATTCTCCAGTCCTCTGGCACCACCCCCGTATCTAAGGAGGATTGGAATATTATGGCCAGTACCTCCGCGATTTCCTCCCACAATTCCCTTAGCATCCTAGGATGCATCCCATCCACTCCTGGTGATTTATGTACTTTTAAGTACAGCCAGCCTTTCTAATACCTCATCTTTATCAATTTTAATCCAATCAAGTATCATCTCCTCCTTCACTGTATCTATGGCTGCATCCTCTTCCTTGGCGAAGACAGATGCAAAGTACTCATTCAGTACCTCAGCCATACCCTCTGCCTTCATGCATAGGTCTCCTTTTTGGTCCCTAATCGGCCCCACCCCTCCTCTTACTAACCTTTTACTATTTATATGCCTATAGAAGACTTTTTGATTCCCTTTTATGTTGGCTGCCATTCTATTCTCATATCCTCTCTTTGTCCCTCTTATTTTCTTTTTCACTTCTCCTCTGACCTTTCTATATATAGCCGGATTCTTAGATGTATTTGCAACCTGACATCTGTCATACATGCTCTTTTTCTGCTTCTTCATATTTTCTATCTCTTTCGTCATCCAGGGAGCCCTGACTTTAGTTGCCCTGCCTTTCCCTTTAGTGGGAATGTACCTCAACTGTACCTGAACTATTTCCTCTTTAAAGGCAGCCCATTGTTCCATTACGGTTTTGCCTGCCAATCTTTGATTCAAGTTTACCCGGGCCAGATCCGTTCTCAACCCACTGAAATTGGCCTTCCCCCAGTTAAAATTTTTTACTCTAGATTGCTGCCTGTCCTTTTCCATAGCTAATCTGAACCTTATGATACTATGATCACTGTTCCCTAAATGTTCCCCTACTGGCACTTGCTCCACTTGACCTACCTCATTCCCCAGAACCAGATCCAGCAATGCCTCCTCCCTCATCGGGTCAGAAACATACTGATCAAGAAAGTGCTCCTGAACACACTTTAGAAATTCTTCCCTCTCTCTGCCTTTTACAATATTACTATCCCAGTCGATATTAGGATAGTTGAAATCCCCCATTATTACTACTCTATAATTCTTGCACCTCTCTGTAATTTCTCTGCTCCTCTATATCTTTCCCACTATTTGATGGTCTATAGAATACACCTAGTAGTGTAATGGCACCTCTATTATTTCTTAACTCTAGCCATATAGATTCTGTCCATGACCCCTCCAGGATCTCCTCCCTCTCCAGTACTGTAACATTCTCCTTGACCAATACTGCCACACCACCTCCTAGCTTTCCTTCCCTTTCTTCCTGAACACTTTATAACCAGGAATATTTAATACCCAATCCTGCTCATTTTTGAGCCAGGTCTCAGTTATTGCCACAACATCATATTCTCAAGTCGCTATTTGTGTCTGCAGCTCACTTAGCTTGTTTACTACGCTTCGTGCTTCACATACATACTCTGTAATCCCATCTTAGACCATCCTGTATTCTCTCTTAGTTTGACCCCACCTAGTACCTTACTATTTCTTACTTTAGTGCTCTCTGCATCTCCCAATCCTTTGAGCACTTTATTTCTCCTTTCTAATGTTACATCCTGGTGCCCATCCCTCTGCCAAATTATTTTAAACCCTCCCCAACAGCACTAGCAAACCTCCCTGCGAGGATATTGGCTCCGGCCCTGTTGAGGTGCAACCCGTCCGGCCCTGTTGAGGTCCCACCTCCCCCAGAACCGGCCCCAATGCCCCAGGAATCTAAAGCCCTCCCTCCTGCACCATCTCTCCTGCCGTGCATTCATCTGCACTATCCTCCTGTTTCTGTACTCACTAGCACGTGGCACCTGGAGTATTCCAGAGATTACTACCTTTGAGGTCCCGCTTCTTAATCTCTTTCCTAGCTCCCTGAAATCTGCCTGCAGGACCTCATCCTTCTTTCTACCCATGTCGTTGGTACCGATGTGGACCACGACCTCTGGCTGCTCACCCTCCCACCTCAGAATGTTCTGAATGACCCTGATACATGTCTGGCAATGAAAAACCTATTGGGACCAAACTGTGGGATAATTGAATTGAGGATATGAATATGCAATTCAAACAACTATAATACAGCCAGAAATGAGAACAAATATACTTTTTGGGGGAAAAAGTCTAAAATTATCTGTTTAAATTTAAGAGACTGGAATTTTGCTAGATTTACTTACACGTTGAGTAGTTTGTTAATTTAAGAACATTTCTGTTACATAAATGCATGGGAAGATATAAATGAAAAAAGTTTAGTGATATGACCTTACTCTAGATTGGCTCAAAAGGAATAAAAGCATTAACCTAGAAAGGTCCAAGTGGGCAGCCATTAACCAATGAATTTAACACACAATGGAGGGTAATTTTGACTTCGGGTGATAGCTGAATCAAAAGCATACATTTTACACTATCAGTTAGATATCTCTCCCAATTATCATTGTCATTGAATACCAGGATTGGGGATGAAACTGAAAGAGTCTGGGAATAAGTGGGAGATGGAGTTAATGGGGATGTTAAATAACACAAAGGTTGGACAAATGATTAAAGAGTTATACAACAACAACTTGCTTCCATGTAGAGCTCCTCATGTAATGAAGCATCTCAGAACACTTAAAGTGGAAAAGGTAAGCATCCAGAAAGAAAGACAGAAAAATTTGATATGGTTAGATTGAAGGCACAGTCATAAAGAAAGGTTTTTAAGGAGGCTTTTGAAAGTGGAGAAGGAGTTTGCAAGTCAAAGTGGGTTCATAGAAACATAGAAGATAGGAGCAGGAGTAGGCCATTCGGCCCCTCGAGCCTGCTCCGCCATTCAATGCAATCATGGCTGATCATCCAAATTCGGTACCTGGTCCCTGCTTTCTCCCCATACCCCTTGATCCCTTTAGCCTTAAGAAATATATCCAACTCCTTCTTGAATATATTTAATGAATTGGCCTCTA
Organism: Somniosus microcephalus; assembly: GCF_052327205.1. Lineage (NCBI taxonomy): Eukaryota > Metazoa > Chordata > Chondrichthyes > Squaliformes > Somniosidae > Somniosus > Somniosus microcephalus. The sequence continues at coordinate 276,162,418 of NC_140989.1, read as the reverse complement.
CTGCCTTCTGTGGTAGAGAATTCCACAGGTTCACCACTCTCTGGGAGAAGAAATTCCTCCTCATCTCTGTCCTAAATGGCTTACCCCTTATCCTTAGACTGTGACCCCTGGTTTTGGACACCCCGACCATCGGGAACATCCTTCCTGCATCTAGTCTGTCCAGTCCTGTCAGAATTTTATAAGTTTCAATGAGATCACCTCTCATTCTTCTAAACTCCAGCGACTACAAGCCCAATCGACCCAATCTCTCCTCATTCGTCATTCCTGCCATCCCAGGTATCAGCCTGGTGAATCTTCGCTGAACTCCTTCCATGGCAAGAACATCCTTCCTCAGATAAGGTGACCAAAACTGCACACAATACTCAAGATGTGGTCTCACCAAGGCCCTGTACAACTGGAGCAAGACATCCTTGTTCCTGTATTCAAACCCTCTTGCTACGAAGGCCAACATACCATTTGCCTTCTTAACCGCCTGCTGCACCTGCATGCTTACCTTCAGCGACTGGTGCACAAGGACACCTAGGTCTCGTTGCAATTCCCCTTCTCCCAATCTATTGCCATTCAGATAATAATCTGCCTTCCTGTTTTTGACACCAAAGTGGATAACCTCACATTTATCCACATTATATTGCATCTGCCATGCTTCTGCCCAATCACCCAACCTGTCCAAATCATACTGGAGTTTCTCGGCATCCTCCTCACAGCACACACACCCACCCAGCTTTGTGTCGTCTGCAAATTTGAAGATATTACATCTAGTTCCCTTGTCTAGATCATTAATATATATTGTGAATAGCTGGGGTCCAAGGACCGATCCCTGCGGTGCCCCACTAGTCACTGCCTGCCACTCGGAAAAAGACCCGTTTATTCCAACTCTTTGCTTTCTGTCTGCCAACCAGTTCTCTATCCAAGTCAATACCTTGCCCCCAATCCCATGTGCCTTAACTTTACACGCTAATCTCTTATGCGGGACCTTATCGAAAGCCTTCTGAAAGTCCAAATACACCACATCCACTGGTTCTCCCTTATCTATTTTACCAGTTACATCCTCAAAAAATTCCAGTAGATTAGTCAAGCACGATTTATCTTTTGTAAATCCATGTTGACTTTGTCCGATCCTGTCATTCTTTTCCAAGTGCTCTGCTATTACATCTTTTATAATGGGCTCTAGCATTTTCCCCACTACTGATGTCAGGCTTACTGGTCTGTAATTCCCCATTTTCTCTCTACCACCTTTTTTGAATAGTGGGGTAACATTAGCTACCCTCCAATCCATGGATACTGTTCCAGATTCCAGCGAATGTTGGAAGATGATCAGCAATGCATCTACTATTTCTAGGGCCACTTCCTTAAGTACCCGAGAATGTAGATCATCAGGCCTTGGGGATTTATCGGCCTTCAATCCCATCAATTTCCCTAACACCATTTCCCTACAAATACTGATTTCTTTCAGTTCCTCCCTTTCATCAGACCCTATGTTCCCCGACATCTCTGGGAGGTTATTTGTGTCCTCCTTTGTGAAGACAGAACCAAAGTATGTATTTAATTGGTCAGCCATTTCTTTGTTCCCCATTATAAATTCCCCTGATTCTGACTGCAAGGGACCTATGCTTGACTTCACCAATCTTTTTCTCTTCACACATCTATAAAAGCCTTTACAGTCAGTTTTTATGTTCCCCGCAAGCTTACTCTCATATTCTATTTTCCCCTTCTTAATTAATCCCTTTGTCCTCCTTTGTTGAATCCTAAACTGCTCCCAATCCTCAGGTTTACTGCTTTTTCTGGCCAATTTATATGTCCTCTCCTTGGATCTTATGCTATCCCTAATTTCCCTTGTTAGCCATGGTTGAGTCACCTTTTTTGTTTTATTTTTATGCCAAACTGGGATGAACAAATTCTGTAATTCATCCATGCGGTCTTTGAATGTTTGCCATTGCCTATCCACCGTCAACCCTTTGAGTGACATTCCCCAATCAATCCTACCCAAGTTTCAGCGAGAAAGCGAGGTGCAATGACTAAACAAATAGTCATGGAGCAAATGGAACAGGGAACATGCAACAGCCCAGTGTCAGAAGAGTGAAGGGTGGATGTAGGGACTCATGGCTAGAGAAGATTGCTCGGATAGGGTGGTGAAAGTTTGTAGCAAAGACAAGGACAAAGATTTTTAAATCCATTCTCTGAAGTACAGGAAACTTTGGTTTATCCGGAGGTTGTATGGCCGGAAACTTTGCTCTAACGGCAGAAATCAGCAGCCGTTTTAGTTCGTTTTTTTTTCTTCTCCTAGCATTCTGTTAACAGGCAGGCTCTGGAAAGCATCTTTGGAGCTTCGCAACAGCTTCAGAGATGCTTCAAGGTACGGGCCGAGTGTTTACGAGCTGTTGCTGAGCAACAGTGTTTGTTGTCAAATACGGAGATTTTCATCTCCATATGCTTCAACGTTGACTTTGCATGTCCGGCACTTTTGATAGATCGGCAACACGCCGGTCCCGTCGGTGCCGGATATCAGAACTTTTCCTGTACAAGGAGCCAATGGGGCTTGGCATGGACAAGGTGTTTGGAACCTTGTGCAAGGAAGGATGTGGTCCACTGAATTCTCAATATAATGGTAGTTGTAAAGAGTGGAAGCAGCAAGAACAGCAAGCTCATAATATTAGGTTGAATAAAAATGGCCACCCTTTTTTGCTCAAGCTATGTTATTTTCTCCGTTAGGAATTTTGCAGGGGATGTGGGAAATGCACAGTGTAAGACTTTATTGTCTTCAAAACTGACATCCTTTCCACATTACCTTCCACATTATCTCTCCCCTCCAATCTCCCTGCTTCTCCTCAAAAAAATTTGTGAGCTTTCTGTCAGCTGAGATCAGGAAGCACGCCATATCACGTCACAAAAGAATCTCCAGACTCGTCACTCCAGCCCCATTTGTGGATGGATGCATTTACGACGGATCTAAGAGATACGCAAACTCAAAGATAGAGAAATGGAAAAACCGATAGATGATTAAGAAATTGAATCTACATTTAAACAGTTATGGGAAGGGGGAATGAAAACTAGGGACAAGCCAGCTGGACTGCAGAATCTTTTTTTAGTCTTATATATTCCCATGTTCCCAAAAGGTGAAATGGGAGGAATTTAAAATGTACTTTTATATGTAATTTATATATTGATGTCATGTGATGTTATGATTTTTAAAAATCTATTTAAAAATGTATAGGTATTGCCTCATGTTAAAATATTAAATTATATTTAGTTAACCCTACCTCGAAGATGACCTCCCAACTTTAAACACCTTTCGGTTTCCTGTTTAGTGATCTCACATCAAAGGAGGTTTTAATGACTATTATTGAAGCTGCAGTGGGTGGCAATTAACTGTCTTTAGGCCATCCTGACAGCTGTTTGCAAGAACAGGGAATTCTGGTATCCAAGAGATAAATAACACACAACAAAGGGCATAGTGTAGAACGATATCTCAACATCACATTTGGCAAAAGAAGTGTTCCCAAACCTTTGTGATGTCAATCCAAGCTAAAAAGAGCAAGGTAGTCTTCAGTCCTGCACTCTGAAACCACCTGTCTATCCCGTAATACTATTTAAATGTTTCAGTTAGTCAAAAGAATGTGTAAAGAAACATAGCCAAGAGTTATCTGTGCCATTTCCCTCGCTCATACATAAATAAGATGAGTGATTATCAATTATTAATGAATTGATAATCACTCATCTTATTTACTTCAACAAAAATAAAATGTAGCACGTTTGTTTTCAAAGCAGTTATTATTATGTAACCAAAGATATCAGAAGACCAGACACAAATCCTCTTCATAATTCAGAGTATAATACATATTTATTTACACCAGGAAAATCAGGGGAAAAAATCCTATCATGCTCAATCCCTTACTGGCCTGTATAGAGCTATAGATCAACTGTACAACACACTACAATGATTGAAAGTAAAGAAGTAATACAGAAATACCTCCTCGTTCAATGCTCAGCTGCCTGGATCCAGTTCTGTACTATGTCTGACTCACCCATTCCCCTTGTCCTTGCTGAGATATCCTGGCCTCTTGTTCCCAATACATTGAAGTTAAATTCCTCACCCTCATCTTTAAAGCCCTCTGCAGCCTCACCCCACACTACCTTTGCACCCTCCTCCATCCTTACGTCTTTCACACTTTCACAGCCTTCAGTAGTTTGCTTCTGATCTGGGCACCCCCATCTCTTCACCCCACCATTGGTGACAGAGCCTCCAACCACCTAGGGCCTATTTTCTAGAACTCCTTTTCTAAACCTTTTTTGCTTCCTACTTTGTCCCATCTTTAAAAAATCTTTTAAAACCTTTCAAGCAAGCTTTCAGTCACCTCTCTTAACTCTCCCACCATGGTTCAGTGTCCCTTTATTCAGTCTTAGGATGGTTTTCTTCATTAAGGCACTATATAATAAATATATAAAGGGAATAACTTTCCTTTCAAGGGTTATTCTGCAGACTAGGATAAGGTACAATACCTTCTTTTAAATGTGTTCTACCTAGAGTTAAAAGGCTCTTCTTAATCATATGTTCTCATAATGAAAAGTGAACTTAGAACTTACTCAGAGAATGATGTATGCTTGGAATAATCTACCAGGCACAGTAAGAGGGAAAAACATTTGAGGTTATTTATAAACATAATTAAGGGATATGGGGCTGGAGCGGGAAAGTGGAGTTGAGGTAAAAGATCAGCCATGATCTTATTAAATGGTGGAGCAGGCTCGAAGGGCCGACTGGCCTACACCTGCTCCTATTTCTCATGTTCTAATATGTTGGCAGAAAGTTAATGTAGCAAAGGGACAAGCTTTGATGGGCCACAATATGAGCTGAATGAATGGCTTTCCACCCCAGTCCATACACTATGTTCATATTGACGTAATGCTATATCACCTCTTCCATAGTATAAGAGGGTGGCACAGCTTTACATACCTAAATGCATCTTCTGACATGTCCCAAGATTTACCAATTCATTTTTTTCTTTGTTAACATTTACTAAACGCTTTTATATTAAGATGGTGGAGGTGAAATTCAACTACAGATTATTTTTAAAGATAATACAATATTCCCACAATGTGAACCTTGGTTAAAGTCTGTATTTTGTAGCCATGCAAATGTGCAGCTTACCTTGCACTACCAGGAACACTGAAGCAAGCTTGGCACCCCCTTCATTTGCAGCGATGCAGTTATATTGCCCAGCATCAGTTGGCCGTACACTCCTGATCTCCAGAGACAGGTTTTTCATTACTTGAATCCTGTGTCTTTCTGCCAGTCTTGGGTCAGCGCCATTTCTCTGCCAAGTGAGGTTGTAGCGTACAGTGCTCAGCGTCAAGCAGGTCAGTATGGCTCTTTCACCGGGAATAACTGTGATGTTGTTGGGCACCTGAATCGTTGGGGGAGGCTCTGTATGTTTAAAGAAGGAAAAATGGTAAAATACATGAGGCATGAAAGAGTGATTAATGTTCTGTCCCTTTACTCCAATTCAAATGGTTGGCAAGGCTACCATTCTGAAGCATCTGCATAAATGTTTTTGCCTAAATAACTTAACTTGCCTCCAAATATACAAGGACTAATTTATCCTTATTAGACCATAAGTCAATACCGTCTTACACGTTCCACGATTTAGCGATTCAGTCAGATTTTGGTGAACTAAAACTTGTGATGATTTTTTTTGAAGTTTACTAAACACTTTTATATTAAGATATACTGGGGGTGAAATTCAACATCGGCAGGGGTGCAAAACAGGTGATAGCGAATCGGCCATTGAATGGAAAGGAAAATCGGGTGGGGTATACAACTGGCACGCAATCCACTACCGCACATTTTGACTCCTGCCAAAGTTGAATTTCACCCGTCTTCCATTTTTCTCCCCCATGAGGACAGGTTGTTCCCATGGGTGCTGGCAAGCCTCCAATATCTCACGGCAATTGTTCTTCTTAACGTTTGAAACTAGGCAGCGAGTATTAGTGAGTAGTTCACTATGGAGAACATCACAACCGAGCCGATCCCTTTCTCACCTGACCTCCATGCACATGAGCTTTCTAGCAGAAGATACTGAACTGCAACTAGAGGGCGATTTTAACCCCACTGGTCTGGCAGAAACCAGGCAGGTGGGCAGTAAATAAAATCGTCCAGGTTACTTACCCCCCACAAAGCTGCCAGGATCCTGTTGACTGGGATTTTAGCTCTGCTCCAGAGCAGGTGGCAAGGACACCTGCCCCAAGCCAGTGGGGTCCTTTTTAAAAAAAACATATTCATGTCGTGTCCCGATGATATTTTAGATATTGCATTTTAGCAGCTCATTTGTTATATATAATTCCTTTGAGGAAAAAAAAATCTAAACGTGCACACCTGTAAGTAGGACTGTCAGAAACCAACAGCTCATTTTAAAATTTTCTGCCTCAACTGTGTGCTCTTAAACGATTGCAGAAAGTAATGTCTATTGGTTTCAGTCCGGCCCTACTATCTCTTTCGAACAAGCTCAAGTCCCACCTTCCAAATGATCTGATTGGTTGATACGAACAATTGCTGATGCCAGTGGAAAAAAGCCAATTTATTTTCTTGTAAAAGGCTGACAAGCTGACAGTTGGAATGTGTGCACAATGGGTGGTACTTTTACTCTAATATCATTTAAAGAAATTGAAAATAGAAACTTTTACTTTAGTACTTTTATTCCACGAGTGGTCCATGTTCATTTGATATAAAAGTGTTCTGTGCAGAGAACAAAGTACTAAAACAGAGAACCTCTAACTGGCTCCAAACTGTTTTTTTTAAACCACATGCATCAACTGGTGATTTGCACTAAAGCTTGCCTGGCATAACATCAGTAAAATTTTAACACCAGAGAATAAATATCGGCATTCTGGAGCATGGCACACAAGTGGATTGTTAAACAATTCAGCTGACTGCTGTTAAGCATCATGTTACAGGCAATAATATCCATAGGTTAGTGTCAATCATCTACATCTTTAAATATATTATTACACCAGTACCCTGGAGGACGTTATATTAATAAAGCATTTTTTTTTTTGTTTACTTAATGTTCTAGTTTGTTTTTTGTACTGTGCATGAAGTATTTTGACCACTAAAGTATAGATTTTTAATTCTCCTAATGACCGAAGGGTATTTCTGCGGTAGAACTATGGTTTAGTCCTATGAGTCGGTTCTTTTTCAGTGGTCTGTTCCAATTTCTCTGTGTGTAAACAGAAAGCCAATAGCTTAAGTCTTAAATATTTTAGCTTTTGTCTCATAAATTTATTGGACCAGCAGGAATGTTCCTGGCACCGTAATAAAAGATCATTTTTCATTTTTAATCGAGTGCTAAATCCCACCAGTGGATACACTTCTCTTAAACGTTCTGGCGCCCATGGATAATTTTACATAATTTGACAGAATCAGCAAGTCGGAAAGATTTGAAGTGTGTTTATTTTATTGTCGACAGGAACCTATACAGTCAAAGAAGTTTTATTTTTCTTAACCTAAAAGAATGATTGAAGAGTTGAAGTATCATTCAAGTATGAAGCAAAGCAGAATGACAAAACAAATCAAAGATGACACCTACTGTGTGAGTCTGAAAATACATTTACAAACAGTTGTGATGTTTCAACCATAGTTCATACCAAATGAAGTTTAAAATTGTTATTTGCACACTTAGACAGAGAGCTACATTTCTGTCTGTCTAACTGGTGTTTACCCAAGAGCTGGTTCATCCAAGTGACTAAGACAAAACCAATTGTCTTCTGTCCTAACGGAGGCAATAACTTTAAAACTTTAAAAATAATCTGCTCTCAAAAAGGTCCAGATTTTATTTATTACTGAATCCGGATGCATTAACTTATCAGTAAACAATATTGTTGAGGGGAATTAAATATACTCAGTGGTTAAAAATGAATTAATAAGGCCCGAGTTTCAGTGTGAGAGCACTGACAGTTCAACCAGAAATGCCATGCAAACCTTGGGTAAGTTTTGATGGTTAGTATATTGTTAGTCATGTTACTAAAATGTTAACTGGTTCAGGGTCACTGGTTTCAGTTAGCTTCCCACTCACTCATGGCAATATGAAGACACGCCGATTTTAACCGCCGGGCCTCATTAAAATGCCGCCGGTACATTTCCTTCCCGGAACAGGCAGGAATTGGGCGGGAAGCGAATGTCAGCCTCCAGAAAAATCGTCCACCTGCCGGCACTCAGGTAAGCGTAGGATGGACGTTTCATGGTGTCTCACGGTAGGAAATTGGGGAAGGTGGGGGGGGAGTCGAGGACTGGGAAGACCTGAACCTCCCTTGTTCGGCCCACAGAAGTACTCCTGCTCCTCCTGCCCCCACATAGGAAAATTTAGGACTACCTTTTGTGACCTTTTCTACTTCTCGGCAAGTCTTGACTTGGTTTTGCCGGGCATGAAAAATGCCGTTGGGAGTCCGATTGATGACTTTAGATCCCGATTAACATATCTAAAGTAAAACCCCGTCAGCGTTGAGCAGGTGGCTTAGCCGACCATCCATAAGCCAAGTCAAAATTGTGCACAGTGGGATTTGAGGGGCTCAAGGCTGGCTAAAAACCTAGACGATAGTAACTGCTCACCTGCCGGGCAGCTAGGGTTAAAATTGCCCCCATCACCATGTGACTGAATCAGATTATAAGAATCCACAGCAACTCACTGTGATGTACCATTAAATGAGGCAGTGAAGGGCTCCTTCATAGAGAAGAAAAACTGCTGGAACCAATTCCAACACTGTAAAAAGTGGGCTTTCTGTCCACCAATCATAAAACAGGTTTGCTAGACACTGCGATATCTACCCCCCAGTCCATCCCAATATTCCAGCTTAAGGAAGAAGAATCAGCAAATGGAAAAATGGGAAAGAATCCAAACTTATGTATAATTGACATTTAAAATATAGAATTTACACTGAAGGGAAGGGAAACAAAAGTATTTCTAAGTACTCATGAAAATTTGGAATGGTTCTCTTACCAAAGATGACTGAATTTTAACTGAATCAACTGCAACATTTTAATTGCACCTTTTATGATAATTACCATGACCTTCTCCTCCTCAAGGAATCTCCAGCAGTGCTTGGGAATGCCTGCAGATTGAGATGAACTCACCACAGAACATAATCCATATGTGGCTTGCATGAGGTTTACTGAGGTAATTTAGTGAATTTAATTTTAGGCATTTCTGATTTATAAGCAGGAGATTAGACCAGCATGGGAATGGACCACCAGGCAGTGGGATGGCCCTTATCCAGAAGCCTGCACAGATAAACAACGGGCTCATTTTTAATCGAAAGCTAAAATTCCAACAAGTTCTTCTTAACCCTTGAGTTAGGTCACAATGCAGTCAATGCAAAGTTAGCTGTCAAACAACATTTTTTTTAATGCCTACATTGAGTGGAGCTGAATATCAGGGAAGACAGTACAGTGTTAACAATTTTAGCCACTGTTATACTTCCAGTAAAGTTTTAAACTTTCACTTTCATTCTGCATTATTCAAACTGGATTTAGTACTTCGAAGCGAGTGTCCTCAACTCCATTCCACAGCATGCTACCCGCCACCATCTCAGCACAACCACAGCCCAGCATGAGGTTGAAAAGGCCATCCGACAACTGAAGAACAACAAGGCCTCAGGAGCAGATGGAATCCCCGCCGAGGCACTAAAGCATGGCGGAGAAGCACTACTGGTGCGAATTCATGAACTAATTTCTCTTATCTGGAAGGAGGAGAGCATGCCAGGGGATCTCAGAGACGCCGTAGTTGTGACCATCTTCAAGCAAGGTGACAAGTCCGATTGCGGTAATTACAGAGGAGTCTCCCTGCTGTCTGCCACAGGGAAAGTCATCGCAAGAATCCTCCTCAATTGCCTTCTCCCAGTGGCCGAAGAGCTCCTCCCAGAGTCACAATGCAGATTCCGCCCACTAAGGGGCACAATGGACATCATCTTCACCGCACGTCAATTACAAGAGAAATGCAGGGAACAGCACCAACCACTGTACATGGCCTTCTTTGATCTCACAAAGACCTTCGGCACTGTCAACCGTGAGGGATTATGGAGTGTCCTCTTCAAATTCGGCTGCCCTCAAAAGTTTGTCACCATCCTCCGCCTGCTTCACGACGACATGCAAGCCGTGATCCTGACCAACGGTTCCACCACAGACCCAATTCACGTATGAACTGGGGTCAAGCAAGGCTGTGTCATCGCACCAATGCTCTTCCCGATCTTCCTTGCAGCAATGCTCCATCTCACCCTCAGTAAGCTGCCCACTGGAGTGGAGCTAATTTACAGAACAAACGGGAAACTGTTCAACCTCCGTCGCCTCCAGTCCAGATCCAAGGTCGTCTCATCCTCTGTCGTCGAATTACAGTATGCAGACGATGCTTGTGTCTGCACTCACTCGGAGGTCGAACTCCAAGCCATCGTCAACACCTTCACCGAAGTGTACAAGAGCATGGGCCTTACACTAAACATCCGTAAGACAAAGGTCCTCTACCAACCTGCCCCCGCCACACAGTACTGCCCCCCGATTATCAAAATCCACGACAAGGCCTTGGACAACGTGGACCACTTTCCATACCTCGGGAGCCTACTGTCAACAAGGGCAGATGACAAAGTCCAACACCGCCTTCAGTGTGCCAGTGCAGCCTTCGGTCGCCTGAGGAAGAGAGTGTTTGAAGATCAGGACCTCAAACCCGGCACCAAGCTTATGGTCTACAGAGCAGCAGTGATACCCGCCCTGCTGTATGCCTCAGAGACATGGACCATGTACAGCAGGCACCTCAAAGCACTGGAGAGGTACCACCAACGCTGCCTCCGCAAGATCCTGCAAATCCATTGGCAGGATAGGCGCACCAACATTAGTGTTCTGGCTCAGGCCAACATCACCAGCATCGAAGCTTTGACCACGCTCGATCAGCTCCGATGGACAGGTCACATTGTCCGTATGTCCGATACGAGACTCTCAAAACAAGCGCTCTACTCGGAGCTCCGGCACGGCAAGAGAGCCCCAGGTGGGCAGAGGAAACGCTTCAAGGACACCCTCAAAGCCTCCTTGAAAAAGTGTCACATCCCCAGACACCTGGGAATCCCTGGCCCAAGACCGCACAAAGCGGAGGAGAAGCATCCGGGAAGGCGCCGAACACCTCGAGTCTCTTCGCCGGGAGCAAGCGAAAGCCAAGCGCAGGCAGCGCAAGGAGCGCACGTCAACCCAAGCACCCCACCCACCCGCCCTTTCAACCACTGTCTGGCCCACCTGTGACAGAGACTGTAGGTCCCGCATTGGACTCATCAGTCACCTGAGAACTCATTTTTAATGTGGAAGCAAGTCATCCTCAGTTCTGAGGGACTGCCTAAGAAGAAGAAAGTTTTAAACTTTCACTTTCATTCTGCATTATTCAAACTGGATTTAGTACTTCAGGACAACTTCCCAGTTGCACCACAGCGCAGAAGATAATAGGCATCCTGAATGCCACATCCACCAGATCTGGAAACTTTTGAATTTGGCTCAGCCTGACATTTTGTGGGATGAGGTTTACGTGGGTATGTAAAATGCATGGGTTGAGCATGGCTCCAAGGTTTTGATAAATTAAATAAAGCTGATTATGGGTCTGTTGGCCTAAGCTCGACCCAGACTCGATTCCAAACAACTTTTTCTTTTTTAATACATTTCAGAATTTTAAGTTTTCCTCAGATTCTTAAGCCTCACCACCTAACCCTGCAAAAATGAAGATGAAACGTTTCCCGTGTGACATCCACACATATGCATTTTGATGATCTGATGTGATGGCTCTTCCTAATCAATAAACATGATTACCTATTGCACTGTGGAGTATTTGATCTGATCACTAAGCATCATCCAGTTCACGCATCCAATGGTCACATCAAACTGCCATAGTGGCACCAATCTAGATCTTAAAAGTAGGGCTGGAAATTTCCAGGGTGGTAGCGGGCGCGATCAGTAACAGGTCGGGTGGGAAAATTGTTATTTTTGACAGCGGGTCAGGAGCCTGCTGTCATCCCGCCACCATGCACCTTTCCCCCGGCGCGTCTGTCATCGCGGAGCCGGCCCGACCGGCAACCCAATTGAGATGATCAATCGCTAGTTGTGAGATCCTTAACAGGCTTTTATCACTTACTTTTTAAATTTAACTGCATGGCCACAGGACCACGCTGCTCGGGAACCACGTCTGTCAACCTGAGGTGGGAGTTCCGTGGCCATTGCACTAGCTGATTCCTTGACAGCATTAAAGTAAAGTAAAAGCTCCCACCTGACAGATGATCACTTTCCTCAGGCAGAAGCTGTTGCTCAGTCCATTTCCAGCACAGATTCTGCAGGCTGCAAGTCTTTCCAGCAAAGTCTCCAACCAGTCTCACCTTATTGGAAGAACTCCCTCACCATTGACAGAATGCTTCTGTCATCTCTACTTCACCTGCCATCTATTCCATCAACATGGGTGCCCTTTATACTGTCTCACCTTGGTCCTCAGAATCGGACCACAATGAACCCCAACACCAGCAGCACCAACAACACCAACCTTCGCTGTAATCACCTGATACTGCACAGGACACAGGGCATCAACACCCAAGCTCATCGCTGCCCGGGAGGCCAGGGATGGCCTCACCATGGCCAGATTTAGTTAACCTTACACTGTACACCCTGGCTGCCACATGATGCGCCAGGTTGGCACCACCCCACACAAACACCATAAAGCATCCCTACAATGCCCAAGCCATTCCTTTCACACTCATCACCATTGCGGGGGTCTCACCATTCACTGCAACTCACTGAGCCACTTCCAAAGGTGCACACAAATCTGTCCAAGATCGGAAAGTGTTGAAAATAAATATTTTTATGTTTGACAGCTCATTAACAGAAACTTTACATAAACATTGGATAAAACACCCAAGTGGCTACCCTTGTGTGTTGTTAGTTGGTATGATTGCACCAGGATGAGGGTGAGGGGTGGCTAGTGAGATGGGGATGTGATAATGTAGATAGAGAGGGATGGGTGGAGGTGCAAGGAAAGTTGGTGTGAGTAAGGATATGCAGGAGTAGGGTAGGGAAGGCAGTGATGGGAATGTGATGAGAGGCACAGCAGGATGAAGTTGAGTGTGGCTTTGTATTAACGTTTCCTGATTTAATGAGATCAGTGAAACGGTTGCAGCACTGCACCCAGGTCCTCCTGAACACATCCCTGCTTGTGACCTCCTCTGCAATCTGCAACCAGGCTGTTTTGTTCTCCTGGGGTGGTCTCTTCCACCCATCAGAAGAAAAGAGGACCTCCCTGCGTGCTATATGGAGGGAGTCATCAGAGAACCTGGGTGCAGCCCTCTGCCTCTGTGCAGTGATTGTCAGTGTTTGCAGCACTCCAATGCTGTAATGTACTGACAGCACTATGTTAGATTAAACGTCAAATGTAATGTGGCCATGGTCCCTTTAAAGATCCTGGCTGAAAACGCATCATGAATGACGTCACCAGACCTGCTCCATTTAATTGGGCTGGGTAACGTGCTGGGCAGGCATAAGAGGCCCTACTAAGGGAAAGTCATTTTCAGCAGCGGGATCGCAACCCACCTCACCGACCGCCCACATCCGACCCGCCCAGGTAGACAAAATGCCAGCCCAGGTGCTGGTGTTCCGACCGAGAAACAAATAGCACTATTCTCTTGTGCTTATTATTTTATTCTTCAGTGAAACTATTTATGTAACGTTACTAGGTTTTGACATACAGATAAGAAAGCACGGTGAAAAGCCATCCATGAAGGCACCTCCTGCAATGAGGCCCGTCACATTGCTGATGCTGAATGTAAACGCCAGCTGAGGAAGTCCTGCCTGAAAAATCAAGATTCCCAAACTGATGTATCCAGGATCCACTGTTCAATCTGCGGATGCTCATTCCGAGCAGAAATAGGTCACTAAAGGACTCACCGCAAAAAAATGAGATGATATCCTGGCTGTCCGGATATCGAAGGACGAACGACGAGAATGTTATTGATCAGAATCAGTGGGGACCAAAGATAGTTCAGGCTAGCGAGCTGCTATATCAACAGTATTGGTTAGGTAGAGTGGAGCAGAGCCAAACTTGAAGCAACAGCTGATGGGAATGTAGTCTGCTCCTCCAATCACTTCTACGTTCATAAATGTATATTAACAGTTAATTCTCCCTCCAGTCTTCTACTTTCAGTCAGCTACTGCTGTCGATTTTAAGATGCAAGCATAATTTTAAACTTGGGAGAGATTTTTTGGCCGCCGAAAGTGCTCTTTCACCTTCCGTTTAACTGTGGTCCAGGGAGAAGACAAGTTTTAAAAGTTCCCAGTTGGTAATTTGACATTCTGGGAACTTTTTGAACTTAATTCTGAATCTTTTTAACAATGGCTGAAAAGTAGCAAAAGGAACAGCAAGCAGGTATGTCTAAGGGAGCGGGTTTTGGGGAGGGTCTCACAGGAGGGAGGGGAGAGTCCGGGGCAGGGGAGGCCACGACTTTGCTTATGCGGCCTGGAGGTGCACTCCTGCTCCACCTGGCCCCAATAAAGGAAAGATTTTGACTTACCTTGGGGGGGCCTCTTTGACCACCCAACAGCTGCTGACCTGCCTTCACCTGGCAGGAAAACCATGGCGGCTTCCCCACTCAGGCCCAGTTAAAATCCAATCCGGGTCCCATTCGCGGAATAGGACCTCAATTTGCATTTGGTCGACTCAGCCACCAAACTGCAGTGAGTAGTTAAAGTGGTGGCCAGTGGGAACAGGGCAGTAAGGCATACACTCCATTTTAAATGCTCCATTTCCTGTTCCCGCTGGGTGGGGTGGGTTAAAATTATCTCCCTTTACCTCTGTACTACTATTGAAACTTAACCATCAATTTGAAATCTGTGTGATTGCTTGGTGTCACTTGGTGAAAGTGAACGAGGCATTGGCAGTATAACTCAGGGATGCTGAGGCTTTGTGTCGTACCCTACAGGGACCATGCTGAGACAGATCCCGAAAATATCCAAATGGACAATAAACTATTTTGCATTCACTTCTAGGTACTAAAATCATGTGTAAGAGTGCATTGTTTTTGTTCAAAAAGCAGAATCCTTAACAAAATGAACAACTGAGATACATATGAATGGGTTCTGACCTGACACATCCAGGAAGGTTTGGGCACGCCCAGTGCCAGCACTGCTAATTGCTATACATTCATAAAACCCTTCGTGCACTGCAGAAACACGAGGGATTTCCAAGCTTGCAGTGGCAGATTCCCTTCAAGAGAAAAGAGGTAAAAGCAGGTGAATTATAACAATATACATAACTGTACCAACAATAATATGTTTGAAAGAGAAAAATACGGTTAACCTAATAAAACTACAACTAAAGGCATTAAGTACTATTAATCGTGAGAACTTAAAGATGACCTAAATGTGCTTATATATTTATATGTATTGAAGTACTGGCCCTGAATTTGTGGTCGGAGGCTTCCGCGGGGGAATGCCTCCAATCTGCAAATAAAATGCCCGCGTACCTGGTGGTCTGGGAGGTACGGAAATTTGTGGTCCTCGGCCTCTCCGGGTACACGGGGGTAGAGGCCCACGTATCCCGGGGTGCATGCGCTTCACGCGCGAAAACCCGGAACTTGCACGGCCCTTGCGGGCGCGCACGCACCCGTAGAGGCTGCAAAATACAGGACGTCACCTTTTTAAATATTTTGTGAAATGGGATGGCTCAGTGAGTTAGCACACAGTTCTTTCATCTCTCACTTTGAATGAAATCCACATTAATGAGGTTGAGTCTGTCTCCACTGGATCTACTAGTGTAATGGATTTGTGCGGCTTCAATCTGTTTTCTATGGCTTCAAAATACAAAACTGCTTACAATTTGGGAGTTGGCCCAGGTGGGAAATAGAACATTTCACACTGGCACATGCTCTTCTGAACAGAAGAGGACACCAAGGTGTCCTGGCCAATATTTATCCCTCAACCAACATCACTAAAGCAGATTATCTGGTCATTATCATATTGCTGTTTGTGGGAGCTTGCTGTGCACAAATTGGCTGCCGCGTTTCCTACATTACAACAGCGACTACACTTGAAAAGTACTTCATTGGCTGTAAAGCGCTTTGGGATGTTGTGAAAGGAGTGAGGTTTGGGGATATGGCATATTGTTGGGGTAAAGTCCCAAAAGTGAAAAAATTCTGTTTCCCAGCAATGACATCTCTCTTTTGAGAAATACAAAACCAAAATATAAATTAACAGAGTTCTTCTGTGGAGACCAGTGTGCTTCACATTTTGTCCAACAACCACTGAAGCAATGCCCTGGGTGAAACCAGACAAAAGACTGTTTGGAGCACATCCGATTGACTGGCAACCCTCGGTTCAGAGATCAGTCATCAGCCTCCTTTTCTTTTCAGTCTCTGCCAAGCACTTGATAAAAAAAGTTACCTTCTTTAACATCACAAGTCATCTCATACCAAAGAAAGCTGCTTTCATCCCCAACCACCAAATGCATAAACTCAATGAGATCACATATGGCATGAGATCCAATTTTGTCTTGTCCTGACAATTATCCTATCGTGT
Organism: Somniosus microcephalus; assembly: GCF_052327205.1. Classification (NCBI taxonomy): domain Eukaryota; kingdom Metazoa; phylum Chordata; class Chondrichthyes; order Squaliformes; family Somniosidae; genus Somniosus; species Somniosus microcephalus. Next base: position 276,145,857 of record NC_140989.1, on the reverse strand, counting down.
TTATTCACTCTGCTTGTACACATATGGAAAACTATTTCATTTTTTTGTGCACTCTAGTCAAGCCAATCAATGTCTGTAATGGTTCAGTGGTTGTGGATCAATCCAATCACCTAGTGCTTTAATGAAATGCTGACTTCGAATTCTCTATAACAGAGAGTATGGGGGCGATTTTGCCAGCCCTGGGGAGGCGGGTTTGGAGGCGGGACTGCTGGGAAAATGGCAGAATCTGGGGGCGGGTAACCATCCCAACCATCACCATAACAATTAGTTAACAGGCAGTTTTTTGGCTAATCCCTATTTTAAGCCCTGAAGTGTGGGCTTCCTGATGGCTCCGAACCTCGCCAGGGTCAGCGAGGTGGGCCGTCGGTCTGCAGGGGTCAGAGGGGCTGAGATGTCCGGTGTGCAGGTGAGTGATGGGTGCATGTGTGCAGAGGTAAGTGTGTGAGGTGTGTGTATAAAGTGTTTTAATAAATTTTACTGACCTTTACTTCTTCCTACAGGCTTCCTACCTTCAGGACTCGGGAGTTCCTCATCTCACCGGCACAGAAAGCAGAATAGCCGCTGAACTGTCAAAAGCTGCAGACTTCTGCTTTCTGCTCAGGAAGGCTGAACTTAGAAGACAGATTGTCAGTGTTTGACAGCTTCACAGAGCTGTCAAATGATGACATTTCATCTGTCAAATGCTCTTGACAGATGAAACGTTATACGCTGACGTTCTCTGTAACCGTTTTTACCTTAATTGGCCTGCTAAACCCGCTGGGCGGGCTTAACAAGGTCAATCAAGGGAAAATAGCGTGGGTTGGCCACAAGTCGATGAAAGCAGGACTAAAACCTGACAAGTGGGAGTCCCGCCTCCAAAAGCTCCCCATTGGCAAAATCCAGCCCTATGTGTTGAATTCCTTGTCAGTATAATGGAGCATATGACTGGATTTTCCACCACAATCCTGAAATAAGGTGAGATTATGGAAGAAATGAGGGTAAAATTGGGTGCAAAGCTCCCCCCCTGAGCTCCGTTTCCCTCCCTTTCCCCTATTGGGACCACTGCTGTCTTCCACTTCTCCACACACCACATGTAATGCCAGTGCTGGGGGGGCGGGGTGGGGGGCGAGTGTGCCTGGCTTTGCTCCTGTCTACCTCTCTTACCACTGCTCCCCATGACTGCCTGGGAACAAGTGGTAGTAGGAGGGAGAAGGCACCCATACACTTACTTTTGTCGGCCATGATCTCTGTCAAGGCCTACGAAGCTGGGCCTTGACAGAGATCTGCCCCTCGAATGTCCCTCACTGTCTCTTCTGGTGCTGCAGCAGTGGTCCTGGTACAGTACCACCTCGTTTGGTTCTTGAACATTGGTGGTCACCCTTTTGGCAACAGGAATCTTGCCGGAAGCCTGCCCAGCATACTAAATGACTCCTGAGCCTGGTAAATGAGCCGGGATGAAGCAGAGTCAGAGGGTTGAGTGGAGGTCCCACGCTGCCACATACTCCACCCCAAAGAGGAGAATTCTGCCCTATATGTCTAACTCCATGTCAGTATATTGCTGAGTAAGCATCACATTGACTGTCAGTTTAGAGGTCACCATAGTGGAATGGCAAGTACATGTATAATTCCCTGTTACTGCAACAGTGAATAGATGCCTAGTTCCTTGTTACTATAATGATGACTATGTATTTAATTGCCTGTTACTGTATGGAGCTCGCAGGTAGGAAATCAGTGAAACCACTAAGGAATTTCAGCACTTATGCAAATAACTTCCTGTCGGTGAGTAGCAGTGGAACTTTCAACTTCGCCGAGGGTGTGTAACAGGCGATCTCGGATCGACCGCCCGTTATATTCCCTGCCTAAATTTATTTTGCTTTGAATTGAATGGAAAGGAAAATCGGGTGGGGTATAACAGGCAGCCAATCGGATATTCTGTCACTGGCTGTGTCTTCGACCACCTGGGCCCCACGGTCAGGAAATCCCGCCCTAAATTCTTCTGCCGCTCCACCTTTAAGAACCTCCTTAAAACCAATCACCTTGATGCTTTTGGTCACCCCTCCTAATATCTCCTTCTTTGGCTCGGAGTCCATTTTTGATTATGCCTCTGAAGCGCTATGAGATGTTCTCCTATGTTAACGACACTACATAAATGCAAGTTGATGTTGTTGAGTGTGTGTCTAAAAGCCTATTACTGTAACAGTATGTATCTAATTACCTTGATACTAAAACAGCAACTATGGCCACAATATTAACCCCCCAACGATGTGCAGGAGTGAGTCTTGGCAAGGCGGGGGGGGGCGGGGAAGAACGGGACCCCAAACCGGCAGCTTGTTGCCTTTTTTACGGCGGCAGATTTCAGGGCGTCTGAGTGTCCTGCCATGGATAGATGGGACACGTAATTAACATATTTAAATTGGGCTCCCACCATGCAAATGGGAGCCTGATTTAAAATTCATTGCTACTGCGCGAGTTTCCCAGGGGTCAGGAAACCTGGCAGCGAAAAGGAGGCGGGAGCTGCCGGCACCACAAAGTAACTGCCTTTCCAAGCACTCTTTGTGGGCCAGGAGGAGCAGGTTCCTCAAGAATGCCATTAGCCTCCACCACACCCCCAGCGCTCCCGATCGTGGCCCCCCTCCCCCCCGCCCCCCACAACCTCCTGATCGCGGCCTCTCTCCCCCCTCGATAATCGCAGCCTCCCCGCCCCACCTCCCAATCGCGACCTCTCTATCTCGATAATCGCACGCTCTCTCGCCCCCCTTCGATAATCGTGGCATCTCTCCTCCCCTTGCAATCGCGGCCTCTCTTTTCCCCAATTCCGAACCCGCCCTGTCTTCCCCTGCTCTCCCGATCGCAATCTCTCTCCACTCCCCTCCCGAATCCGGCCTCTCTTCCCCGCTGTCCCAATCGTGACCTCTCTCCCATCTCGATAATCACGCCCTCTCTCCTCCTCTTCGATAATTGCGGTGTCTCTCCCCTCCCTCGCGATCGTGGCCTATCCCCCCCCCCCCGCCCCTCGATAATCGGGGCCTCTCTCTCACCCTTCCTGATCATGGCCTCCCCCCCCCCCCCCACCCCTCGATAATTGTGCCCTCGCTCCCCACCCCCCGATGATCGGGGCCTCTACATCCCCCTTCACCCCCCACCCGATCATGGCCTCTCTCCCCACCTCCTGATCACGGCATTTCCAACCCCCCCTCAATAATTGCGGCCTCTCTCCCCCCTCCCAATCGTGCCCTCTCTCCACCCCCGCCAATCGCGGCCTCTCTACCCCCCCCTACCAATTGCAGCCTCTCTTGCCCCTTCGATAAACGTGGTGTCTCTCCCCCCTTTGATAATCACGGCCTCTTTACTCCCTCCCGATCGCGGCCTCTCTCCCACCACCCACCCCCCCATAATCGTTACCTCCCTCCCCCTCCCAATGACATCATTGCCAGAGGCACAGCGCCACGGGGCGCTACCAGCTATCGCCGTCGCTAACCTCCCGCTGAATTTCACGGGAGGCACAAAGTAACCCAATTTTTCCCCCAGAGAGTTAGCATGCAGGTACAGCAAGCAATTAGGAAGGCAAATGGCATTTTGGCCTTTATTGCTGGATGGTTGGAGTACAAGAGTAAGGAAGTCTTGCTACAATTTTACAGAGCTCTGGTGAGACCAGACCTGGAGTACTGTGCATAGTTTTGGTCTCCTTATCCGAGGAAGGATATACTTGCCTTAGAGGCGGTGCAATGAAGGTTCACTAGATTGATTCCTGGGATGAGAGCACTGTCCTATGAGGAGAGATTGAGTAGAATGGGCCCATACTCATTGGAGTTTAGAAGAATGAGAGGTGATCTCATTGAAACATATAAGATTCTGAGGGGGATTGACAGGATAGATGCGGAGAGATTGTTTCCCCTGGCTGGAGAATCTGGAACTAGGGGGCAAAGTCTCAAGATGAGGAGCTGGCCTTTTAAGGCTGAGATGAGGAGGAACTTTTTCACTCACAAGGTTGTGAATCTTTGGAATTCTCTGCCCCAGAGGGCTGTGGATGCTGAATCATTGAATATATTCAAGGCTGAGATAGATAAGATTTTTGGACTCTAGGGGAATCAAGGGATATGGAAATCGGGCAGGAAAGTGGAGTTGAGGTTGATGATCAGCCATGATCTTACTGAATGGCGGAGCAGGCTCAAGGAGCCGTATGGCCTACTCCTGCTCCTAAATCTTATGTTCTTATGTTCTCTCTTCCCCCACTCCCGCTCATGTATCCTCCCACCCAACAGCCAGGGTGTCCATTTGGCTGGTTGCCGGGTGGGAAACAAAGTTAAAAAATGTTAATAAGGGGAAGGGGAAGGGGAAGAGAGGTTGACAATCGGGGATGGGGGGGGAGGCTGGCGATTGTGGTTGGGGAGGCCTGGGGCAGGACACCTAATCCTGGCCCACAAAGAGTGCCGATATCCACTGCCATATAAGGTGGCGGGCCCATGTGTGGCATGTTGTGGACCCATTCCCTGCATTTAACTCTTCAACCCCCTCCCCAGCTCTCTCCATGGTGTGGAGATGCCGGAGTTGGACTGGGGCAGTCATGCAGGGGGTTACAACTGAGGCCCATGAATCAGATTCCCTTTTAATGTAACATTCATTATGTGTATAATTCTCTGATCTCACGCTCTGTCCAGTTCAACCCAAAAATGCCATTGGGTCCTGTTGGCGTTACAGGATCTTGATTTTGATTTAAATATTTTAATCAGCTGGGCGCCCTCTTCAGACAGCCTCTTGGGTCACCTACTCTGAGAACCCAGCAAAATGGCTGGGTTTGTGGCAAGATTGAAAAGCAATAGTGGGAGGGAGAGATCTTGATGTTGACATTCCCCATTTAAGCTCCAGTTAGTAAAAAGCTTTTCACTCTCAGAATGTATTCCAAAGAATGTATCTTTATAACCTAAAAAGTGTTATATGTTGCAAGCTTGGCTGGTGAAAAGTCAGAATACTGACTATGAGAAATAATATGAGTAAAAATGTATTCTTTATACATACTTGAAAAACTGGTCTGTTCCAAGTTTTGAACCAGCTCTGCTGAAACGCAATGTGAAGGGGATGAGGCTGTCCACGGTACACATGATGTAGCCCATCTGCAGGTAGTATGCTGGAGTCTGTGCCGGCATGGTGGCCTTCGGAGCACCTAATGAAAAAGGTCAAGTTTTGTGTCTTTTTCTAATTAAATCTATATAGGAGTCAATGGATATTCTTAGTAATTTTTTACCGACTGTGTTAAATTTGCCAAAATAAATTACAAATCTCAAGACGCTGCTTCTGGGTTACAGACTCCTGGAGAATCTTGTACTACAACAACAACAACAACTTGTATTTATATAGCGCCTTTAACATAGTAAAACGTCCCAAGGCGTTTCACGGGAGTATTTGAAGACAAAAAATTTGACGCCGACCCACATAAGGATAAATTAGGGCAGGTGACCAAAAGCTTGGTCAAAGAGGTAGGTTTTAAGGAGCGTCTTAAAGGAGGAAAGAGAAGTAGAGAGGTGGAGATGTTTAGGCAGGGAATTCCAGAGCTTAGGGCCTAGGCAACAGAAGGCACGGCCACCAAAGGTTGAGCGATTATAATCAAGGATCCTCAAGAAGCGCAGATATCTCGGGGGGGTTGTGGGGCTGAAAGAGATTACAGAGATAGGAAGGGGTGAGGCCATCGAGGGATTGGAAAACAAGGATGAGAATTTTGAAATCGAGGTGCTGCTTAACCGGGAGCCAATGTAGGTCAGTGAGCACAGGGTTGATGGGCGAACGGGACTTGGTGCAAGTTAGGACACGGGCAGCCGAGTTTTGGATGTACAGTGATAATGTATATATCACAGCATCAGTCAAATATTTATACCCCCATTTATGCTACATAAGTACCTCCAATACCAGTTTGCCAGAGGCAATATAAAAGGAGATGGCGTACTTGCCTCTGGAGGCCTTTACGCAGATGTACGCCTGCCGGCCCGGGACCCAAAGAGTCTGAAGCTCCGGAGACACCAGGTACGTTTGGATTTCTTTTTCGGTTCGGAGGCATATTCTTCCGGTACACCTCCAACCGCAGATTCAGGGCCATTGTTTCACATGGGCAAGGAAACCTCCTGCTGATTACCACCTACCGCCCTCCCTCAGCTGATGAATCAGTACTCCTCCATGTTGAACACCACTTGGAAGAAGCACTGAGAGGAACAAGGGCACAGAATGTACTCTGGGCGGGGGACTTCAATGTCCATCACCAAGAGTGGCTCGGTAGCACCACTACTGACTGAGCTGACTGAGTCCTGAAGGACATAGCTGCCAGTCTGGGCCTGTGACAGGTGGTGAGAGAACCAACACGAGGGAAAAACCTACTAGACCTTGTCCTCACGAATCTACCTGTCGCAGATGCATCTGCCCATGACGGTATTGGTAGCAGCGACCACCACACAGTCATTGTGGAGACTAAATCCCGTCTTCACACCGAGGACACCTTTCATCGTGTTATGTGGCACTACCACCGTGCTAAATGGGATAGATTCAGAACAGATCTAGCAGCTCAAAACAGGGTTTCCATGAGGCGCTGTGGGCCATCAGCAGCAGCAGAATTGCATTCCACCACAATCTGTAACATCATGTCCCAGCATATCCCTCACTCTACCATTACCACCAAGCCAGGGGACCAACCCTGGTTCAATAAGGAGTGTAGAAGAGCATGCCAGGAGCAGCACCAGGCGTACCTAAAAATGAGGTGCCAACCTGGGGAAGCTGCAACACAGGACTCCATGCATGCTTAGAAAGCAGAAGCAGCATGCTATAGACAGAGCTAAGCAATCCCACAATCAACGAATCAGATCAAAGCTCTGCAGTCCTGCCACATCCAGTCATGAATGGTGGTGGACCATTAAACAACTAACAGGAGGAGGGGGTGGCTCCATGAATATCCCCATCCTCAATGATGGTGGAGCCCAGCACATGAGTGCAAAAGACAAGGCTGAAGCGTTTGCAACCATCTTCAGCCAGAAGTGCCGAGTGGATGATCCATATTGGCTTACTCCCGAGGTCCCCACCATCACAGAAGCCAGTCTTCAGCCAATTCGATTCACTCCACTTGATGTCAAGAAACAGCTGAGTGCAATGGATATAGCAAAGGCTATGGGCCCCGACAACATCCTGGCTATCGTGCTGAAGATTTGTGCTCCAGAACTAGCTGCGCCTCTAGCCAAGCTGTTCCAGTACAGCTACAACACAGGCATCTATCCGACAATGTGGAAAACTGCCCAAGTATGTCCTGTCTACAAAAAGCAGGACAAATCCGACCCGGCCAATTACCGTCCCATCAGTCTACTCTCAATCATCAGCAAAGTGATGGAAGGTGTCGTCGACAGTGCTATCAAGCGGCACTTACTCAGCAATAACCTGCTAACTGACGCCCAGTTTGGGTTCCGCCAGGGCCACGCAGCTCCTGACCTCATTACAGTCTTGGTCCAAACATGGACAAAAGAGCTGAACTCAAGAGATGAGGTGAGAGTGACTGCCCTTGACATCAAGGCAGCATTTGATCGAGTGTGGCATCAAGGAGCCCTAGCAAAACTGAAGTCAGTGGGAATCAAGGGGAAAACTCTCCATTGGTTGGAATCATACCTAGCACAAAGGAAGTTGGCTGTGGTTGTTGGAGGTCATTCATCTCAATCACATGACATCACTGCAGGAGTTCCTCAGGGCAGTGTCCTAGGCCCAACCATCTTCAGCTGTTTCATCAATGACCTTCCCTCGATCATAAGGTCAGAAGTGGGGATGTTCGCTGATGATTGCACACTGTTCAGCACCATTCGAGACTCATCAGATATTGACGCAGTCCGTGTCCATATGCAGCAAGACCTGGACAACATTCAGACTTGGGCTGACAAGTGGCAAGTAACATTCGCACCACACAAGTGCCAGGCAATGACCATCTCCAACAAGCGAGACTCTAACCATCTCCCCTTGACATTCAATGGCATTACCATCACTGAATCCCCCACTATCAGCATCCTGGGGGTTACCATTGATCAGAAACTGAACTGGACCAGCCATATAAATACTGTGACTACAAGAGCAGGCCAGAGGCTGGGAATTCTGCGGCGAGTGTCTCACCTCCTGACTCCCCAAAGCCTTTCCACCATCTACAAGGCACAAGTCAGGAGTGTGATGGAATACTCTCCACTTGCCTGGATGAGCACAGCTCCAACAACACTCAAGAAGCTCGACACCATTCAGGATAAAGCAGCCCTCTTGATTGGCACTCCATCCACCACCTTCAACCTTCACTCCCTCCACCACCGGCGCACTGTGGCTGCAGTGTGTACCATCTACAAGATGCACTGCAGCAACTCGCCAAAGCTCCTTCAACAGCACCTTCCAAACCCGCGACCTCTACCACTTAGAAGGGCAAGGGCAGCAGACGCATGGGAACATCACCACCTAGAAGTTCCCCTCCAAGCCACACACCATCCTGACTTGGACCTGTATCGCCGTTCCTTCACTGTCGCTGGGCCAAAATCCTGGAACTCCCTTCCTAACAGCATTGTGGGTGTACCTACACCATATGGACTGCAGCGGTTCAAGAAGGTGGCTCACCACCATCTTCTCAAGGGCAATTAGGGATGGGCACTAAATGCAGGCCTAGCCAGCAATGCCCACATCCCATCAATGCATAAAAAAAAAACGAAGTGGAGGAAAAGGACTGTAAAGAAAAAAAACAAAATGGCTATGCTAACCGGAGCGTTTGGACCATTTGATGAAACGGCGGAGCAATAGAGTGCTTATACAGAGCGTTTCGGATTTTTCGTGACTGCAAATGGCATTAAAGATGACGTGAAAGTGGCGACGTTCCTCAGTGTGATCGGAGCAAAAGCATTTGGCTTGTTACGGAGTTTGATGCACCCGGATAAGCCCGGCGCTAAGACATATGATCAGATTGTGGAAGTTTTGGAAACACATTTCGCACCCAAGCCGCTGCTGATTGCCGAGAGGTTCAGGTTTCACAAACAGAACCAAGGGGAGGGTGAGTCCATAGCCGAATATGTTGCAGTGCTAAAGAAGCTAACTGAGCATTGTGAGTTTGGTGAAACTCTAAATGACACTGTCCGTGATAGGTTTGTGTGTGGATTAAGATGTGAAGCAACACAGAAGCGTTTGCTCACGACTGACAAACTGACGCTTAAATCAGCAGTGGAGCTCGCTGTGTCTATGGAGTTAGCAGCTAAAGATGCACAGCTGTTGGGGGCTGCAACAAGAGTGCACAGGGTAGCAGCTACACCGGATAAGCATGCAAGGGGCGCCAGAGAGTGTTACAGATGTGGAAGGTCAGATCATCAGCCATCTGACTGCTGGTGTAAAGACCTGACCTGTCGGAAATGTGAAAAGAAAGGACACATTGAACGTGTGTGTAAAGGGCAAAGCAAACAATCCTACACAGAGACACACAAAAACAAACAAGGAAACACATCCAACTGGCGTTCTAAAAAGAAAAACCTACACATGGTGAAACAAGAACAGGAAGACAGTGACACAGACTCTGATGGGGAGTTGAATCTCCATGTGTTAACGGTGAATGGAGGCTCATCAGGCTATGGAGTCACTCCACTACTAGAGGGAATACCGGTCAAAATGGAGCTGGATACGGGGGCCGCTGTCTCCTTGATTTCAGAGAAGCTATTCAAAGAAAAACTGAACCACCCATCACTGACGCCGGCCAAGCTCATCTTAAAGACCTACACTGGGGAAACAGTCCCAATGCTGGGTAAGATGGAGGTCAAAGTGGAGCTTAATGGACAAACCGTGATGCTGCCAGTTTACGTGGTCAAGGGTGACTATCCATCCCTGATGGGCAGGCCATGGTTGGAGAAAATTCATCTGGATTGGCAAAAAGTGAATGCAGTGTTAGTCGAAGAGGCGGGGCTAGCGGAAGTGTTGACAAGGCATGCGGCTGTCTTTGACGGAGAATTGGGGAGTATGAAGGGGATTACGGTCAAACTCAAGGTGAAGCCTGACAGCCAGCCACGATTCCTGAAGGCCAGGAATGTTCCCTACGCCCTCAGACCAAAGGTGGAGGCTGACCTGGAGCGTCTGGTCAAGATAGGGGTCCTGGTGCCGGTTTCGCACAGTGAGTGGGCCACACCCGTGGTACCAGTGATGAAGAGTGATGGCGCGGTTCGCTTATGTGGAGATTTCAAAGTAACAGTGAATCCTGTGCTCTCAGCTGAACAGTACCCCCTCCCCATCATTGAAGATCTTTTCGCGGGTCTAGCAGGTGGTCAGAAGTTTAGCAAGATTGATCTATGCCAAGCCTACTTGCAGATGCATGAAGAAGAGGACTCACAGAAGTACCTCACCATTACCACCCACAAGGGCCTCTAAAGGTACTGCCGCCTACCCTTTGGTATAACGTCAGCACCAGCATTGTTTCAGCGGGCTATAGACCAGATCTTAAGCGGCATTCCAGGGGTACAATGTTATCTCGACGATATCCTTGTCACAGGAAAGGACGACAACGAGCATCTGCAGAACCTGACGAAGACACTGGGAAGACTTGAAGAATATGGCTTACGCGTTCGCAAGGGCAAATGCGAATTTTTCAAGCCATCAGTGGAGTACCTAGGCTATGTCATCGACGCGGACGGCCTACACACAGCACCATCAAAAGTGAAAGCCATTGCCGACGCTCCTGCACCTACAAATGTCGGCCAGCTGCGGTCATTCTTAGGTCTCCTGAACTATTACGGAAAGTTTATTCCACAGCTGGCATCACTGTTGAAGCCATTACATGAGTTGCTGTGTCAGGGCAAGGCCTGGGCGTGGACGAAGGAGTGCGAAGCTGCATTCAGGAAAGCCAAAGCAGCTTTGACTGACCCCAGAGTGTTGACGCACTTTGACCCGTCGTTGCAGATTCAGCTGGCCTGTGACGCGTCGCCTTATGGCGTCGGCGCGGTCGTGTCCCACATCTTTCTCTCAGGCGAAGAAAAGCCGATTGCATTCGCGTCAAGGTCCCGGAGCAAGGCGGAGGTGAAATACCCGCAGATCGAGAAAGAGGCTTTGGGCATCATCTTTGGAATCAAAAAGTTCCATCACCACTTGTTCGGAAGGAAATTCACCTTGCTGATGGATCATCGTCCTCTGACATCGATCTTTGGTCCACACACAGGAATACCCTCCCTGGCAGCGTGCAGGATGCAGCGCTGGGCGCTGATGTTAAGCGCTCACAATTACAACATCAAATACCGGAGGTTAGCAGCACATGGCAATGCAGACGGATTGTCAAGACTTCCGCTGCCTGTGCCCTCTGAAGGCTGTGAGCAGAAGATTTTCTACTTTGACATGGTGAGCAATGCCCCTGTCACGGCCCGGCAGGTCAAGAAAGAGACCAGAGTGGACCCTACGCTATCCAAGGTGCTGGATCGGGTGATGAGAGGAGACGGATCACGGGTGTCAGATGCACCACCTGAGCTCCTACCTTACCTGTCAAGAGGGAAGGAGTTGTCTGTCACGTCAGGATACCACCAAAGCTGCGGAAACATGTCCTCAACGAGCTGCACTCAGGACATTGTGGTATTGTCCGGATGAAGGAGCTGGCACGAAGCTACTTCTGGTGGCCCGGTCTGGATCATGAAATTGAAGTTGAAGCGAAATCATGCCCATCATGCGAGACAACCAGGGATACGCCAAGAGCAGTGCCACTGCATCCATGGGAATGGCCGGCGACACCGTGGCAATGGATCCATCTGGACTTCGCGGGACCAGTGGAAGGAGCGATCTTCCTGGTCGCGGTGGACTCCCATTCCAAATGGCCGGAGGTTGCAGTAATGTCCACTACCACTACGGAGAAAACCATCGAGACTCAGAGAGATGTTCGGGCGATTTGGTCTGCCGGAGCAGATCGTAACCGACAATGGAACACAGTTCACATCCCAGGAGATGGAGGAGTTCCTCAAGAGCAATGGAATCCAGCACACGTTCTCCGCGCCTTATCATCCATCCACGAATGGATTGGCGGAGAGATTTGTCAGAACGCTGAAATGTGCGTTGAAAGCTGCAAGAAGTAATGCTCCTCTAAAGCAGCGCCTGAATGCTTTCTTGCTGAAATACCGAAACACGCCTCATGCTACGACTGGAGCATCTCCTGCTTACCTACTCATGGGAAGGCAGCTACGGACACGCCTTGACCTGCTGAGGCCAACGTCCACAGAAGCAGTGGTGCACGCCAATCAGCAGGATCAAGTCAGCAGACGAGCTCAGAGGTCCAAAGAACGACACTTTGTGGTGGGGGGCAAAGTCCTTGCGCGTAACTACACCACCCCGGAGCGGTGGGTCCCTGCTACGGTCATTCAAAAGACGGGCCCCGTTTCATACCGAGTCTGCACCGGAGACGACCGAACATGGAGACGGCATGTAGGCCAGTTACTGCCAAGACAGTCGCCACAGGTAACCCAAGAAACAGAGGATCAAGGACCTGCTGGGGGCTCCAGCAGGGACTGGTCGTCCGACCCTGAGACGGTGGCACCATCCACTCTTGTGCCATCGAGGGAGGAAGCCACGCTTGCAGGGTCACGGGAGAGCCAGCCAGAGCCTGCTCCTGAGACTAGGCGTTACCCCCAAAGAGAAAGGCAGCCTCCAGAGCGCCTTAGTTACAGTTAGTGCTAACCTGTGTGCATGGGGCAGAATAATCCCCAGGGTTAGCGGAATGTAGAGGCAGTCTACCCTCTCTTCCAAAGTTATAGTCATTTTCAGTTATTCTGTTTTGTGGACATTCTATTTTAAGGGGGAGGAAATATGTTGTGTATTTTGAATGTGTATTAGAATTGTCCCACATGGGATACCGTAGTGGTGATTTGCAATGCACTATGGGAAATGTAGTGCATTGAGTGAAGAAGTACATTGTAAATAAAATGGCCGTTAACTAAACTTGCCACCCCGGAGTCCTTCTTAATTGTTATATAGGTAAGGGTATAAAACCCCTTGAGACACAACACTTTTATGTTAGCTACCAATCTATTCTCATACTCTCTCTTTTCCCCTTCCCTCTGAACTTTCTATATTCAGCCTGGTTCTCATTTGTATTCTCAACCTGACATCTGTCATACACCCCCTTTTTCTGCTTCATCTTACTCTCTATCTCTTTCGTCATCCAGATAACTCTAACTTTGGTTGCCCTACCTTTCCCCTTCGTGGGAATGTACCTCGACTGTACCCGAACCATCTCCTCTTTAAAGGCAGCTCATTGTTCGATTACACTTTTGCCTGCCAATCTTTGATTCCAATTTACCAGGGCCAGATCCATTCTCAACCCACTGAAATTAGTCTTCCTCCAATTAAGCATTTTTACTCTAGATTGCTCATTGTTCTTTTCCATAGCTAATCTAAACCTTATGATACTATGATCATTGTTCCCTAAATGTTCCCCTACTGACACTTGCTCCACTTGACCCACCTCATTCCCCAGAACCAGATCCAGCAATGCCTCCTTCCTCACTGGGCCGGAAACATACTGATCAAGAAAGTTCTCCTGAACACACTTTAGAAATTCTTCCCCCTCTCTGCCCTTTACACTATTACTATCCCAGCCTATATTAGGATAATTGAAGTCCCCCATTATTACTACTCTATAGTTCTTACACCTCTCCATAATTTCCCTGCAAATTTGCTCCTCTATATCCTTCCCACTAGTTGGTGGCCTATAGAATACACCTAGTAGTGTAATGGCACCTCTATTGTTTCTTAACTCTAACCAAATAGATTCTGTCCTTGACCCCTCCAGGTCATCCTCTGTCTCCAGCGCTGTAATATTCTCCTTAATCAATACTGCCACCCCACCTCCTTTCTTTCCTGAACACCTTATATCCAGAAATATTTAGTACCCAATCCCGCCGTTCTTTGAGCCAGGTCTCTGTTTTCGCCACAACATCATATTCCCATGTGGCTATTTGCGCCTACAGCTCACCAAACTTATTTACCACGCTTCGTGCGTTTACACACATGCACTGTAAACCGGTCTTAGACCTTCTTGTGTTCTCTCTTGGTCTGACCCCACCTAATACCGTATTATTTTTCACTCTAGTGCTTTCTGTCTCTCCCCATCCTTTGTGCACCTTGTTTCTCCTTTCTAATGCTACATCCTGGTGCCCATCTCCGTGCCAAATCAGTTTGAAATTTGAAATTATGAAATTTAAGCTCCAATTTTAACTGGGAGCAGTAATCTGGCGGCATTGGGCGGGGGGGGGGGGGGTGCAGCAGGCAAGCGCCAAACCTGATCTTGGCAGCCTGAGTTACAGGTGAATTCGGCTCCCATCTTGTGGGAGGTCTGATATAAATGGCGGTGTAGTGGTAATCGACCACCTTGATTTTAACTCCGCTACCACCCCATTTCCCTCAGGCAGAGGGAGTTAATATTGCCTCAAGTGAATTACAAATAATCTGAGAACACAAAAACAATTTCATCCAGTAAACCTATCTAAACCTTTTTGATTGAAAAGCACAAGTTGCAGATGTGACTGTTTCCCATTGGTGCAGCTGGAGCTGTTAAGTATCACTGTGCTCACAGTTGGGTACTAGTTTTGGAATGTCAGTCCTGCTACAAGCAGGTTATTTTGCACTGCTCCATCACAGGCTGTAATGATGTTACCACAATACATTAGTCACGTGGAATTTCCTTTGCTACTGAAGTGCTCTTCAATTGGATTTTTTCTTTTTACTAAATAAGTACATAGGGGGGTGCAAACTGTTCTTTGAAAGTAAATTGGAAATATTTTAGTACTTGAAGCATTTAGTCAATCTGACATATAATGCTTTCAGCAAAGATTACTTCTAACGAACTTCAAAGGACCAGAATGGTGCAACTGATTTAACTGATGCAAAACATTTTTTTTTAAAGTACGTGATATGTAGCTCCTCTGATGGCTCAGATGATAAAATCATTGGTGATTTGAGCCAAAAAGGATGAGAGAGACCCAGTCCTGATCCTGTTCTGTTCGGAGAGCTTATTTCACCAATAGGGAGGCACTATAATTGGCCTCAGTGCCACTGGACTAGAGAAGGGAAAAGTCAGCCTCTGTTCCTGCTCCTGATGACTATCCAGTGCCCACTGCTGTTAAAGTTAAAGACATCAAGTGATAGATTGGGCCGTGAACAATGTCCATTAGGGTTCGGTATCTGGAGGTCAATGCCTTCAGGAGAGGGGAGACATTTGGGTGACTTCCCTCCCAACGCTAAAAGTTTAATGAATGTGGATTGAAGTTGCTTTCTGTGAACCAGTAACAAACACATCCACTCATTGGAATGAAATCCTTTACCCACTATTCCAACTAAGATATTAGCCCATTCATTAAAATAGCAGAGAGAGGGATTTCATATGGCAGTAATAGGTTCATTACTAATATCGTACAGTGTAAATTCACCCCAGTGGAGCAGAAAAACGGTAAAAATGTCTATGTCAGTAAGGTATTTTATGCTGCTTTACAGCAGGTTTTCTTCATATCTTACCTGGAACAATGTTGGAGTATGACACGCTCGATACTCGCTGGAAGAGGTAATCTTCTGTGTCATAGCCAGTTACCTTCAAGAAGAAAGCCTCATCGGGTGGAATAAAGTCAGTTACATTCAAGATGCTGTAAGGCTTGTGGCCAGGGTAATACTTCACAGGAATAGTCTTCAATGCAACGCCCGAGATGCCAAGGAGTTCCACTCGATCCACTCTAGCAGGAGGGGCAAGTCCAGTTGTATTCAGTAGTAAATATGTTGGTATACCTGTAAGTATGAGCAATATGGGGCACAAGGTATAAAAAAGTTCAAAATAAAACCTGTTCAGGGTTAAAATACAGTAGGAAAATGCTACAGTTTGAACTAATATGAAACGATAGTGCAAATAATTTAACCTTTAGTCTGGTACAGGTCCAGGGAAATTCTAGTTTCCCTGTGCCAGTCTTTAGTTCACGCACTATGATGCCAAAGCAAACACTAATATTGCAGTAATAAAGTACCTCAACAACCAGGCGTAGCTTTGTTATAACATTAAACCTACAATACTGAAATATAGTAAATAAATCAATATTAAATGAAACAAAAAAAATGTAATCACGAAAGCCTCTCAATTCCTCATCCATTTGGGAGGTGGGACCCATATTTTTTTTTTAAATTGGAATTTGACTGAAAACAGTATCAACAAATTGAGGCTTATAAGTCTGAATATTTACATGGTTGCATCATAGATCCAACATCAAACTAATATTTGCCATCTGCAGTGCCTGTAGCCTTATTGCATCTAGTCATGAAAATGCACCCACCGTGCAGCAAGGTTAAAACAGGTTAGTTACAAACTGACCTTGTACAGGCCTGTTGCTAATCTTTTTAAAGTTCGTTGTTGGTTTTCGTGAAAATCCAGCTCGAAAGTCAATGGTACTGAGTCCTGTGATTCGAACTGAATGTCTTCCAGCACTTGCTGTCTGCAGGGGAAAAAAACACACACAAAGATCTGGGTCATGTATTAAAACCAGGGCAGCACATTGCAATACTATTCCATGTATGGTAAGATACAAGTTTGCATCCAAATGTCCTCCTAAACCAAAGTCCTGATAGTTGGGGGAGGGGGGGTTATTGTTTAAGGATGCATTGACACTGCACCTCACCGTTTCAGATCTCCGGTAGCTGCAATTCAGGCCCCAGCCAGGCAGAACCCCATTTGCGGTGTAAAACGGGCGGCCAATCTGATCCAGTCAGTTTTCCGCTGGGTGGGTTAGGTTAAAATTACTCCAAAAGGAGACTGCTCTTTAGTTTTATTTGAATCCTGTTCCATACACACAACACAGGTGAAGATGCCAAGTCGAGAGAGGGTGGGCAAATAACCATTGCTGCTACTCATGCAGCTCCTAGTATCTGGCTCATGAGCAACACTGTTAGAGGCTTCGGAGCAGACCATCCTCCCCACCACCCACCTCCCCGATCTTTACTGTGCATCAGGTATCATTGCATTTGTGATAATAGCAGCTTATAATAGTTCATCTGCATGAACGTAATTTGCTACGGAGTTAAATCACAACACAAATTAATTTCATATTAGACTCGGCGCCACTACGACGTCAGGACATCTTCAGAAATGCTATAAAACAGCAACATTCAAGGATTGTGGTTCCCACAATTTAAAGGGTATAAAACTGCAGGGTTTTACACTTTCTAAATTGCCACAATGGCACCAACATCCTGTTTTCTCCCTGTGTCTGCAGCACTTAGCAAATAACTTGCTGTGAGTTCACCAAGTTCTTACACCAATTTCCTCCCTTCCTTCCTATACCTGGGCCTCTTCCAGTTAGCAACTGGCATTTTCATCAGCTATCTTTAAACATCTTTTGGACTTTTCCTGGTCTGTGAAGTGCCATTTAATTGCACCAGGTTGAATCTGGCATAACAATTTGTGTCAAGTAAAAGAGATTGGAAAAGAAGTTACAGTTTTTTCATGTCACAATGCTCCAGTAGTTTGTTGTGAAGTTGTTTCATCATTTTACATGGTGACAGTTGAAAAGCTGTGTTATTCACAGCATGTACAAAGGCTCCCTGTTGCTAAAGGGAATGAAGGGAGATGTGCTGTCATACTCCATTCGCGCCACTAAACTCTTACTGGCTTATTAAAAGCGATGTCTACTCAAATACCTCACAATTTGGCACAATCAAAACATGCCAAACAGCTACAATGGCAGTCTGTGTTCTTAACGGAATCATCATATTTAACTATTTTACATAATTAATAGTAAAGTCAGGTAATTACTGCTGTCGACACCTATATTGGACCAAAGATTTCTAAGTGTTATACATCCATTGGCAATGTGAAAGTTCCTAAAATTAGGGGCTTTTTGTTCAATACATTATTATCTCAGCAGCTACATTCACCACTGCTGCTGTATATCCCAGAGCATTAACAACAACAAAACGATCATGTTATGCAATGCCCCTGGTTACACTGCACCAATGCAGCTTTTCTGACAGTCATATCAACTGCAGTTATACTGCCTCTTCATGCTGGTGACCAGTAAAGATGTTGAACAGCTTGGAACTGAACTAGAGAGACCAGGAAGGTCTTAGTTTCAATCCTTGCTCAATACTGAGTCAGCTGATCTCAGTCAGGATGGAGGTGAGGTGTTAGATTTAATGTCAGCATCCCGAGTTAGGTGGGGAGAAAATAAATCAGACAGTTTTCTCTTGCTAGAAAGCACATGTTTGTGGGCATCAAATGAGACTTGACTTGTCGTTGTCCCCCTCGCCCGCCGTGGAAATAGCCTACTGGATCACAACTGTATAAGCTGTAAAGACCATTAGGTTAAAGGTGCTTTTCAGCTTTTATATTGAACTTAATTATGTTATGGTCATTGTTTGCTAGATGTTCCACACCTTACCTACTTGCCCCATTCCATTTCCAAGAACACAGCTTGCTTCTCTGTTTGACTACAACAACAAACAACTTATATTTATATAGCACCTTTAACGTAGTAAAACGCCCCAAGGCGTTTCACGGGAATATTATAAGACAAAAAAATTTGACCGAGCCATATAAGGAGAAATTAGGGCAGATGACCAAAAGCTTGTTCAAAGAGGTAGGTTTTAAGGAGCGTCTTAAAGGAGGAAAGAGAGGTAGAGAGGCGGAGAGGTTTAGGCAGGGAATCCCAGAGCTAAGGGCCTCGGCAACAGAAGGCACGGCCATCAATGGTTGAGTGATTATAATCAGGGATGCTCAAGAGGGCAGAATTAGAAATGAAATCAGTGCAGAACACATTATAGAACTCCCGCTCCCGCTTACATTACTTTTACCACTGTCTATCTAGATAATTAACACCACCATTATTATGGATCTATGTTTCAGCATTTTTCTCTCATTTATCTACATACATCTTCTACTTAGTTTCAATTGTTCAACAGTCTATAATAAGCACCCAATAGAGTAACCATTCCTTTCTTATTTCTTACCTCCAACCAAATTGATTCAGTTTTATCATCCCCTTATCATGCTTACATTCTAATACTGTAATTGAATCTTTGGTTAATACTGTCACCGCCCTATTTTCTATGGTCTAATCCTCCTAAATATTTTGTAACTTAGCCTATGCCATATTTCTGTTAATGCTATTATATCATATGTAAACCATGTATATTATAAAATATCACTTACAAATGCCCCACTCCCTTCGCCCCACAATTGGTGGCCTTGTCTTCAGCCATCTTGGCCCTAAGCTCTGGAATTTCCTTCCGAAACCTCCACCTCTCTCTCCTCCTTTAAGGTCCTCCTTAAAACCTACTTGTTTGATCGAGCTTTTAATCACCCCTCCTAATATCTCCTTCTTTGGCTGAATTCTAATCTGGATTACCAGCATGTGTCTGTCCTGTGAATTTAAGCTCTTGTGAGCTGAATTTATGTTAATATCACCATTTTAAAGAAATTATACTGGAAATCCTCCTATGGAAAATGTCAGAAATCCTGAAATGAGACAACTCCCCCGCCACGCACCCACCCCCCCTCAAAGCATTACATTTTAAATCCTTGTCTTCATCTTTAAATCCACCTATGGTTTTGCACCATCTTACCTCTGCAAGTTTCATATTGTCTCCTACACCTTCAGTCTTCTGACTTTGGTCTTTTGTTCATCCCACCTTTGCTTTTCCCCACCATTAATGGCAGAGCCATCAGCCATCTCACTCCAACTCGCTGGAACTTTTTCCTTAAACTGTTCTGCCTCTCCACTTTCCTGCCCGCTTTCAAAAACCTCCTCAAAGCCCATTGTTTTGTCTCAGCTTTCAGTCCCCTTTCCTAGCACTTGCACCACATCTCAGTCGCCATTCTTTTATCTGTTTTCTTTGTTTTCTCTCTCCAACGTCCCCTACCCCCTGCCCCCCACCCCTGACCACCCCCCCCCACCCCCCGCCAAACAAATCTGGGACATTTTGTGCATAAAAGATGCTATATAATTACAAGTTGTTATTGATCCAAATAGATCATTCTAACAGATCAAATCAAATTATGTTGTTCAAAATAAGCAATAATACAAAAACATGACCAATAATGAAAAGAAAATGATTGACACATTAGATAGTCAACCAATGCAAAACCTTGCCCTGGGGCAGCAGCACATTGTAGACGTATAAACACTTTTGTGTAGAATGTGTGTATGTTAACACGTTCTGTGTTTAATTAGATTGAGTTCTTGAAAGAATGGTTGAATGGGCTATGGTACAAAGCTTTAAAAATTATTTTTATCTACAGAAATTGTGATCCAAGCATAACATTTCTTGGCAAACTAGTTTTGCATTTATCAGGATCGAACTGTACTTGATTGGCATCAGCTTTGATTCTGTCTGCCCACCACAGACCCACAAAGGTTCCTGGGTTTCCTTTGATTTTATTCTGGAAGCTGTTTCTGCTTAGTTGTCCCTACCTACAAGAACGTGATCTGTAAATTAACTAGGGACACAACAAATGATTTAATTATTGATGGGCTCCTGGGACATGTCTTTCAGGGTTTGCTAAAATCGAAAACAAAATGAAAAACAGCTGCTGAGTGAATGCCATTATACTGTGATAACCTCTGCAAAAATACATTAACTGCATTATGTTTCATTTAAATCTATTACAGTACTACATTTATATCCATGCTAAATTGTACTGATGTCTACAGGGTATTAAATATAATTTTTTTATGGTTTAGAACATTTGTTGGACAACTTGATGCAACATGGATGTCAGCAGGATGGGCCAGAGATAGGTCTAGGTACAAATGCTGGCTGATGTTTTGTTCAACAGAGTGACTGCTGCCAATGACCAGAAGCTGCGTAGAAGTGTACTGCTTCTTTTTAACCGAGCCCGCTCCGTTCCCGGCTTCTTTTTAAACGAGCCCGCTCCGTTCCCGGCTTCTTTTAACCGAGCCCGCTCCGTTCCCGGCTTCTTTTAACCGAGCCCGCTCCATTCCCAGCTTCTTTTAACCGAGCCCGCTCCGTTCCCGGCTTCTTTTAACCGAGCCCGCTCCGTTCCCGGCTTCTTTTAAACGAGCCCGCTCCGTTCCCGGCTTCTTTTCTATTCACAATATATATTAATGATCTAGACGAGGGAACTAGGTGTAATATCTCCAAGTTTGCAGACGACACATGGCTGGGTGGGCGTGTGTGCTGTGAGGAGGATGCCGAGAAACTCCAGTATGATTTGGATAGGTTGGGTGATTGGGCAGATGCATGGCATTGCAGTATAATGCGGATAAATGCGAGGTTATCCACTTTGGTGGCAAAAACAGGAAGACAGATTATCTGAATGGCAATAGATTGGGAGAAGGGGAAGTGCAACGAGACCTGGGTGTCCTTGTGCACCAGTCGCTGAAGGTAAGCATGCAGGTGCAGCAGGCGATTAAGAAGGCAAATGGTATGTTGGCCTTCATAGCAAGAGGATTCGAGTACAGGAGCAAGGATGTCTTGCTGCAGTTGTACAGGGCCTTGGTGAGACCACACCTTGAGTATTGTGTACAGTTTTGGTCACCTTATCTGAGGAAGGATGTTCTTGCCATGGAGGGAGTACAGCAAAGATTCACCAGACTGATACCTGGGATGGCAGGAATGACGTATGAGGAGAGATTGGGTCGATTGGGCTTATACTCACTGGAGTTTAGAAGAATGAGGGGGGATCTCATTGAAACTTATAAAATTCTAACAGAACTAGACAAACTAGATGCAGGAAGGATGTTCCCAATGGTCGGGGAGTCCAGAACCAGGGGTCACAGTCTAAGGATAAGGGGTAAGCCATTTAGGACAGAGATGAGGAGGAATTTCTTCTCCCAGAGAGTGGTGAACCTGTGGAATTCTCTACCACAGAAGGCAGTTGAGGCCAACTTATTAAATATATTCAAGAAGGAGTTGGATATATTTCTTAAGGCTAAAGGGATCAAGGGATATGGGGAGAAAGCAGGGACAGGGTACTGAATTTGGATGATCAGTCATGATCTCACTAAATGGTGGAGCAGGCTCGAGGGGCCGAATGGTCTACTCCTGCTCCTATCTTCTATGTTTCTTTTAAACGAGCCTGCTCCATTCCCGGCTTTTGTTGAACAATCCCGCTCCGTTCCCAGCTTTTTTTTTTAAACGAACCCACTCCGTTCCCTGCTTTTTTTCACGGAGCCCGAGTCGCGAAGCGAACAACCAATAAAACCACTTAGACTGCGCATGCGCAACTACATCAACTTCGTTGGCAGCAGTCGCGTCCTTTGTTCAAATGGATTTCATATCATAAACTGGCATGACACACACACGGCACCAATCTATATCTTGTAGTATCAGGAATTTTAGTGCCATTGTACTGCGTTGCATCATGAGTATTGGCATCACACTGTACTAGTAAAGGTATCAGGGCATTGGTGCCAGACTATACTGGCATCAGAATTCGGGTACTAGTATCAGTCTATATTTGTATTTGTTAATTGCATTGGTACCAGTCCGCACTGGTATCATTATCAGGGTATTGGCGCGTCCATATCAGGGGTGTTGGTACTAGACTGTACTGGTATCAGTATCACGGTACAGACTGTGCTGATATTCATACCAAGGCTGCTGTTATTGAGCAGGTGTCAGCTTGTCTTAGATCGCCTCTCACCTCTAAGGCATAAGGTTGTCGGTTGAAGCCCAATACAGATTGAAGCACATAGGTCGGGAAATTGGTCTTGCACCGGAAACCAATGCAAAGTGGCCGGCATGCCTGCAACATGCACCTGAAAATGAAGGCATGAGGCTCACTGGAAATTGGGCCTCAGGCCTCATCTACATAGCGGCAAGCTGTGGGTGGCAATCGGGCAGCTTGCTGGTCGGGGTCTTCTCAAAATCGGCTGGCTCAAACGCTGAGCCTGTCCCCAGGTAGCTCCTGTGGGTGGGGGGGGGGGGGGGGGGCGGTGGGGAGGGCGGCGGATGGGAGGGGCGCGAGCACAGGCCGGTAGCTGCCCACAATATTGCTGTCAAGGGGCCTAATGTTTGTTTGAGGCAGAAATCCCAGGCACTCGAAAGTGGCTGGCTGACTGCCCATTAGGCAGCTGCCGCACTTGTGGAGTGGGCAGGGGTGTGGAAGCAGCCTGGAGGATCGTGCCCATAAATTGTTTTACCCTCCTCCTATTTATTGCCCAGGAATCAGGTGAGACGGGCACCAATTTCTCCCCCCCCTCCATACTCTAGGCTGACACTTCAGTGCAGTATTGAGGGAGTGCTGCACTGTTGGAGGTGCTGTTTCACTTGCAAGACTTTTAAGTCCACCTACACAGGGTCAGAGTTTAAGGATCCAATGGCACTATGTGAATGGGTGCAGGGGCATTCTCCTGGCATCCTGACCAACATGAATCTCCCAACCAAAACCACCTGATTTAAAAAAAAATTCGTTCATGGGATGTGGGCGTCGCTGGCAAGGCGAGCATTTATTGCCCATCCCTAGTTGTCCTTGAGAAGGTGGTGGTGAGCCGCCTTCTTGAACCACTGCAGTCCGTGTGGTGAAGGTACTCCCGTAGTGCTGTTAGGGAGGGAGTTCAAGGATTTTGACCCAGCGACAATGAAGGAACGGCGATATATTTCCAAGTCAGGCTGTGTGACTTGGAGGGAACTTGAAGGTGGTGGTGTTCCCATGCCCCTGCTGCCCTTGTCCTTCTAGGTGGAAGAGGTCGCGGGTTTAGGAGGTGCTGCCGAAGAAGCCTTGGCGAGTTACTGCAGTGCATCTTGTAGATGGTATACACTGCAGCCACGGTACGCCAGTGATGGAGGGAGTGAATGTTTAAGGTGGTGGATGGGGTGCCATTCAAGCGGGCTGTTTTGTCTTCGATGGTGTCGAGCTTCTTGAGTGTTGTTGGAGCTGCACTCCTCCAGGCAAGTGGCAAGTATTCCATCACACTCCTGACTTGTGCCTTGTAGATGGTGGAAAGGCTTTGGGGAGTCAGGAGGGGAGACACTCGCCGCAGAATACTCAGCCTCGGACCTGCTCTTATGTCACAGTATTTATGTGGCTGGTCCAGTTAAGTTTCTGGTCAATGATGACCCCCCCAGGATATTGATGGCGGGGGATTCGGCAATGGTAATGCCGTTGAATGTCAAGGGGCGGTGGTTAGATGCTCACTTGTTGGGAGATAGCCATTGCCTGGCATTTCTGTGGCGCAAATGTTACCTGCCACTTATCAGCCCAAGCCTGAAAGTCGTCCACATTTTGCTGCATGCGGGCATGGACTGCTTCATTATCTGAGGAGTTGCGAATGGCACTGAACACTGTGCAGTCATCAGCAAACATCCCCACTTCTGACTTTATGATGGAGGGAAGGTCATTGATGAAGCAGCTGAAGATGGTTGGGCCTAGGACACTGCCCTGAGGAACTCCTGCAGCGATGTCCTGGGACTGTGATGATTGACCTCCAACCACCACAACCATCTTCCTTTGTGCTAGGTATGACTCCAGCCAGTGGAGAGGTTTCCCCCCCGATTCCCATTGACTTCAGTTTTAATAGGGCTCCTTGATGCCACACTCGGTCAAATGCTGCCTTGATGTCAAGGGCAGTCACTCTCACCTCACCGCTGAAATTCAGCTCTTTTGTCCATGTTTGGACCAAGGCTGTAATGAGGTCAGGAGCCGAGTGGTCTTGGCGGAACCCAAACTGGGCATCAGTGAGCAGGTTATTTAAGTGCTGCTTGATAGCACTGTTGACGACACCTTCCATCACATTGCTGATGATTGAGAGTAGAGTGATGGGGCGGTAATTGGCCGGATTGGATTTGTCCTGCTTTTTGTGGACAGGACATACCTGGGCAGTTTTCCACATTGTCGGATAGGTGCCAGTGTTATAGCTGTACTGGAACAGCTTGGCTAGAGGCGCAGCTAGTTCTGGAGCACAAGTCTTCAGCACGACAGCCGGGATGTTGTCGGGGCCCATAGCCTTTGCTCTATCCAGGGTGCTCAGCCGCTTCTTGATATCACGTGGAGTGAATCGAATTGGCTGAAGACTGGCTTCTGTGATGGTGGGGACCTCGGGAGTAGGCCGATATGGATCATCCACTCAGCACTTCTGGCTGAAGATGATTGCAAACGCTTCAGCTTTGTCTTTTGCACTCACATGCTGGACTCCATCATCATTGAGGATGGGGCTATTCATGGAGTCTCCTCCTCCAGTTAGTTGTTTAATGGTCCACCACCATTCACAACTGGATGTGGCAGGACTGCAGAGCTTTGATCTGATCCGTCGATTATGGGATCGCTTAGCTCTGTCTATAGCTTGCTGCTTCTGCATTTTAGCCTGCATGTAGTCCTGTGTTGTAGCTTCCCCAGGTTGGTACCTCATTTTTAGGTGGTGCTGCTCCTGGCATGCTCTTCAACACTCCTTATTGAACAAGGGTTGGTCCCCTGGCTTGATGGTAATGGTAGAGTGAGGGATATGCCAGGTCATGAGGTTACAGATTGTGGTGGAATACAATTCTGCTGCTGCTGATGGCCCACAGGGCCTCATGGATGCCCAGTTTTGAGCTGCCAGACCTGTTCTGAATCTATCCCATTTAGCACGATGGTAGTGCCACACAACACAATGGAGGGTGTCCTCAGTGTGAAGACGGGACTTCGTCTCTACAAGTTCTGTGCATTGGTCACTGCTACCAATGCCGTCATGGACAGATGCATCTGTGACAGGTAGATTGGTGAGGACGAGGTCAAGTCGTAACCGATCATTTAATTCATTTGCTGTTGTGGAACTTGCTGTGGGTGAATTGGCTGCTGCTTTGACATACAAAACAACAATGACTACACTTCAACAAAGTCAATCCTTTTGGCTGTGAAGTTGTTTGGGATGTCCTGAGGGTAGGAAAGGCATTAAATCATCATCTTCTAACTGAAGCATCAGCCTGGCTACCTGTATTACACCAGTACAAGTACTTTAAGTACCAAAGCTGTATCTTTACCAATATTAGCATGAATATCAATATTAGCCTGTATTGTACCGAGGTGTTGGGCCTGAACCAACATGAGCGCCAGTATCACTATGATAGTCATTTTCATCAGAATTCATAATTCAAATACATAATTCTTTTAAATGCAGATAGATTAAGCCATAAAAAAGTCCGAATGCATTTTGGGTTTCATAAATAGAGGCAAAGAATACAAGAGCAAAGAGGTTATAATAGATTGATACATGTCAATGGTTAGACCACAGTAAGAGTACTGTGTGCAGTTTTGGTCACCCAGTTATAGAAAGGTTATTAAAGCCATAGATAGATTTGCCATCATGATACTAGGGATGAGAAACTAGAGTTATGAGGACCACTATACCTACCAAAACACTCAAAATCCCTCCATCAGCAAATAATCCAAATAAAAACATGTGTCAAAGGAACAAGGATGCTTTATGGACTACTCCTTGTCCACTACTGAGAAACATTTTTTAAGATTTGTATTTCATTTGTTATATCAGACTCCTGAAGCATAGAAAGAGCAGGTAGAATTTTCCCCACAGGAAAGGCATGGAATTGGAATTGTTCCAATAGGAAATCATTTTCCCATTGCAACTTAATAGTTCCAAGTTACAGTATGAAGATATAAATTAATTTTAAGATGGAGGTGGAGGTCAAATTCCTCCTAGCAGAAACCGTGAGAATGCCTAGTCTTCTCCACAATTAATGAGCTGCTATTAAAATTGTAACAATGCGCAGTTTGAAACGTGTTATTTCTGAGAAGGCTATTTAATTAGTGAGTCATTAAATCCCAAGAAAATTGGGCTATTTGATGCAAGTGTGTTAACCTGTTCTCTAAAATTACTAACGGTGGAATTTCATCCCCACTGAGAGAAAACCAATGAATTTGTACAGGATTGAGCCTGATAGTTTATAACAACCTTTTTAAAACTTTGAATGTAAAATGCTAGGTGTGGTTTTCATCTGCCTGCTGCCCCAGTCACGCTGTAAAATGGGCCATAGGCAGACATAAATTTGTAAAAAAAAAATCTCCCATCCATTGGCTGAGGCCGACCTGACTCAATTTTTGAGCAGGTCATGAAATGGGCAGCCCCAAACAGGCGAGTGCCTAAATTTAATATTTAAATCGGGGTCCCATGCTGGTTGAAGGACCCCAATGCAATTTTCACATACCAATGGGTGAAGTGTATCTTTAAGGAGGAAAGAGAGGTTGAGAGGCAGAGAGGTTTAGGGAGGGAATTCCAGAGGTTAAGGTCTAGGCAGCTGAAAGCACAACTGCCAATGGTGGAGCGATGAAAATAGGGGATGCGCAAAAGGCCAGAATTGCAGGTGCGCAGAGATCTTGGAGGGTTATAGGGCTGAAGGAAGTTACAGAGATAAGGAGGGGCAAGGCCATGCAGGGATTTGAAGGAGGGCATTGGAATAGTCGAGTCTAGAGGTAACAAAGGTATGGATGAGGGTTTCAGCAGTAGATGAGCTGAGACAGGGGTGGAGACGGGCGATGTTACAGAGGTAGAAGTAGGCGGTCTTGATGACAGAGAGGGTATGGGGTCAGAAGCTCAGCCTAGGGTCAAATAGGACGCCAAGGTTGCGATCAGTCTGGTTCAGCCTCAGACAGTGGCCAGGGAGAGGGATGGAGTCGGTGGCTAGAAAAGGAGTTTGTAGTGGGGACCAAAGACAATAGATTAAATGAG
Source organism: Somniosus microcephalus (assembly GCF_052327205.1). NCBI lineage: Eukaryota > Metazoa > Chordata > Chondrichthyes > Squaliformes > Somniosidae > Somniosus > Somniosus microcephalus. The sequence goes on along the minus strand of NC_140989.1, from coordinate 276,118,231 downwards.
TTAATACCTTTGTTGAAATAATAGACAATGGAATTTTATATGAACGTGTCAACCTGTTCATAACTGATATTGCACTGTGTGATTTGGATCCATTTCAAGTAGGCATCTGTTTCTACAACGTATTCTGAGACACAGGCCTGGAAATTCCTCAGTGCTGCTGCTACGTAGGACATAGGAACAGGAGTCGGCCATTTAGTCCCTCGAGCCTGTTCTGGCATTCACTGAGATCATGGCTGATCTACAACCTAACTCCATCCACCAGCTTTGACTCCATATCCCTTAATACCTTTGGTTAACAAAACACATCAATCTTAGATTTAACATTAACAATTGATCGAGCATCAATTGCCATTTGCTGAAAAGCATTCCAATCTTCTACCACCCTTTGTGTGTAGAAGTGTTTCCGAATTTCACTCCTGAAAGGTCTGGCTCTAATTTTTAGACTATTCCCCCTAGTCCTAGACTCCTCAACCAGCGGAAATAGTTTCTCTCTATCTACACTATCTGTTCCCCTTAATATCTTGAAAACTTCGATCAAATCACCCCTTAACCATCTAAATTCCAGAGAATACAACCCTAGTTTGTGTAATCGTTTCTCAATTTAACCCCTTGGAGTCCAGATATCATTCTGGTAAATCTACGCTGCACACCCTCCAAGGTCAATATATCCTTCCTAAGGTGTGGTGCCCAGAACTGCTCACAGTACTCCAGGTGTGGTCTAACCAGGGCTTTGTATAGTTAAAGCAGAACTTCTACCCCCTTGTATTCTGGTCCTCTGGATATAAAGGCCAGCATTCCATTAGCCTTTTTGATTATTTTCTGTACCTGTTCATGACATTTTAATGATCTATGTAACTGGACTCCCAAGTCTCTTTGGACCTCCACTGTTTTTAGCTTTTCACCATTTAGAAAGTACCCTGTTCTATCCTTTTTAGGTCCAAAGTGCTGCATCACTATAACTTTGGCTGAAGTGCAGCAGAGGCCCGCCTGCACAGCACTAAGTTACGGTGACAAAGCAGGAGCAGGAAATTCCCGGCCATAATAATTTTACAATTGAAATGTGTTCAATATAATTTTTTTTTTACAAAAAACAAATTCTAAACATAGCAAGCTTCATTTGATACAAAAGCAAAATACTGCAGATGCTGGAAATCTGAAATAAAAACCAAATGCTAGAAATACTCAGCAGCATCTGTGGAGAGAGAAATAAAGTGAACGTTTCAGGTCGATGACCTTTCATAAGATGTTGATCAATACTTACTTGGGAAACTATATGCAAAACCATTTGTGCTGCAGAGGTCAAACAACACCCCATCTTATCTTCTAAGCCTGCTCTTCGAGGTTCAAGTCACTCAGGTTTAATTAATAATGCAGGTTGCTAATAAGAGGCTGTACGGTCACCTTAGATAATGAACTCTGCAATTCTGCAGGCATAGAATTTATCATTCATTACAGGATTTCTTCCCTTGTTTTCCTTCCCCAGTTTTTCTTATTTTATTGGAACCTGGTGGACTGATACCTGAAGTTTTGAATCCCAATGGTGTCTGGTGACACTAATCCTTTAACTCTCACTTAAGTACAGTTTGTTAATCCCCATGCATTTCCCACTTTGCATACATCGACTGCACAAACTGTAGTGAAGAAAGTGTTAAGTGTATGGTGATTATGTAATCCTCTATAATCTTAGATTTTCAAACATTGTAAAAATTCTGAGTCCAGTGTAAATTCTTCGAATGAGACATTAAACCAAGGTCTTGTCTGCCTGTCGCACTGGTTCAGAAGATCCTGTGGCACTAGTTCAAAGAAGAGCAGGAAGTTCTGCCGATATCCTGGTCAACATTCCTCCCATAACTAATATCACCAAAACAAATGAACTGGTCACTTATGCCATTGCTGTTCGTGGGAATTTGCTGTGTACAATATAGCTATTTGCCTGCATAACAACAGTGACTACACTTCAATGTAATTCATTGTATGTGAAGTGCTTTGGGACATTTCTGAGAAATTTAATGAAGTGCTATATAAATATTCTATTCCATTCTATATATATTCACTAAACCAGATACTGGTGTAAATGTTCTCTCCCTCCAGTTCTCAAGGTTCATTCTGAAGCCCCGATTTTAACTCTGGTCCAGTTTAGGGTATGTGGGCCACAGGTTTGAATTAGAAACTCACCGACTGCTCCAGAATTCTCTGGCCTCAATTAAATCCTAGCAACTTCCCATCCTTCCACACTGAATACTTACTGTTTGATACTAAAGAACTGGCGAGCATACGCAGGTTAACAAGGCCATAAAAAATGCAAACCAAGCACTGGGATTCATTTCTAGAGGGATAGAATTGAAAAGCAGAGAAGTTATGTTAAACTTGTATAGAACCTTGGTTAGGCCACACTTGGAGTACTATGAACAGTTCTGATCTCCATATTACAAAAGGGATGTAGAGATATTGGACATGGTGCAAAAAGAAATGACAAGGATGATACCAGAACTGAGAGTTATAAGAAAGACTAAACAGCCTGGGAGCTCTTTTCTCCAGTAAAGAGTAGGTTGAGGAGTGACCTAATAGAGGTCTTTAAAATTATGAAGGGGATTGATAGGGTAGACATAGAGAAAATGTTTCTGCTTGTGGGGGAATCCAAAAACTAGGGGGTCATAAATATAAGATAGTCACTAATAAATCCAATAAGGAATTCAGAAGAAACTTCTTTCCCCAGAGAGTGGTTAGAATGTGGAACTTGCTACCACATGGAGTAGTTGAGGCGAATAGCGTAGATGCATTTAAGGGGGAGCTAGATACACGAGGGAGAAAGGAATAGAAGGATATGTTGATAGGGTGAGGTGAAGTAAGGCGAGAGGCGGCTCATGTGGAGCATAAACACTGGCACAGACCAATTGGGCTGAATGTCCAGTTTATGTGCTGTAATTTCTATGTTATATTTTGTATTTAGTGTTTGATAGTAAAGAACTGTTTTGTGTATACATTCTTTCATGCTCATTTTTTCCTGTCCTGTTGGTAAGTGTAATAATGTGTGTGCTGGCTCGCAAACTTGATGGCAGCCTCACATTATTAAAAATAGGCAACATCTTTCTGGGGATCATACACCATGGAGGAAATACAAAAAAAAGGGCAAGATTTTAATAACTTCTTCCCAATTCTATCTATTTAAAATCAGAAAAAACAGAGTGTAATCATCTGTGGTTATGGCATAAAACATATGTAAGCACTTTCAATACATGACCTATAATCTGGGAGCTCCAAGACACACTCCTCTGAAAGACTTGGGGCAAGTTATGCATCCGGTACATTTTAGGGGCCAATTTGCTATAACTATCTATCTGTTAGAGTCTATCAAACTGTGGTTTTAAAGTATTATAATTATATACTTGGAGTTCCCTGATTTTTCTAACCAAATTTTAATTAGTAATCATTGGAGTTGATTTTCAATCAATGCTGATTCCTTCTTGCTAGAATCCATGGCTTGCAGATGACCAACAAACCATCGTACATCTGTGAACCATATTTAATGTTTCAGCGATGTTGTAATGGACCGTTTGGCAACATTGCAACTCACACAGTCCATTTATCTTACTGTATCTAATCGTCTGGACTGTTGATGGCTATTACACAGAGATAATCTCACACAGCATGTGAGGTACGGTTTTCAATTGAAAAAGTTTTACAGTAATGAGGGCTTTCTGTGCAGCCATGGGGAATGAGTCCATGCTGGCTTGTTCCTCTGTTGTGGCCTGGCACATGCTGTAGTATGTGCTACATTGATTAATCTTTAGATTTGCAACATATTCCATCATTTTCCCAACTATTGTTCGCCAATCTATTTTGTATTTCCTTTCAGCTATAAATAAGGTAGGATGTCGCTCACCTTTGCTTCCAAGCTTATAAATTAGCTCATTGGATATTTAAAAAAAAAACTCCACCTTATTTCATTTCCACTAAAATTCCTGTTCCTGGCAAGACACCAGTTGGTATCATTATTGTTGCCATCTAAAAGTGGATATGGGCTTTAGCAATTTGAATTATAAACATATTGTGAAGGAATATGTGGAGATGAATGGTACATCCAAAGCGTACCTTTTTGGTATAATCTTTGGGGAATCAATTGTTGGGATTTTGTTTCTATAATACCGTTGAAAGAAGTGTGTAGCTATATTGGAAGTATAAATAAAATAGCTAATGACAGGGTAAGAATGCAATATATCCTATTTTTATTAAAATGTTTGGATTTACAATTTTTTTAAAGCAAGAAATTCAGGTTAATAACATGTCATAAGTTCACATTTTTTACAGGTGTTTTATCTTTAAGAAATAAATCAAATAACACTGAGCATTCAGAAAGAAGGGCATCACAGGGACTTTCACATGCCTCCTAGTGGCTGGCAGAAAATGGGGCATTGGTGGATGCCTGGCTGCAGATTCCCTGGTCGCCCCCTTGACCACAGGAGGGGTTATGATCTGGCAAGGCCTATACACGGAGAGAAAGGGGAGGAATTTCACATCCTCATTAAAAAAATATATTATCTGGGAAGGGTCAACTGCTTTTCTACCCTTATTTCTACTGATAATAAGATTTAATAATTTAGTTTAGTCTTGCAAGAGAAATATAAATCTTGCTATAGAAAGCGAATTGTATTTCATCTGTAACTGCCTCACAAGTTATGTTAAAGTGTTCCCAGTGAAGTTTATTGAGCATCACTTATTCCTATGCGCATGTCTTATTTACACAGTGAGTTGCTATTATTTGTAAATACTTGCAAGCACTTAAAAGGGGATTGTTCATTTTGGGGGCGGGGCGAACAACCAGAAGACCAATGCACCATTTTCATCACAATAACATTATGTATCAATGCCCGCATGATGATTTTGTGATGTAGAGACTTGCCTTATGCATATCCTTCGTCTGCCGGTGATCTGGAATCTGCCTCACAATCTAAGCAGCAAATTCCAAAGCATTGCAATCCGAGCTAAACAGAGCTGCTAGTATTTGGAGTAGCTTTATATAAAGACATTATTTTTTAAATGGAAGCGTCATGTTTTTCAGTGCCCTGTTCACTAAGAAGCCATTCTATTCAGAACCTTCACTTCAGCATTTTTAACCGGTATCTGTCATAAACCTATTTACACATTTGGCTGTCCTGACCATTCTTCAGTGCCATTTTTGTGTACTTGAAGCTTACAATGATTTCTAAGGAGCCCTTACACTACAGTGGGTTTCCTCAAAAAAATTACACGCTGGCCCATATTTAACCTTTCCAGGCAGGGAGGCACCAACTACATCCTCTCCTGAAAAAGTGCAGTCACAGCCTTTTCATCGCCAATCTGGCAAATGCCTTGCAGCACAGTTGAGCAAAGCTGCAATAACTACATGCTTCTCAGCAGAAGAATACTAGCATATCTTGTCATTATGACTGTCTTCCTCTGCCCTTACAGGAGGGCGTTTTTATCTCTCCACACTTAATGTGCCTAATTGCCTGTGTCTTGTTATTTGACTGGCCTCAAAGAGCAATTAGTTACTAACTTCAAGGGGGTAACTACGGTTATGGGGGAGGGGGGAGGAAAAGGTAGCATAAAAACGACAAAAAGGCAAATAGATAAAAGGGAATAGCAAAACCACCTACTCTTCTACACTTCCAAGATAACATCTTTTAGAAACTGTATTCGGTCATTAAAATGCAATTAAATAGGAGAAAGGATTATTTTTTAATCTCACCTATATGTAAGAAGTGCAGAACATATTGCACAAGTAAATGAATTTGAATTAGATGAAGCTGCAATCACCTATACCATAGATTGTATTCTATTTATATTCAAAGCTCAATGATATTAATTATGTTCGACTTATATTGTCCCAATTACACTAACTGAAAATTTCAAAAGCTGTAGATTTTAACGAGACAGTGAAGAATTTAAATCTGAGTTACATGTTCAATACAGTGATCCCTGATAAAATACAGAGGTCGACATTTTCAACCATAGTACTCAGAAGTATGGGAATGAGAACATAAAGTTTTGATTGTTCACTTCCACTGTGTCACCCAGTTATGAAAAGCCAAACATTTCAGTCAAAAATGTGCACCAATAGTATTTACAGACCTCTCAGAATGAAGCCTGTATTTTTACAAAGAAAAAGCTCAAACTATGCACATGAACGTAAATTTAAAACTATCCCACATGCGCCACCTTGTTCATGCAGATTTGCTCACAGGTTGGTACAGATGTGACTTTATGGGGTAGATTTTAAACCCCCCGCTCCTTCCTACCTGCCATAGAAACACTCTATGGCATGAACATGTGACATTCCTAGGGTCCAGCATTGCTATGGCACATAGCGTTTCTAGGATCCAGCACTGCTGTTGCACATGGTACTCCTGGGATCCAATGTTGCTATGGCACACAGCACTTCCAAGGTCCAGCATTGTTATAGTACATGACATTCCTGGGGTCTACCACTGCTACAACACATGGAATTTCCAGGAGTTTTATGGAAAATTGCATGCCTAGGGTCCAGGACTGCGATGGCATATTGGACACCCTGGGCTCGATTTTAATCGCCCTGAGGAGGGGGGTCTGGAGGCGGCTGGGCAGCGAAAATCCTCCATGTGATTTTCGTGAGTGTCGGGTCAGCCACTCCCAAACTGACCCAACGGGAACTGGTGGGACAGGTAGTTAAGGCAGTTAAGAGCATGTTAACTGCCTTGCTAATCCTACTTTTACAGGGGGTTCCCATTTTCGTGCTTCTGGCTCCTGTTTCCCATCTTGTCAGAAACAGGCCAGGTTCAAGGAGATGAGTTTCTCGAGGACATGATTTGTAGTCATTGGTGCAGCACTTTAAAAACGCTCCCGTAACATGGCTGACATTCAAATACAACAACTTTGTTGGAGGTTTGGGAAAAGATTTTGCAACTCTACTGACCTTGTGACTGTTCAAGCTGACACCCATCGGCAGTGTGACCTGACTGGAATAATCTCAGGCCACTGAGTGTGCGCTTGCAAGCTTCTTGCCTCAACTGAAATCTATAGCAACAGGATGAGGACCATTTATATCCTCGCATCCTGGTCGTCGGATTCGGAGGAAGAGCAGCCGGGGCAGCAGTACAATCAGCCACAACAGTAGCACCAGCACCAGGAGCGCCAACCTCCTCCTCACCCACCTGATGCTGCACTGGACACAGGGCATCAGCCCCTGACAAAATTGCTCGCCAGATTTTCTTCACTTGATGCTGTAAATCTTGGCTGCCACATGATGCGCCAGGTTGACACCATCTCACACCAGCACCGTGAAGCATCCCTTTAATGTCCAAGCCATTCCATGCACACACATCACTATAGCAGGTGGGGGAGTTATGTCTGAACAATCACTGGAACTCAGTAAGACACTTCTCAATGTGCGCTCAGATCTGTCCAATAAGGGGCACTTTTGGAAAAAGATATTACATTGTATGACAGCACATTACCAGAAACTTCACGTGGACATTGGCTAAACCTCTCAAGTGCCTACCCTTGTGTGTTGTTACTTGGTATGCTTGCAGTAGGATGAGGTCGAGTGTGAGGGGTGGCTAGTGAGATGGGGAAGTGATAAAGTAGATAGAGAGGGTTGGGTGGAGGTGCAAGGTAAGTTGGTGTCCTGGGGAGGTCTCTTCCACCCTTGGAAAGGAAGAGAACCTCCCTGCGTGCTGTGACTCCCTCCATAAGCATATGGAGGGAGTCACTGAAGAGCCTGGTTCAAGTGTTCACCTTTGTGCAGTGATTGTCAGTGTTTGCAGCACCTGATTGCTGTCAAACACTGACAGATCAACAGTCAAAATAAAATTCTGCATGGTCCCTTTAAGGAAACCGGCAGATGACGCATCATCAAATGACATCATCAGACCCACTTCTTGTTAATTGGTCGGCTTAACAAGGTCAATCAAGGAAAAATCGCATCTGCAGAGCGGAGGCAGGACCAGAAGCCGGAAACCAGCTGACCCGCCTCCATCACGCCTCCAGAATTAAATTCGCGGCCCCTATGTCACTACTGGTGGGAAATCCCATTTGTGGCCACAGATAATGGGGGAACCAGTACAAAGGCTCCCCACACAACTTTCCATCCCACCCACAGGAGTTAAGCTGGTGAACCAGTGTAACTCCAAAGGAAAATTGTCCCCACATGCACCACCTTGTTCATGCACAGTTGCTCACAGGTTGATCATCAGGAACAAACTACACTAGACTGCAGAGAAGGAAACACATAAAATAAAATGCTTCTAAGAGAGAAGACTTTGGCCATGCATGCACAAAGGGGACATGTATTCAAACTTTATGTGGGCAAAATCGATACAGCCTACTTCAGGTTATATATACTTGGATCACCACTAGTTAACATTGAACTCTCCCATAAAACCTGACTTCTTATCAACATCATTTTCTGTTTGCCACACAAAGTTAGCCTTTATGATGCTGTTCCTTAAATGCAACTCCCATATTTTCCCATAATAGTGAAACAGTTTCATAGCACAGAGCACAGCCGTTGCACCAGGATCACCCTCCAACACGGACCCCTGGGCAAGGGTGTCAATCCAGGAAATGGCCGGGCCTGGACCCCACTTGTCATTGTAAGAAATACTGGCCATCACTGATACATCAGGTCCCCATCCAGGGTCCGGCCTGGGAATTCCTGGCTTAGGGAGTGCCCACACCACACATTAGTCTTGTAAGGGGCTGGTGCAAATTCCACCCATTACAAGGCCACACGGAAACTCACAGAAACAGCAGAGATCCAACGTAACTTTGTGTCCCCTTATTTCCTTGGGATTCCACTGGTCTCCTGTTGAAGTCATAGTGGGAGACTGGTAGAATCCTATAGAATTTTGGGTGTCTTCAGCGGACTTTATATATATTGTTTTCATACCGATTTACCTTAATGGTCCACAGTCCTGGTTCTGGATGCTTGACATTAACCACCCTGGCAGAGTTTGCAATGTGTAAGAGCTCATTCAGACCAGATCCTTTTTTTATCATCTTTCCTACAAGCCAAAAGAAAAGAAAAATGTTTAATCAATCAATGAAAACCTACCACTTGTTAAATTATTGCAGTAAAACAAAGAACAAAATTCTCCTAAAGATTTCAAAGATAATGCCAAGCTTTTAGTAAAAAAAAATGTTAAATAGAGTTCTATTTTTAACCTTCACCCCAATCTAGAATAGTCCTGCTTGGGTAGTACATTCAATGAGACTATCTCTGGGCAGTTGCCACTCAAGTAAGCAAGGTCAACATTATTCTGCCTCTCAAAACTCAAACAAAGGCCTAGGACCAGTTAGGTCACCATGGTCTCATGAGTTTGAAGGTTAGCCAAGGCTGGGATTTGATCTTGCCACTTCTTCGGTTAGAAGTCCATCACAAAACTATCAGAACCATCAGACTGTTCCTATAGATGTAAAACCTACTCCATCTGGCAGAAGTACATCTTTTACCAGCCAAATGTGGAGCAGCATCAATGAGACTTATGAAGAACCCTGCAACCCATAAGGCTATGTAAAGCAGAGGTAGAGAACCAGGTTTCATCTTAAATCTGAAATTAAATGGCTGAGTAATTAATTTTCTTAATTTAAAATAGGCTTATCTGTCAAGTGTTATCACAGAATCACAGAAACCCCACAGTGCAGATAAAGGCCATTTCGGCCCATCGAGCCTGCACCGACACATATCCCACCCGATCCCCGTAACCCCTACACCAACACATATCCCACCCTATCCCCGTAACCCCACGTATTTAATCCCCCTAACACTAATGTCAATTTATCATAGCCAATCAACCTAACCCGCACATCTTTGGACTGTGGGAGGAAACCGGAGCACCCGGAGAAAACCCACGCAAACACAGGGAGAATGTGCAACCTCCACACAGACAGTCACCCGAGGCCGGATTCGAACCCGGGTCTCTGGCGCTGTGAGGCAACAGTGCTAACCACTATGCCACCGTGCTGCTTTATTTAGTTTGATTTATATTCATTTCAAAAACTTAGAACAGGTATTTGGATACTATTGCCTAGCAATTGGATTGCACCCGAATTGGGTTGCAATACCAATGCAGCACATAAGCTAATGAGACCGGCCTCATTAGGCATTACCAGCGAGCTGCGGGAGTTAGTCCCAGGAGCTCAGACACCGGCTGAGGTCATAAGAAAAGTCTGGGAAAAGGCAAGAGACAATCGGGGGGGGGGGGGGGCGGAGGCGAGTGGTAGACTACAGCGGCCTACAAATTTAATGTGGAGTGTAACGTCCGTGTGTAATTGAGACACGGACTGCAGAAGTTGGTTATAACAGGTGAGGCAAAACTGGAACTACTATACAAAGTTACTACACAGGCTTATATACAGGGGTGGTCACTACTGGTACTGCAGTATACAGGGGCTGCAGAATATAGTTCCTTCTTCAAGGTACATACACTACAATTCCTCCCCTTTTAGCTAAACAGCACATAACATTCGATTAATAATTAAATAACATATTTACAATTACAGTTGCGATATACATTAGCTGAAGTTAATCAATTATAAATTCAAGAAGTCACACAACACCAGGTTATAGTCCAACAGCTTTATTTGAAATCACAAGCTTTCGGAGCGCTGCTCCTTCGTCAGGTGAAGTGGAGAAATGCATAAAGACACAGCTTATATAGTCAGTGAATCATGTCAGATGTTTACAGGTAATGTTTCCAACTGCCATTTATCACACCTCGGCAGAGAGATAATCACAGCAATCAAAGGTGTGAATGGTGTCCAAACAGGTCAGTCAGGAAAACATTACATCAAAGAACAATGAGGTGGGGTCACAAGGGGTGACATCTGACATGATTCTCTGACTATATAAGCTGTGTCTTTATGCATTTCTCCACTTCACCTGACGAAGGAGCCGCACTCCGAAAGCTTGTGATTTCAAATAAAGCTGTTGGACTATAACCTGGTGTTGTGTGACTTCTTACATTTGTCCACCCCAGTCCAACTCCGGCATCTCCACACCACAATTATAAATTCAGTCTTTGAGGAGGCTTCCTGATTCTGTCCGGATAATGCCTCTTTGGGGTATCAGGTTCTTCTGGCAAAGTTGATTCGGAATCAACGTCGTTGTTTGGTTCGTCTGCTTCCAATATCACCGATTCTGAGGTAGATGCAATTGGTACTTCGGTTTCATCACCAGGTGTATAGGATCGTGGTGTAGATTTGACGTTTTCCAGTGACTCTAGAATCTGGTCAGCATGGCGTCTTACAATGCTCTCTCCAACGTCCACGGTATACATTAGAGGACCTTGCCGTGTGCAGATCGTTCCTGGCTGCCATTTCTCTGTGTGGTAGTCCCGGGCCAAAACTGGTTGACCTATCTTGAAACTCCTGGTTGGCCTTTCATTCATATTCTGAAACTGCCTGCTCTCCACATCTCTTCTGACGTTTGGCTTAACCAAATCCAAGCGGCATCTTAGTCTTCGATTGAAGAACATCATGGCTGGAGTTTGGTTGGTAACCGCATGTGTCGCATTCCGGTAGGCAAACAAGAAGTTATCCACCTTGTGTTGTAGGGCTATGTCTTCATTACACATTGCCTTGATAGCCTTCTTGAATGTTTGAACGAACCTCTCAGCCAATCCATTGGTGGCTGGACGATATGGGGCGGATGTGTAATGCTTAACACCATTGTTCTTTAAGAACCTCCGGAACTCTTCAGACACAAACTGTGGTCCATTGTCGGAGCAAATCTGTTCAGGCAGCCCATTTCTGGTGAATATGGTTCGTAAGACTGTGATAGTTTTTTCTGTGGTGGTTGAGGACATTTTTATTACCTCTGGCCACTTTGAATGTGCATCCACCGCAATTAAAAACATCGAGTCCATAAATGGACCAGCAAAATCAATGTGCACCCTTTGCCATGGAGATGAGGGCCACTCCCATGGTTGTAGAGGGGCTTGTGGTGGGGCGTTTTGGACCTTCTGGCATCCTGTACAGCTCTTGGTCATCTCTTCGATTTCTCTATCGATTCCCAGCCACCACACAAACGCTCTGGCTAAGTTCTTCATTTTTACCCCTCCCAGATGACCCTCATGAAGCTCATTGAGCACTCTATCCTTCAATTTGGGTGGAATTACTACTCTGGATCCACACATCAAGGTTCCTCGGTACACTGACAGCTGTTCTCTTCTCGGCGAGAATGCTGGCAACAGTGGTTCGCCATGTGCTGGCCATCCCTTCACCGTTAAATCATAGACCCTGGAGAGTGTCGGGTCATTTCGTGTTTCCTTTTCTATGTTTGCATTCGTCACAGGTAGACATTCGACTATGGTCGAGTGGAATATCTCCACAGGATCCACTGCAGGTGCTTCTTCCACTGTCGGCAACAGTAAACGCGACAATCCATCAGCATTCCCATGCTGTTTAGTTCCTTTGTACTCGATGTCATATTGGTGTGCCCCTAGGAAAAGGGACCAACTCTGTAGCCGTTGTGCTGTCATTATCGGGACGCCCTTCTTAGGGTTGAAAATGGAGACAAGAGGTTGATGATCAGTTAGTAGAGTAAATTTCTGTCCGTGCAGGTAGTGATTGAACTTCTTCACCCCCCACACCAGGCTGAGGGCCTCTCTGTCAATCTGGGCGTAGTTACGCTCGGCTGCAGTTAACGAGCGTGACGCAAAAGCTATCGGCCTCTCTGAACCATCAAAGGATTTATGTGACAGTACCACTCCAACGCCGTAGGGAGACGCATCACACGCCAGTCTTATCGGTAGTGATGGGTTGTAGTGAGCCAGTACTTCTCTTGAAGTGATCAGGCCTTTACACTTCTGAAAGGCCCGCTTACATTCATCGCTCCATTTCCATGCTGCTCCGGTTTGTAGCGGGGCGTTCAGTGGGTGCAGAATTGTGGACAAATTCGGCAAAAACTTATGGTAGTAATTCACCAATCCGAGGAATGACCTCAGTTGCGACACATTTTCAGGCGTTGGAGCCTTAACTACTGCTTCAATTTTGTCAGGGGACTTATGTAACCCCTCTTCATCAATCACGTGGCCACAATACGATATTTGTTTCTTTAAAAACTCGCACTTGGGGCAATTGGCTCGTAGCCCATGTTCTCTTAGTCTAGTGAGCACCTGCTCTAGGTTGGCAAGGTGTTCAGTCATTTTCACCTGTCACTAGGATGTCGTCCAAGTAACACGGAGTCCCCGGAATCCCTTGCAGGACTTGTTCCATCGCTCTTTGCCATATAGCCGGAGCTGATGCAACTCCGAATACCAGTCGATTATACTGGTAAAGACCTTTGTGAGTGTTTATCGTGAGATATTTCCTAGAGGATTCTTCAACCTCCATCTGCAAATATGCTTGCGCTAGGTCAATTTTTGTAAAACGTTTCCCTCCAGATAGTGAGGCAAAAATATCTTCTATCCTCGGAAGAGGATACTGTACTGTGTGAAGGACTGGGTTCACAGTCACCTTGAAGTCCCCACAGATGCGAACCTTCCTTGGCTCCTCAGACTTATTGTTTAACGTTTTCTTCATGACAGGAACGATGGGTGTCGCCCACTCGCTCCAGTCTACTTTAGTTAACATGCCTGCATTCTCCAGATTCTCCAGCTCTGCCTTGACGGCTGGGCGAATTGCATACGGTACCGGTCTTGCTTTGAAAAACTTGGGAATTGCATTCTCTTCTATTTTTATCGAGGCGGTTACGCCTTTAAGAGTTCCCAGTTCTTGTTGAAATAACTCTTTAGCGTTAGCCAAGATTTTTTGACAATCGTCCAGGTGTGATGTCGTCATCCTTTTTACCAGCCACAGTCAGTGCCTGAATGGAGTGCCAGTCTAAACTTATCTTTCTGATCCATTCACGTCCCAATAACGGTGGTCCACCATCTTGCAGTATGTACAGATACAATTTCTGTATTTCCTTGCCGTTGTATTCGACAGGCACCCTTATTTTCCCTCTGGGGTATACTTTCTGCCCCGTATACGTCTTCAAGACAATGGATGTGTCTTTCAAGGGTATGTGTGAGAATAGCTGCTCGTAGTCTCATCGATTCATGACGGTCAGGGCTGATCCTGTATCCAATTCCATTTTGACTTGGGACCCTGCTATCGTGAGGGTGACCCAAATGGTTCGGTGATCCTCTTTTGTGATTACGTTGTGTAGTTTGAGACAGCTTAGTCTCTTGTCCCCGGATTCACTATCGCTCTTCTGGTCTTCGGAACTACTGTCCGTCATCTTTTGTACTTTCCTTTACTTTTCCTTAGTAGTCTTTTTGTTGTCGTTAGTCTTCTTCCCGGACCTGCAAACTCGTGCAATGTGTCCCATCTTTCAGCATTGCCTGCATGTTTTGTCCTTGGACCAGCAGTCCTTCTGGTCATGGGTTGTTCTGCCGCAGCGATAACATTTTTCAAATCCCCGTGTCATTTCATGGGTGCCGTATTCCTGTGGCTTTTGCTGTATTTCCGCAGCTCCCCTTGCTGCTGCTTCGTACGGTACTGCCACGCTGAAAGCCTTATCTATCGTCAGCTCTTTCTCTGAGAGTAACCTCTTCTGGGTTCCTTCACTCAGGAGTCCACAGACAAATTTGTCCCGTAGGGTATCTGCCAGTCCTGCTCCGAACTTGCAGTGCTTTGATAGCTTGCGTAGTTCCGTAAGGTAATCAGCATTGCTCTCATCTTTATGCTGATTTCTCTTGTGGAATTTAAATCTTTCTGCTATCAGCAGCGGTGTAGGATTTAGGTGTTCCTGTAGGATATCAACAATTTTGTTAAAACTCTTCTCCATCGGTTTGACTGGAGTGAACAGGTTCTGCAATAGGCCGTACGTTCTTGCGCCCATTAAGTTTAGTAGTACCGATGCCTTTTTCTCATCGGCTACTTCATTTGCCTTGCAATATACTTCGACTCTTTCCATATACGTGGTCCAGTCTTCTATTGCATTATCGAAGGCAGTGATATTGCCAGTCTTCGGCATCTTGGAGATCTAAGATGGCGCCTCCCGTGCTTTGCCTTCTTCCCCGATTGAACAAAATGGCGCCTCCTGCACTTTGCCTTCTTCCCCACTGGATTAAGATGGCGCCTCCCGCACTGTCTTTTACGCTGCTGCCAGCGCTGTTGCTGGCGTTTTTATGCCTTGATGGCGACGCCCTATGGTCTTCGCGCACATCCCCCCGCGCTGCTGCCAATGCCGCTCTCCGCGGTCCCCGTGGCAAACTGCAGCTCCTCGCGGCTTTCTGCGCTTCTAATTTCTTTTATTTTAATTACTGTTCCCGTCGTCAGAGCAGACCCTATGGGACACTTTCCTCCCTCTTCTCGGGTCTGTACGCTGCCCGGCTTCGTAGCACCGGCCGCACCCTGTGTGCTCCACCCTCTCTCCTCTTCCCGACAACGCTGCTCGGCCCCGTTGAAAAGCCACCCGATCGAGCTCTAGCCCGCCGCAGCCCAGGAAGGATCAGTGTACTACCTGCCACCAGCCCGATTAGCTGGAACACCATAGACTGGAGAACGAAGCCCAGCTCTCGACAGCCTCTCCTGCAAATCTTCCAATTCGATGAATCAGAGGGCGGTTGCCCACGGTCGACGCCCGTTTCTTCTGTTTGTTTTTTTTTTGGTTTTCTTCCTTCTGGCCTCGACCTCTAACAACTTCGCTTCAGGGATGGATCCCCGTGAGGTGGTGCAGAACTGTAGGTAAGTTCGGATCTGTTCGTCGCCAATGTAACGTCCATGTGTAATTGAGACACGGACTGCAGAAGTTGGTTATAACAGGTGTTTACTGAATGGAGGCAAAACTGGAACTACTATACAAAGTTACTACACAGGCTTATATACAGGGGTGGTCACTACTGGTACTGCAGTATACAGGGGCTGCAGAATATAGTTCCTTCTTCAAGGTACATACACTACATGGAGCCTTTACCAATATGGCAGGTGGCACGGAATATTGGACCTTTCGATGCCCATTTTACACATGTAAAACGGGTGCAGAGGAATCCAATTTCTAGGCCTACATGTTTATATTTGAAGACTTGCAAGAAGAGATAGTAGTTAATAATATACATTTAATTATCATAACCACTGTAAATGAAGATCACTGCAGTGCACAGTACAGGTCATATAACGTAACCACGGTCCAAGCATTGGCCAAAACATGTTACCTTTCCAAAATCCACACTGCACACATAAGCACAGATAGTAACTCCCAGTGGGAGTCGTGTAGTGGGGAGCAAGGCAATTAGGAAACTGTCTGGCCGTCTGTAGCTCAAGGCCTGTGAGATTTTAACTCCCGGGCACCCATCTGCATAAGTGATATCAGTCTCCCGCCCGACCCCAGCAGGAAGTGCTAGCTGACTGGTCGGCAGGAGATGATTTTGAGCTGCAGAAGGCCACCGTCAGGGGAAGCAAAACAAAAATAATAATTACTTAAAGGGAATGTTAGAGGTTGCTCAGAAGCCAGCCTAGGATATGTTCATAATTCTTTTTTGGTGGGGCAATGAGAAACAGAAGTGTTCCTCCTGGGCCCACAATAACGCGCTGCCAGCCTACCCCAGGCCCCAGCCCTGGGATCATCTTCCTCCCCCCATGCACCATCTGCTGACTAGCTCAGTATGGGACCTCGCCGATGGCATGCAATTGAAGCCTGGGCCCCAAAATGTTTCTGGTCTCACGCCAGCAATAACCTGGCGGGCATTGAATACACTCCACCTGCCAGCCAACCGTTATCCTCCTGAAGTTAAAATCACCCCGAAGGTAACTTGTCTTCTCTGATTATTACTGAACGACAGTAGACTCAGTGTTATCACCCTGTTGCATAAGCCCTGAAATTAGCCTGTGGAACTTCTGTCTTGTAAGTTGCTGCAGCCCTTCTGTGAACCTGGCCAAAATTCACTTTGTTGCACCAAGGTCTCAGCATTCAGTATTCACCTACTGTAATGGGTTCGTTATTGGATCCATTAACTCCTTCATTTTCAACTGTGACCTTTAACATCAACAGGTTTGAAATACACCATACTGTATACATCTCATGTGGTATTAACAATTTAGGAATACCAAGGCAAACTTTGAGCAAATTAGTGAAAAAAGGAAGTTTAAAAAAAATTATATTGAAATGACCTCATCATTGGGGAGTCCCATAGATTAGGAACTCCTGATGCTCCATTACTCAACAATGACTTTGACCCTATCCATGTAAATCTGTCAGTCACCTAATCAGTCTCTTCAAATGGGGTTAAATCCAGTTGCATTATCTCACTAAAATTCCTGGTTGTGTTTTTCTTCAGATTGAACACTTGTTGAATGGAGTTGACTTAATTAGACATGTTAGATAATAATCGTGAAAAATCTCAAGACAAGATTTGTGTATGGAGCCTTGGAGCTTTGCTGAATTATTCAGCACAAAAAATAAGACCTGCAGGAGTAATTAATTGTCTGCCTTCAAATCTCTACACTGTTCATAGGTGTAATTCAGAAACAAGATTATTTGTTGCCTGCTTTCTAAATAAAGTCATCTTTTGTTGTGTCGTTTAGTGAAAGGGCGGTGGGTGGGAAATTGTGTTGTACATGTCACTGTCATCACATCCAAAAGATATTTTTTTATAGTGACAGCAATCAATGTACTGTACTGGGTAATGAGTTTATGACTCTATATAAAGGGTATCCAAATTTTTAGTCTTTGTGAGCATGTAAATACAAGTCATGAAGCCTCAGGGATCACCTATAAAGTTCAACATCACGTTTCCACTAATTTTCATATATTGCAAATTGCTGATACTAACAAATCTTGGTGTTCTGGATTGGTACTTATCCAACCAAGGCAACAGCATTAAGAACGGTCCTGGCCAAACCTCTAGGCCCACATAACTTAAACAGGACATACCAGCAAATAAGAAATACAAGCACAAAAAAGAGTGTGTTGCCTGAGATTTATGGGCTCAGGGGCCTCAATTGGCCTACAGGCTTTAGTTTGGACATCATAGCTGTATATGAATAGGGCCTCCATTGTTTACACTGTATTTGAAGCCTTTTTAATGAATTTGGGATTCCATCAGGACATAATTGCTTTGACAATGCTGCTGATAAAACTATAAATTCTAGAAATGACAGCAAAATAAATATTTTTATTTTTCTCAAGAGACCAAATATGTATATTTTGTGAAATTATTGTAAAGTTTGCTGACACAACACTTGCAGAAGAATACATTGCTATATTGGGTTTGTTGGCTTTCAGATTTTGGGATTTGTTGACCATTTTTCCACAAAAAGGATTTGTTAAAACAAGTGTTACATTTAATTGTTGG
Source organism: Somniosus microcephalus (assembly GCF_052327205.1). Lineage (NCBI taxonomy): Eukaryota > Metazoa > Chordata > Chondrichthyes > Squaliformes > Somniosidae > Somniosus > Somniosus microcephalus. The sequence goes on along the minus strand of NC_140989.1, from coordinate 276,099,935 downwards.
GTATTTAAAACAAAGCTTATTCAATCAAGTTAAAATGGGCACAGAGATAAAAGATGGCTAAAGTATTAATGAACTAGCTTTGCTATTGTTTGCCCATAGACTGTAAATAATAAGCAATTTGTTAGGCTATCTAAGCAGTCGATAAACATCTCACACACATTGGGATCTATTCCTTTTGGCCGTGAACAGTGGGAGATAAAAAAAAGAGATGATGGCACAAGCAGAAGACTGGAAAGCAGTCAGGCCCAACAAAGGTTGTGAGAAAGTTAGAATATAAGGGAGTAGTTGGAAACTGCCTTTTGTTTAAGTCAAGCAATGACAGTAGCTAACAAGTAATGGTGAATTAAAAACAGAAAAGGCTGGAAATAGTCAGCAGGTCAGGCAGCATCTGTGGAGAGAGACACAGGGCTGGATTTTCCAAGCCCCGAGGAGGCAGGCATGGGGGCGGGACAGATGGTAAATTAGGAGAAAGTGGGGGCGGATGGCAAAGCCTTGCCCTTTTGCCAGGAGGCGGGAAGATGTGCAGCTTCGGGTCCCGTCTCCTGGAGGCAGGAAAGGCATTTAATCCTTTAACTACCTGTTAACAGGTAGAAAAAAGGATTAGTGCCATTTTACCTTCACAGGTAAAGGCTTCCCAACCTCGGAGAACACCGTCGGGTTGGAGGAGACGTGGAGGAGGTCTGTGCTGGTCGGAGGCACCTGGAAGTAAGGTGTAGAGGTGAGTGATGGGCGCAAGTGTGGAGTGGTAAGTATGTAAGGTGAGTGATAAGTTTAAAAAAGTGTGCACTTGTTTTCTTTCTACAGCCTTTAGCCACACTGGATGGGGAAAGTCGATATTCTCATCAATTTCACATAATGGCTGTTGGATCCTCCGATCTTACAGACATGTGAAATTTACAAAGTTGAAAGGTTTGATGAGTCCTCACCACAAAGGCTCATCAAACTAAAGAGAATGGCAGTGTTTGACAGCTTCACAGAGCTGTCAAATGCTGTTATTTCTTCTTTCAAGAAGTCTTGACAGATAGCACGTCTGACGTCGACATGATCTGTCAGTGACTTCCTCCCTAATTGGCCTGCTGAGCCCACAGGACGGGCTTAACAAGCTCAATCAGGGGAAAATCCCTCTGATTGGTCAGGCGAGGATGGAGGCAGGACATTGACACGACAAGCAGCAGTCCCGCCTCCAACTTGCCTCTATTCACAAAATCCAGCCCACAGAGTTAACTTTTCAGGTCATTGACCTCTCGTCAGAACTGGTAAAAATTAGAGATGTAACAGGTTTTAAGCAAGTACAGAGGCAGGGAAAGGATGGAAGGAGAGAAGGAAAGAACAAAGGGGAAGGTCTGTGTTAGGGTGGAAGGCAGGAGAGATTAAATGACAAAATGGATGATGATGCAAGGCAAAAGGGGATGGTAATGCGATAAGTGAACAAACAAAAGGTGGGTCTAGAGGAGGTTTAAATGGCAACAGCAGAATGCTGTCCGAAAAAATGGGAGCAGTGGTTACGATCTGAAATTGTTGACCTCGATGTTGAGACTGGAATGTTGTGAAGTGCCTAATCGAAAGATGAGGTGCTGTTTCTTGAGCTTTCGTTCAGCTTCATTAGAACAGTGTAGGAGGCCGAGGACACTGTGGGAGAGAGAGGTCAGAGTGGGAGCAGAGTGGAGAATTAAAGTGACAGGCGACCGGAAGCTCAGAGTCACATGTGTGGGCTGAATGGAGGTGTTCAGCAAAGCGGTCACCCAATCTGCATTTGGTCTCCCCAATGTAGAGGAGATCACATCGTGAGCAGCAAATACAGTATACTAAATTACAAGAAGGACAAGTAAATCGCTGTTTCACCTGGAAGGAGTGTTTGGGGCCCTGGACAGTGGGAAGGGAGGAGGTGAAAGGGCAAGCGCTGCATCTCCTGTGCTTGCACGGGAAGGTGCCGTGGGAAGAGGAGGGGGTGTTGGGGTGATTGAAGAGTGGACCAGGGTATTGCGGAGGGAACAGTCCCTTCGGAATGCTGAAACGGGAGGGGAAGGGAAGATGTGTTTGATGGTGGCTTCGTGCTGGGGGTGGCAGAAATGGCGGAGCATGATCCATTGAAAGTGGAGGCTGGTGGTGTGGAAGGTGAGGACAAGGGGAACCCTATCGTGGTTCTGGGAGGGAGGGAGAAGGGATGAGGGCAGAAGGGTGGGAAATTGGATAGACACGGTCGAGGGCCCTATCAACCACAGTGGAGGAAAAAGGAAGACATATCAGAAGCACTGGTGTAGAAGGGGGCATTGTCAGAACAGATGCGACGGAGATGGAGAAACTGGGAGAATGGAATAGAGTTCTTAATGGAAGCGGGGTGGGAAGAAGTGTAAACAAGGTAGCTGTGGGGTTCAGTGGGCTTATAGTAGACATGATTGACAGCCTATCCCCGGAAATGGAGCTAGAGAAGCCAAGGAAGGGAAGGGAAGAGTCGGAGATGGACCATGTGAAGGCGAAGGAGGGGTGAAAATATGAAGGAAAGTTGATTACATTTTCCAATTCGGGGCGCGAGCAGGAAGCAGCACCAATACAGTCATCAATGTTTTGGAAAAAGAGGCGAGGGAGGGGACCTGTGTAGGACTGGAACAAATTATGTTCCATGTATCCCACAAAAAGGCAGGCATAGCTATGAACTAGTTCCCATAGCAACATCTTTTATTTGGAGGAAGTAAGTAGGATCAAAAGGAGAATTTTTTCAATATAAGAACAGGTTCAGCCAGGCGGAGAAGGGTTTTTTTTTTATTCGTTTTTTTTTTCGTTCATGGGATGTGGGCGTTGCTGGCAAGGCCAGCATTTATTACCCATCCCTAATTGCCATTGAGAAGGTGGTGGTGAGCCGCCTTCTTGAACCGCTGCAGTCCAGTATTTATGTGGCTGGTCCAGTTAAGTTTCTGGTCAATGGTGGCCCTCAGGATGTTGATGATGGGGGATTCGGCGATGGTAATGCCGTTGAATGTCAAGGGGTGGTTGTTAGATTCTCTCTTGTTCGAGTTAGACATTGCATTTGTGTGGTGCGAATGTTACTTGGCACTTATCAGCCCAAGCCTGAATGTTGTCCAGGTCTTGCTGCATGCGGGCATGGACTGCTTCATTATCCGAGGAGCTGCGAATAGAACTGAACACTCTGCAATCATCAGCAAACATCCCCACTTCTGACTGTATGAGGGAGAGAAGGTCATTGATGAAGCAGCTGAAGATGGTTGGGCCTAGGACACTGCCTTGAGGAACTCCTGTAGTGATGTCCTAGGGCTGAGATGATTGGCCTCCAATACCACAACCATCTTCCTTTGTGCTAGGTATGACTCCAGCCAGTGGAGCGTTTCCCCGATTCCCATTGACTTCAGTTTTACTAGGGCTCCTTGATGCCACTCTTGGTCAAACGCTGCCTTGATGTCAAGTGCAGTCACTCTCATCTCACCCCTGGAATTCAGCTCTTTTTCTCATGTTTGGACCAAGGCTGTAATGAGGTCTGGAGCTGAATGGTCCTGGCGGAATCCATACTAAGCATTGGTGAGCAGGTTATTGGTGAGTAAGTGCCGCTTGATAACACTGTCGACGACACCTTCCATCACTTTGCCGATGATTGAGAGTAGACTGATGGGGCGGTAATTGGCCAGATAGGATTTGTCCTGCTTTTTGTGGACAGGACATACCTGGCAATTTTCCACATTGTCAGGTAGATGCCAGTGTTGTAGCTGTACTGGAACAGCTTGGCTAGAGGCACGGCTAGTTCTGGAACGCAAGTCATCGGCACGACAGCTGGGATGTTGTCGGGGCCCATAGCCTTTGCGGTATCCCGTGCACTCAGCCATTTCTTGATATCATGTGAAATTAATCAAATTGGCTGAAGACTGGCTTCTGTGATAGTGGGGACCTCAGGAGGAGGCCGAGATGGATCATCCACTCGGCACTTCTGGCTGCAAACGCTTCAGCCTTGTCTGCGTGCTGGGCTCTGACATCATTGAGGATGGGGGTGTTCATGGAGCCTCCTCCTCCCGTTAGTTGTTTAATTGTCCAGCACCATTCAAGAGTGGATGTGGCAGGGCTGCAGAGCTTTGATCTGATCCGTTGGCTGTGGGATCATTAGCTCTGTCTATACCATGCTGCTTCCGCTGTTTATCATGCATGTAGTCCTGTGTTGTAGCTTCCCCAGGTTGGTGGTGGATGGGGACTGGTTGGGCTTCCGTTCATGGAAGAAGCGGAGGGCCCACACGTCATCTTGCTGGGAGATGGAGATGTAGAGGGACTGGATGTCAATGATGAAAAGGAGACGGTCAGGGCCAGGAAACTGGAAACTGTTAAAATGACGGAGGGTGTCGGAAGAGACTGGTAATGGTGAATGCTGATGTGGGGAAGGATAGCATTTTTACTATTTTATATTATTGTACAAAGAGGAGTTGTATTGATAAAATAAATCTAATAATATTCACTCATTGTGAAATAAAGCAGTTTAATGATTTGTTCAATAGAGCCCCTTGCCTGTATCTTCAATAGCTCAATAGAGTCTGGGGTAGTTCCTTCTAGGCTGGAAGCAAGCTCTTGTATTTCCTATTTTCAGAAAAAGGGACAAATCAGAGCCAGGGAACTACAGGCCCATCAACATGACATCCATTTTTGGGAAGATGCTAGAAGGATCATAAGAGATTCCCTTTATGATCGCTGGGAGAGGGAAGGGGCCATTAGAAATTTACAACATGGCTTCCGAAAAAAATAGGTCATGCCTAAGAAATTTGATAGAGTTCTTTGAGGAAGTCACTAAGGTAGTGGATGAGGGAAATCCGATAGACATTGTCTGCCTGGACCTTCAGAAAGCCTTTGATAAGGTACCTCACACTGGGTTACTTCACAAGATGGAATCTTGTGGTATCAGTAGAAATTTGAAACGCTGGATTTGGAATTTGGAAAGTTGTACTTTCCGGATGTGGTTCAGCTTGGAGACAAGTTACTAGTGGTGTCACCCAGAGATTTGTCCTAGGCCCGCTACTCTTCATGGTCTTTATTAATGACCTGAGCAGCAGTGTTGGGAGTGTAGTAAGTAAGGCCGCGGGTTGCCTAGTGGGTGGGTTCCGGTCCTGCTGCCGGTTTGCGATTTAAAATTAAGTGGCCTCCTTAGGCCTGCCGTGCGCACTGCCCGGCCCAATGAGTGGGAGCGGGTCTGCTGCTCTCCTCTGATGATGTCATTGCTTCAGTTGTTTTTAAGGGGCCCATGTAGCCTCAGCTTTTCATTTTATTTATGCTGCTGTGGGAATCTGCCCAAGTCACCATGACTGCTGCCAAAGAATAGGTTCCATGCTTCGATGAGGACTCCCTCCAAGCTCTTGTGGAGGGAGGAAGAGGGGCGCAGGGAGATTCTGTTCCCTCCCGATGGCCGGAGGAAGCCTCATGAGCAAACAAAGGCAGTCTGGCTGCGAATTGCTGAGGAGGTCAGCGAAAGGTCCTTGTGCTCACGCACCTGGATCCAGTGCCGAAAACGGTTCAATGATCTTCTGCTCTCATCAAAAGTAAGTATCACATCACACTTACCTTCAATCTGCTTCCCTTCTCTTCTCAGCACCAGCACTCTGCATTGTCAGCCTGCTCCTCCACATCCCACCTTACCCTTACTTCTCTTGCACCCTTACCTATCCCTCTCTCTCTATGTACTGAATTACTTCACCATCCTACTATGCACCCCTCACACTCGCTCTCACTGTTATGCAATGACAACAACTCACAGGGAGGCAGCTTCCTCTTGGCACCTCACTCCATCACTCTCGCTGAAACTCCACTTGTTTCCCTCCTTGCAGGAAAAGATAGCCCACAATAAGGAGAGCACGACGACAGGAGGAGGGCCACCATCCCTGGCTACATTGACAAGTGCTGAAGAGGCTGCTCACGACATCATGGGAGGTGGCAAGGAGCTGGAAGTGGGGGACGGAGAGATGGGCGCAGTAGAGGAAGCTGGTGACAGAATAGATTTTCAACCCTCTCATTTAGATTTCATGATTGACTGAAATAGCATCTCAATAGTTCTCAGCGAGGATGATGACTCAGCGCAGATACGCACACCTCGGCGGGGCCTTCGCAACATATAGTGTTGTCACCTGGTGTATCACAGCTCACAAGTGAGCATCAGCAGATGGTGGAGACAGTGACGGCAGTAGAGAGCCCTCGTCGGAGGTCACTGGACGCTCCTAGCTCTGCTCAGCTGAATGTGGACGCTGTGCCTGTGGGGCCATCCAGAAAGAGAGCGGTGCTGGAACTCCAGGAACAAGTGCAGGAGGCTCCGACAGGTTTTGCATCCATGGTAACTGCGAGTGTGCAGAGAATAGAGGAGTCCATCTCTAACATGAGCACTGCCTTGGTGGAGGCAATGGCGCATGAACATTCCGCCATGGAGAGGATGGCAACCTCCATGGAAGCGATAACTCGCCAGACCCAACAGAGCATGGTGACTCTTCTAAATAGATGGTTTGCTATGGAGGATAGATGGACATCCATTGAGGAGAGACACCAGAGGTACATGGACGTCCCCGTTATGAGGACTGTCAGTACAGAGATGGGTCCTCATGGCCCCACTGATCTTCAGCAAGGTGCTCCCCAGCCACTTGCTAGCACTGAAGTGTGGGTAACCCATGAGAGGGATGTTGGTGGCCGACAACAAGTGTTGGCTACTCTCTAAGCGCTCACATGACCATGCCACTGCGGAGTCCTCGGTCAGAGCCCCAGATTCCACACCCAACTGAGATTGCCGTCTCAGCCCCTGCACAGCTGCAGGAGGGGCAAACTGTGAAGGAGCCCGCCCTGACTCCCAAACCCAGAGGACGCCCGCCAAAGGCGTCTAAGCAGGAGCAGCATCCTTGTTAGCAAGGTGCCACAGGGGAAGCACCATGCAGAAGCACGCGTAAGAGAAAAAGTAAGCACCTATAGTCAGAAGGGGACTCACTTGGGTGTTTTCTTGTGTTAGAAAGTATCGATTGTCATCGTGATTGTGATGTGATTCAACAAAAGTGATGGCAAAGATTTGAAGATTTGGCTTATGTGTTCTGAGAAATGGAAGTTGCACAGTAAGGGCTCAAGGCAACGTGCATTTGTAATGATGGTGGTAAGAGTGATAGGAAAGCAGAGTTTATTGGAGAGATGATGTATGGCGTGTTAAGAAGGTTGTCCAGACATTCATAGCCATCGGTCAGCCACCTGTGGTTGAAGCGTAAGCTTGCGCGAATCTGGCATGGATGACTGCATCCTTTGCCTGACGGCCAGCAATGTGGTCGCGTGCTGCTGGGTTGGCCACATCCGGCCCTGCAAGGCATGCCTCCTGCTCCTCCTCATCCTCCTCCTCCTCCTTCTCCTCCTCTTCTTCCGAAGAGGCTCTGCGCTGAGCCACACTGCTGTGCGATGTTGTGCAGGGCACAGCTGACGATGATGATTCTGGACACCCTGGCTGGTGCATACTGCAGGGTTCCACCAGACTGGGAGATGCCGCTGATGTCTGCAGCTGATCCCTGGAAGGAGCCCGAAGCAAAGAACTTTAGTGCGGTGGTGACTTTGACAGCCACTAGTGAGGAGTGTCCACACGCTCCTCTGGGCTCCAGGTGTTGGTGCAGCATTGCGCAGATGTCAGCGACTACGTCTCGCGAAACTCTCAGCCTCCTTTGGCACTGTTGCTCACTCATGTTGAGGAAGCTCATCCTCTGCCTGTAAACCCGATGTTGGGGGTATCTCCTGCGGCGAGGTGTAGCCCTACGCTGATGGCCTCTGCCCTGTGCCGCATCAGGTGGTTGAGGAGAAGGTTGGCGCTCCTGCTGATGATGCTGCTGCTGCTGTGCCTGGTTGTGCTGCTGCCGTGGCTGTTCTTCCTCCGAATATAAATGGTTGCCATTCCACTGGTATATATCTCAGTCGAGGAATTGAGGTTATTTGTGCTCAAAGTGGCCAGAGGGTATTCCAAGGAGGTCACACTGCAGATGGATTCCAGCTTGAATACTCACAAGATCAGTAGAGCTGCAAAATGTCTCCCAAACCTCAAAGCACTAAGTTGTGGCATCTGAAACTCAGAGATTTTGCACGACCACTTTTAAGCTGTTCGAGCAGATGCGAACAATTCAAGTCCTTGGTAAACCCGGCACAATGCAGCTGGCATGTTTGTCTGATGACGGGTAGCACGCAGAAAAGTTGCAAAATCGCAACAGTCAGTTAAAAAGCGGTTAACTGCCTTAAGTGCCTCTCCTGCCGTTCGGTGTTGGGTCAGTTCAAGAGCGGCTGACCCGACACTTGCCAAAGTAGCGTGTGGACAGAATGGCAGCGGGTTCGCAACCCACCGTCAATCTTTCAGATTTTCGCAACCGACTTGCCTCCAAACCCACCCTCTGAGCTCTATTAAATTCGCGGCCTAAGATTGCAGATGACGCCAAAATCTGTGCAAGGGTTAAAACGGTAGAGGAGTGCAATCAAATCCAAAAAGACTTAGATGTGCTAGAGGAATGGGCCACACATTGGCAAATGACATTTAATTTAGATAAATGTAGTGTTATGCATGTTGATAGGGTCAACACAGAATAGATGTATCATTTGCAGGGAACAATACTGAAAGAGGTCGAGAGTGAAAAAGATCTTCGTGTTATTGTGCACAGATCACTGAAGGTTCATGACAAATGTAGAGAAACTATAGCTAAAGCTAACAGGGTATTGGGTTGCATTATGGAACCACTCAGTATAAAGCACTATACAGGTCCCTGGTTAGACCGCATCTGGTGTACTGTACCCAGTTTTGGACCCCCTACACAGTGGGTGATATAGCGGCCTTGGAAACGGCCTTGAGGAGAGCTACAAGAATGATTCCTAGCTTAAAGAACTCTGATAGGCTCAAGGACCTTGGTCTGTTTACTTTAGAGCTGTGTAGACCTAGAAGAGACGTTAAAGGTCTATAAAGTAATTAAAGGGCTGGATAGCGTCTCTATTGATAGGTTATTTAACAGATTGAGGAGGACTAGGGGACATGAGTTTAAACTATGAAAGAGGCTGGATATTAAGTGGTTCTTCTTTTCCCAGAGAATTGTCAGCGTCCTGAATACATTGCCAGCTGCTATGGTGTGTGCTGGGTGCTGACTCTCTGCCTGTCTTCAAGAGGGAGCTGGAGCAGTTCCTGACGGGGGCAGAGATCACTTCATATAGAAGGCAAGTGTCTTTATAGGTAACGTTTTGTCCATGTGATCTCCTGGACTGGTTTCGATCGCCTGAGGGATTTGGAAAGGAATTTTACAGAATATTTTTTCCCCTTATCGGCCCTGGGCTTTTTCTGTTTTTTTACCTCTCCCAGGAGATTACATAACATGGCTGCGGGTGTGGGTTTGAGGTGGGGCGAGCTTGTGGCGGGCCGGGGGTGGGGGAGGCAAGAATAAATGTTTAGCTATGATGGTCCAGCCATCATGGTATTGTATGAGGCAGATTGATGGATCAGCTGGTCTTTTCCTGACCATGTTCATAAGTGGCTCAGCTGCACAGTAGGGGAGGAAAAAGAGTGGAAGAGCAATAGTGGTAGGGGATTCAATAGTTAGGGGAGCAGACAGGCGTTTCTGCAGCTGTAGACGTGACTTCAGGTTGGTATGTTGGCTCCCTGGTGCCAGGGTCAAGGATGTCACTGAGCGGCTGCAGGACACTCTGAGGGGGGAGGGTGAACAGCCAGAGGTCGTTGTCCATATCGGTACCAATGACATAGGCAGAAAGAGGGATGAGGTCCTGCAGGCAGAGTTTAGGGAGCTAGGAGAGAGATTAAAAAGCAGGACCTCAGAGGTAGTAATCTCCGTTTCACTCCCAGTGCCACGTGCTAGTGAGTACAGGAATAGAAGGATAGAACAGGTGAATGCGTGGCTGGAGAGATGGTGCAGGAGGGAGGGCTTTAGATTCCTGAGGCATTGGGACCGTTTCTGGGGAAGGTGGGACCTGTACAAGCCGGACGGGTTACACCTCAACAGAGCCAGGACCAATATTCTTGTGGGGAGGTTTGTTAGTGCTGTTGGGCAGGGGGATGGGCACCAGCATATAAGAGTAGAAAAGAGGAATAAGGTGAATAAAAGAATGAGTGTGTTGGATAGTACTGGAGAAGATAGTACTAGAGGCGGTAGTAGTACCATATTAGATAGGAGCAGACTAAGAAAGACTACGAAAAATTCAAAAATGGATTTAGAATGCATTTACGTAAACGCACAAAGTGTGGTGAATAAGGTTGGTGAGCTACAAGCACAATTAGTCGTGTGGCAATATGATGTAGTGGCAATAACGGAAACGTGGCTTAAAAACAGTGAGGACTGGATACTTAATATTCAAGGGTACAAGGTGTTCAGAAAAGATAGGGAAGGAAAAAAAGGAGGTGGGGTGGCAGTGCTGATTAAGGAAGACATTGCAGTGTTGGAAAGGAAGGATGTTCTTGAGGGGACAAGGACAGAATCCAGTTGGTTGGAGTTGAGGAGCAAAAAGGGTATGATCACACTATTGCGGGTATTCTTTAGGCCTCCAAATAGTGAGAGGGAGGTAGAGGAGCAAATCTGCAGGGAAATCGCAGAGATATGCAAAACTATAGAGTGGTGATATTGGGGGACTTTAAATACCCAAATATCGATTGGGATAATGCTAGGGTAAAGGGAAAGGAGGGGGAGGAATTTCTGAAATGGGTTCAGGAGAATTTCCTTGACTAATATGTTCTTGGCCCAACTAGGAAGGAGGCATTGCTGGATTTGGTGCTGGGGAATGAGGTGGGCCAGGTCGACCAAAAGTGTCTGTGGGAGAACACTTGGGTACGAGTGATCATCGTATCATAAGATTTAGATTAGCAATGGAGAGGAGCAAGGAACAATCTAGAGTGGAACTTCTAAACTGGAATAGGGCTAACTTCAATGGGATATGAAAGGATCTAGCCGGGGTAAAATGGAACCAAAGACTGACAGGAAAATCTGTAACAGAACAATGGCTGATCTTTAAGAAGGAGATGTTGCAAGTACAAGCTAGGTACATTCCAACAAGAAGGAAGGGTAAGGGAACCAAAGTAAGGGCTCTTTAGATGACGAGGGAGATAGAGAAGATGATGAAACAAAAAAAGAGGATGTATGATGAATGTCAGGTGAATTCTTCAAGGGAGAACCAGACCAAATACAATAAGTTGAGAGGGGGTGTGAAGATGAAAATAAATAAGATTGGCAAAGAGAGAATATGAGAGTAGAATGGTGGCTAACATAAAAGGGAACTCAAAAATCTTCTACCAGCATGTAAACAGTAAGCGGGTAGTAAGAGGCGGGGTGGGGCCTATCAGAGACAATGAAGGTGATATATGCTTAGAGGCACAGGGCAAGGCTAGAATACTCAATGAGTGCTTTGTATCGGTGTTTACTAAGGAGGTGGATGCTGACAAAATATCGGTAGAAGTGGAAAAGGTAGAAGCAATGGAAGGGGTGAAAATTGATAGACGGGATGTACTAGAAAGTCTGGGTATGCTTAGAGTGGACAGGTCACCTGGTCCAGATGGCTTGCATCCCAGGTTGCTAAGGGAATTGGGGGAGGAGATAGCGGAAGGTCTTGCCATAATTTTCCAATCTTCCCTATATGCGGGGAAGGTGCCTGAGGATTGGAAAATGGCAAATGTGACACCATTGTTCAAGAAAGGGTGCAAAGACAATCCTAGTAACTATAGGCCAGTCAGTTTAACATCAGTGGTGAGTAAAGTTTTAGAAACAATAATCAAGGAAAAAATTAATGGGTACTTGGTGAGGTTTAAGCAAATTAAAGAGAGCTAACACGGATTTGTAAAAGGCAGATCGTGGTTGACTAATCTAATTGAATTTTTTGATGAAGTAACAGGGAGGATTGATGAAGGGAATACAATGGATGTTGTCTACATGGATTTTCGGAAGGCGTTTGACAAAGTATCACATAGAAGGCTGGTTAACAAAGTTGAGGCTCATGGAATAGGTGGGTCAGTGGCAGCTTGGATATGGAATTGGCTTAAGGACAGAAAACAGCGAGTTGTGGTAAATGGCTGTTTTTCAGACTGGAGGATGGTAGATAGTGGTGTTCCCCAAGGGTCAGTGCTGGGGCCACTGCTTTTTTTGATATATATAAATTACCTGGATATTGGAATACAGAGTAGAATTTCTAAATTTGCCGATGACACCAAACTTGAGGGTGTGGCAAACAGTGATGATGATACCAATCGACCACAACAGAACATAGAAAAGCTACAGAATGAGCAGACAAGTGGCAGATAGAATTTAATACAGAGAAGTGTGAGGTGATGCATTTTGGCAGAAGGAACAGAGAGAGGCAATATACACTTAATGGCACACTTTTAAAGGGTGTGTAGGGACAGAGGGGCTGGGAGTTAATGTGCATAGATCCCTGAAGGTGGCAGGACATATTGAGAGAGTGGTTAACAAAGCATATGGGATCTTGGGCTTCATAAATAGAGGTATTGAGTAAAAAAAGAGAAGTTATGCTGAATCTTTATTAAGCGCTGGTTAGGCCACAACTGGAGTATTGCGTCCAGTTCTGGTCACCACACTTTAGGAACGATGTAAAGGCCCTTGAGAGGGTGCAGAGGAGATTTACCAGAATGGTTCCGGGGATGGGGGATCTTAGCTACAAGGACAGGTTGGAGAAGCTGGATTTGTTTTCATTAGAGCAAAGGAGGTTGAGGGGTGATTTGATAGAGGTTTACAAGATTATGACGGGTTTGGATAGGCTAGATGGGGAAAGGCTGTTCCCACTAGTTGATGGTACAAGGACTCAGGGACACAGATTTAAGGTTTTGGGCAAGAGATACAGGGGGAATGTGAGGAAAACCTTTTTATGCAGCGAGTGGTGATGACCTGGAACTCGCTGCCAATGGAAGTGGTGGAAGCGAAGACACTCAATGTTTTCAAGTGGAGACTGGATAGGCACTTGAGGGAAATTAACTTGCAGGGCTACAGGGATAGAGTGGGGGAATGGGACTGACTTGATTGCTCTGCAGAGGGCCAGCAAGGACTCGATGGGCCGAATGGCCTCCTTCTGTGCTGTTATGACTCTATGACTCTATTAGGTATCGTCAAAATAAATGTTTGCTTGATCTGCCCATCACCAGCTGCCCTAAAGCACTGCAATCCTTGTGGTGATGTCTAGCAATTCATTTTACAACTGAATGGATTGCCAAGTGACTTCATAAAGTGGAGAAAAAAGAAGAAAGAGGATGACAGACAGACACTTTAACTTTGTTGTGTTTTTTATTCCAGTTTTCAGCTGCAGTGTGCTGTCTCTTTGATGGACGATGATGCTCACAAAGGAGTATCAATACCTTGTGACATTGACAAAAGGGGTATTACCAGTAATTGCCAGGATTTACCAGTCACTGCATGTTATCTTTTGCATTCAACAATCTCTATAATGCTAGAAAACCATACCTGTAGGATCACGGATCTCAATAAAAGGGGCAGGACCACTGAGAGACACTGTGACCTCTTTCAGGCTGGGATCAAAGGGGATTTGCCAGATGTTTACAGCTTGGGTGACATGGTCTGTGGAAAGCAGGTGGACTTTGGATGCCTGGACTGCTTCTTTCACCCATTTCAGAACCTGCAATGAAAAGATAAGAGAAATTGAGAACAACATTCCCACAGAAAGTGACGGTGTGGGATTTACTGGCAAAGGAAAAAAAATGAATTCCAACACTAACTTCTTTAGCGACCTCTCTCTTTAAAGGTAGGTCAATTAGAGGCTACAAATAGGAAAAAACGGTACGAAAGAAATGTTTTTAAAAAGTGGATGCAATTTGCATTAATAGTCAATTTCCTTGCTTAATAACAAGTCAGTATGTGACAAAAATTTGATCATTTGTTCCAGCATATACAAAGGACTTCTTTCAAAATGTTAAGGAATATATTACCACATCATCAAATGTATTCACAACAGTCAGTCTCAGCCCACAGTATTGTAGATTGCAACACTCACCCCGAGTGTTAGCCGTGACTCTCGCCTCTGAGTCAGAGGTTGTGGGTTCAAGCCCCATTTCAGAGACTTGAGCACAAAATCTAGGCTGACACCTCAGTGCAGTACTGATGGAGTGCTGTACTGTCGGAGGTGCCATCTTTGAGATGAGACGTTAAGCCACCCTCTCAGGTGGACGTAAAAAATCCCATGGCACTATTTGAAGAAGAGCAGGGCATTTCTTCCCAGTGTCCTGCCCAATATTTATCCCTCAACCATCATCACTAAGACAGGTTATCTGGTCATTATCACATTGCTGTTTGTGGGACCTTGCTGTGCGCAAATTGGCTGCTGCGTTTCCTACATTACAACAGTGGCTACACTTCAAAAGTACTTCATTGGCTTACTGAGTGTAGGTCGTGAAAGGTGCTATATAAATGCAAGTCTTTATTTTATTAGTAGTAGAACAAATGATTTAAGCAATGTGTGACATCCCATATTTAATTCTGTGAAATTATACACTCATGTGCAGTCCAATTTGATCCTTAAGGTACTGAAATTTTGTTTTTAAAAATCCTGGAGAGAGTGAAAATGCTAATTTCTGAGTAATTTGGCCCAGTTATTGATCAATGCACTAAAGGTATTAAATATACAACAAAGAAAAATGTATTGAAATTTGTGATGTGTTCATTTTAACCGTGTGTAGAACAGAAGTGCAAGTGATTTGTTGTCGCACAGTTCTGCTCAGAAACCAGCAGCTTCACTGTCTCTAGAACTTTTGTTTGTTTGCATAACTGTGCTGCTTTGGCAGCAAATTTGTACTACACCATATACAGTCAAATTTAGAAATTCTCAGGACTTGTGGTGAGATTTCACACTGCACCTCCTCTTACTGATATCAAATTTCCACTTCCAGTTCTGATAGTTTCCAGTGCAGCCTGGTTGACTGAATTTCAAGGAATAGAACAACATTTGCTCTGTGTCCATGAATAATATTTTTGCTGAGAAAAATAGTTACTCTGCCACAGTTACCTGCTGATCTTGAAGAAAGCTGCCTACAAAGATCTAGAGATCTCTGGCGTCGATTTCTCCTCTCCCGATGTTAATTTGAATCTGACGCCAAGTCTAGGGGATCTCCAGCGTTCAGCAACAGTGATGTCATCAAGCTGGCTAAGCAGCCAATCACATTGAATTCTTACAGACAGCAAACCAGGAAGTAAAATGCACTGATTTTCCTTCACTTTTTGATCATTTTACAGAGATGGAAATAAAGATTTGGAAATACACATGGGATTAAGGTAGAAGCTGAAATATCAAACAAATTATAATGGAAAATTTGACATTCCACAAATATAAAATTAGTTTTTCAGGGCCAGAACGGTTGTTCAGCAGTATTTATGACTCAGTACACCATTAGCAACCCAGTTAAACCTCATTCAACAAGGCTTAACTTTTTTGCATTTTTTTTCCAGTGTAAAAGGGGAAGTTCTCGCCAGTTCAGTGATTTCAATTGATTGCCAGCTCCGGGGGAGTTCAACACCTGTGGAGGAGCAGGGAAAGACTGACGGCAACTTCTAGGTTTCCGTGATTAACTGCGCATGTACGTACTCCAGAAATTGCTATCAGATTCACAGTTGTACTGACAACGCACGCTGACAGTTTCACCGTCATTACAATTGCAAATTCCAGGCCATAGGAACTGGGAGATAGTTGTGATATTCCAGGATGGTTTTGCATTTACCGTGGTCATTAACCACATAGAAATGTTGTTCTTTCTTAACTTTGACATCAGAGAACAGGCAGTATTAGAATAAATACTGTACCAGGTAGGGTTATGGTTAATTCTACAGGCTTTATCTCATGGAAAGAAGTAAAACCTATAGGTAACAGAGTTGCATGTTTATGAAAGTTGACAGTATTTGTGTAATATCTTGCTTATCAATCAATGACACATTTGTAATATTGACAGTGGTACATCTTAATGATTTTCAATATAATTATATCTCAATAAAATATTGACTGTTATGGGAAAAGATTTCATCCATTTTACATTTTGTGGTCCACACCCACTCTACAGCACAGATTTGATAAAGGTAAGTCATGTTTGATGAGTTCAATAGAATTTTTTTTAAAGAAGCGACCAATTGGGTAAAGGGAATGCAGTAGATGTAGAGTACATGGAATATCAGAAGGTGTTCCAAGATTTCTCACAGGAGGCTCGTTAGGAAAAGTCATGGCATAAGAGGATAGAAAGTTGATAAACAGACAGGAAACAGAGTTATGATAAATGGGCATTGCATGAACTGGAAAGGGGACAGTGCTGGGTCCATTTGTGTTCTTGTTATTTAGATAATTTTGGGGACTTGGGTATAGGGAAACAAATGGCATTGACAGGTTATTAGAATGGGAAGGCAAATGGCAGATGTAATTTGATGTGAATAAGTGTGGGGTAGTACTTTCTGAGAGAAATAATAAGCAATGGGAGTATTCACTTAATGGAAAGACAGTGAAGGGTGTGGATGAACAGAGAGACCTAGGAGTTCAAAAACTTGCGCCAGGGTATTTCCTTGGGACTTTTCCCGCTCCTCTGCCGTAAGTTCAGGGGAAATCCCATTTACACATGTAAACGGGGCTTCTACTGAACTTCTGTTGAAGTTGGAGCGATGGAGCAGAAGAAGCCCTGAGGAAATTCCCAGCATTAATTCCCTAAAAGTGTAAGTACAGCTAGATAATGGCATAAAAAAGGCCAACAGAATATTGAATTTTTATAAATAGGGGCATAAAATATAAGAGTAATTTGCAAAGGAAAGAGAAAGGAATGACTGTTGACCAACAAAAATAAAAGGAGTAAGTAGAAGGCAGTAGTTAGGCATAAATTGGTAACATGGCAAATGCCAGAGCAATATAAATTGGGTAGGGTAGCAGCAGAAAATGGTGGAAAATTTGGCAACGAGGCCTACTGCCACATCCCTGTCCCGATCTCGAGTTTCCCATCCTTCCATAGCTGGGAAAATGGCTAGCCACCCCTTCACTGCCCCACCACATGTAAATGATAGTGGGGAGGCGGGGCCAGCAAACTACATGACCTCCCTGCCTTCCGCTGCTACAGGTTGACTATCCCTTATCCGAAAACCTTGGGACCAGCTGTGTTTCGGTTTTCGGAAATTTTCGGATTTCAGAAGGTATTATTTCAGACTGGGAAACCCTGAACATTAAATTAATTTGGTAATTAGTATTTGTATTTAATATAAATTTTAAAAGTTCAGGCTACCTCTTGCGACTGTTCCGTGTCTCATTCCCCTTCCTGCTTCTCTGTGCTGCCGCTCCCAGTCTGTTTACTGCTCCCCCTGCTCCGTATCTGAATTCCTTGACTTAGCGGGGGTCTGGGGCTCGACTGCCGCCGCCAGTTGTGGGAAAGCCGGATATCACAGAATCACAGAATCACAGAAACCCCACAGTGCAGATAGAGGCCATTTCGGCCCATCGAGCCTGCACCGACACATATCCCACCCGATCCCCGTAACCCCTACACCAACACATATCCCACCCTATCCCTGTAACCCCACGTATTTAATCCCCCTAACACTAAGGGTCAATTTATCATAGCCAATCAACCTAACTCGCACATCTTTGGACTGTGGGAGGAAACCGGAGCACCCGGGGCTGACTCCTACGCTAAGCTGGCCCGCAAATCAGGTCAGAAAAGCATCGGCCGCGTCGGGTCATGTTTGGCGCCACTCGGGTTATGTCGTGCGTACGACTTACGCTCCACAAAAAAACTTTCGGTTTTCAGTTTTCAGAAGTGCGGATAAAGGATAGTCTACCTGTACTACCACTTATCCCAGGGACTATCACGAATCCCGGAGAAGGTTGGAGATAGTTCCTGGGGCAGCAGCAGAAGGGAAGGTCGCAGTATTGGGCATCTCGCCTTTCTTTTAGGCCACAAAAGCTCATCTGTGTTTAGGCCTCGGCTGAATCCCAGGCCTAAAACATCATTGGGAAACAGATTTTTGGGGGCTTTCCTGCCCCTTAAAACAGTTCCCATCCCTTCAGATGCAACCCGCTACAGCATCACCTACACTCCTTCCCCCCAAAGCGCTGGGTTCCCTCATGCTGGCAGAGATCTCGCTGGAGCCCACCCTGTAAATGAAGTCCAACCCAGGAAATTGTGATGGGGTCACAAATAGATCAGAGCATCAGGCAGCAGAGTGAGGAAAATCCAACCTGAGAAGTATGCCATGGAGTCAGTTTTAGTAAAAAAGAATGAACTTACATTTAGAAGCACATTTCATAACTTCAGGACTTCACAAAGCACTTTACAACCAACTAATTACATCTCATCCAAAAGATAGCCTTTCCCTTAGTCAGTGGGTCAGAGTTAGTTTAGGTTCTTGTTAAGAAATGTCTGTGAACAAGCATCAGATGGAAAAGGGTTCAGGGCAAAAATGACTGTGGAGTGACTGTTGGGGATGTCCATCGACACTTCACTAGCTGAGCATCCGGTTAAGGATTGTTTTGTTGGAGCTGTAGATGTCTAGCAGCTTCCGACAACCTATATGGTGAGGAAGGAAATGTTTTGGTGATTGCGTGATGTTAGTATTGAAATTAGAAATACTAGTGCATGAAGAAAGAACTTGCATTTATATCGCCCCTTTCACAACCTCAGGATGTCCCAGGAGAACATGGTCAGGATTTGGGGGGCCTGAGCACTCCTAACTCCATGGCAGGTAAACATCCGAGATGTGCCCTTAGTGGCACTTGCGCCTGCCTGCCCCATGCTAATAATCTGCTCACCCACTGACTCCACAAACTCCAACACGGCCAGCACTGAAGGGCACAGATGGGTGCGATCCTCATTTAACTGCCAGGATCATGTGCCGAGGAATTTCAGCTTCTAAGGCAATAAGCAGAGTTAATTTTTTAAAATTCTAAACTGAGTTCAGTCCAGACATATACTTCTAAAACCAGTCTGACTTATACCTACTATGATCCACGAATATACTTCAAACCCCAGCTTGAATTATATCTGCAATGAATTACATTCAACAACATTGACACAAGCCTACATTTAAAGTGCAGTTCACTCTAGTAAGGGTGATTTGGTTATGAATGGCATGCCACCCCCAACTGAGCATTTTGAAAAGCCCATTAATCAATGTTATGTGACATTTCAACTCAATGCGATCATTACATGAAACTTAATATCTGCTCACCCTCTCTGTTATGAATTGAAAATCACCATCAGTAACCCAGTATCACTGCCATAAATGAGCATATGCTTTCCATCATCGTGTAAACTTCTCTAACCCCAAAAACTCACCATTATTTACTCTGACTCCTAAATGACTGAATGGATTTTGCTGCATTTTCTTAATTCTCTTGTAATTTATTTTGCTGTCTCTCAAACAATGAGAAGCAATAGCTCTGCAACCACTAGAAATTGCTCTTAAACCACTCAACTTCTCTGGCGTGATACATTAGTGCAGGACTGACTTTGTGCTGGTAAACATTAGATCAACCAGAACTCGTATTAAAGTTAAGGGCTGATTGTGACCTCTGCCTCTTTTTAGTTTAAAAAACATAATCCAGTGGGATAATTAGCTCAATTTATACTAGAGAACCAGGGCAATTTATATTAATCCAAATGACCACCCCTTCACCTTCTTCTACTAATTTATTCCCAACTTGGTCATGTGTCAAAAGTTGATTCACTCCAGGGAAGGTGAGAAAGTCACACGGCATATGGCACTCGGTCATAAAAACATTTACATAAAGTATCACTCAGTCAAAAGGGATGTCGGTAACATACACAATGAACAGTAATGGATCAGCAGCTGCTAACTCCAGTAATTGATCTATTTACTAGGGTTTCATCTGAGCTCACAGTGGATGAAACTCAGCAGTTCTATAACCATACATCTGGGTGCTACAATGGGAGATTTAGCATACTAGAGGAGCAAGCTTTGATGAGCTGAATGGTCTTTCCTTGTCTTTTCTTATATTCTTATATTCTTTCGGGGGGGGGGGGGCGCGGAGAGGGAAAATTCCAGCAGCTCCTTCACGGAGTCGACTAAGAAGTTAAATATTTAAAAGGGGTGGAGGCAATCTGGGGAGGCACGAAGGGACCAGCCAGAGGGCCAGAAGATTTTTGTGGGGCCAGGAGGAGCATTGATGGTTAGGCTGCTTGACGCCTAGTATCAAAGGATGAAGCATGCACTGCACACACTTCACCCAATGGCACCTGAAAATTGCAGCGGTGTCCTATGTATGTCATAGGACCCTGATTTACATGCCTTAATGAGGCACGTGCCTGAAACAGGTGGGCACTTTGGCTGCTCTATTTGCAGTACGTTTGGAAATGGCGACAGGCAGATCGGGAGCGGGAACAGGATACAACACTGGGATTTACAGAGTGCTACCAATCCTTTCCCGCCCGACAGAGACAGTGAAAATCAGCCCCATTATGTTTTAACTAGCACTGAAGAACCAATTGATTGCAGCACACAGTTGGATTTATCACTGGTGGTTCCTTTTCAGTGGTTAATTGTGATACGAGCCACCCATATGCATCCACCCCACGGGTACTGACAATTACGTACGGCTCCTCTCCTCCTTACTAGGCGGATCCCTTGTTAAATAATAAATCAAATTCTCTGTTACAAAAGTAAATCCCGGTTAAATTTTGTACGGGTGACTTTCTGTACTTTATTTAAAGTTATTTTTTGGCCCATTATATTCCGAGCACAATCGGCAGCAGGCTGGGAAGAGATCCTGCACACCCTCTCATGAACAGATGGCAGGTGCGTGGGAAGATGATTGGGTCTCCTCACACATATGCCATCCATTTCCAAGACCTCTCTCCGATCCCCTGAAACTAGGAGGACTGCAAGAGCAATCTAGGCTTGATGCTAGATTTTTCTCTCCATTTTATAATTTTAATAACCCTACAAAGAAAACAGTTTCAATTAAATTCTATTCTTCACGACTAGTGAATCACTCTTGGATAGGTGAACACAATAGAGACAAGTATTCTCCCCACATCTCTATTTCAAATGCTGCCCGTCAAAGTTCCAGCCCAACTATTCCGTGACTTGTACAGTCACCTCTCCAAGTTGCTTTGGGTGGGGAAGGTCATGAATATGCCTCAAATACCTCCAGCTCCCAAACAAATAGGGGAGGACTTAGTGCCCTAAATTGCACACACTATGGCCACAATTTTGCTGACCTCGGCAGGCGATGATGGTGGCGGGTCCTGACCCCACTGCTGGCTCCATCCTGCTTTGTGAAGTGACTTTCCATTGATGGGACTTGTTAAGCCTGCCCAGTGCGTTTCCCGGGCCAATTAGAGGAAGGGGGTCTGGTGACATCATTTCATGATGCGTCATTAGCCAGTTTCCTTAAAGGGACCCTGTCCAAATTTATTTTAACATTTGTGCTGTCAGTGCTCTACAGCGCAGAACTGCTGCAAACACTGACAATGACGGCACAGAGGTGCAGGGCTGCACACAGGTTCTCCCATGACTCCCTCCATATGTTTAGTGAGGGAGTCACAGCACGCAGGGAGGTCTCTTCCCTTCCGATGGGTGAAAGATACCTCCCCAAGGAGGCCAAAACAGCTTGGTTGCACATTGCAGAGGAGGGCACAAGCAGGAATGTGGTCAGGAGGACCTGGGTGCAGTGCCACAAACCTTTCAATGCTCCCAGAAGAGCACGAAACATTAGTGCAAAGCCACACTCAACCTCATCCTGCTGTGCCTCTCATCACATTCCCATCACTCTGTCTTCCCTACCCTACTCCTGCACATCCTTATGCACACCAACTTACCTTGCACCCATCCCTCTCTCTCTATCTACATTATCACATTCCCATCTCACTAGCCACCCCTCACACTCACCCTCATCCTCATGCAATCATACCAAGTAACAACACACAAGGGTAGCCACTTCGGTGTTTTATCCAATATTCATGTAAAGTTTCTGTTAATGTGCTGTCAAACATTGAAACCTTTATTTTCAACACTGTTCTTGGACAGATTTGTGTGCACCTTTGGAAGTGGCTTAGTGAGTTGCAGTGAATGGTGAGACATAACAGTACCCCCCCCACAATGGTGATGAGTGTGAAAGGAATGGCTTGAACATTGTAGGGATGCTTTATGGAGTTGGTGTGAGGTGGTGCCAACTGGCGCATCATGTGGCAACCAGGGTGTACAGCGTCAATTGAAGTAAATCTGGCCTGGCCTCTCGGGCAGCAATGTGCTCGGGTGCTGATGCCCTCTGCAGCATCAGGTAGTTGAGGAGAAGGTTGGCAGTGTAGTTGTTGGTGCTGTTGGTGTGCCTGGTTCTGCTGGTGTTGGGGCTGATCGTGGTCAGATTCTGAGGACCAAGGTAAAACAGTATAAACCATACCCATGCTAATGGAATAGATGGCAGGTGAAGTTGAGAGGACAGGTGTTTGACAGTGGCCCCGACCCACTATCAAACGAAACCACTTTCCCACCTGACCTACCACCGATCCTGCCCGCTGACCCCCTGGAACTTTCCGGCCTATTCCTGGGCAGCTCAGACTCAAATGTTTGTAAAAGCCATATTGTAGGAATGGAGGTTCCTATCAAAAAGACTGAGTTTGACTCAGGCAATTAAAACAATGAACTTTAATGAAACGAAACAAGTTTAACCTGGAAACTGCTAGAACACATCAATTACAGGTCTACTCTCCTTGAGGGCTCCACGAGGACTGATCCTCTGGTCAGAAGACTGACGTCATGGCGTCATCATGTTCTTCCCGCCATTGGGGCATCACGTGACTAACGGCATGACGTCATCACGTTGAAACCGCACTGTAAAGGTAACTAGACATTGTACAGTCAAACAGTGTAATTAAAGGTACAGGCACAGACAGTAACTACATTGCTGTTAAAGGAATTATGTACAACCGCTCCGAGTCCTTTGGTGGCTCCGCCACAATATCCTCCATTTATGCTATGGTTGGCTAACTTCCAACAAAGTAAGGCTTTTATTCTGTGTTTTCACTCAGTTTTCAAATGAGTCTCCATAACTGATCTCTACATAATTTGTTCAAGGCTGTCGGTAACCATCTGTTCAGTTTGTCTTTCTTTGGTTTATTGTGCATTAAATAGCAGAGGGTATCCAGGCCTGTACAATTACTTGATCATCAATGGCCTTCCATTCTTTGAAGTCAAGTTCTTTATAGCACTTCTTAAGAGCAGATCAGTTTGAAGTCCATAATATAGATTCAGCACAGAAACTAGTTAACCAGAAACTGCAAGTTGTCTACCCAGTTTAGATTTTTGTTTTTACTTTAATTTGTATTTAGGTGAAGTCAGTGAAAAGTCATCATGGGGCACCAGAAGAATTGGTAGGCCGATAAATTCGACCACACAGCGCCTGCTTGTCGGGCGCTACACAGCCTTCAATGAGAAAGTGCATGCTCATTGCAAGCCGAAAGTGCACCACCCACCATATTGGTAAAGGCCAAAAACTCGGCATGCAGTGCCTATGCCTGAAATATAGAAAACATTAGGGCCCAGAAATTTGGGTCTCCACGGGTGAGTGCGCATGTAGTACTCACCCATAGGCCCAATGGAAGTGCCGGTTTCGTGCATGCACTGCGCATGCGCGGGAAACCGGCACTTCCGTTCCCCTGAAAGGGATTAAGAGGTGGCACGCGGGTGCAGGAGAGGCTGCGCGTGCGCATCGAACTTACGTTTTTTATGCAGGTTTTCCCAGGAAGGTAAGTCTCCAGAAGTTAGACATGTAAAAAGCAGTCGCAAGGCCTGCTTTTCACAAGGTAAGTGGTGAATTAATTAAAATTAAAACATTTTTTCCACAGGTTTATTATTTTTTAAATACTTTAAAGAAAGGTAAGTTTATTTTAAGCCCCGTTAGAAAATTAAAAAAAAATTTCAAAAATTTAAATTATTGTTTAAAATAGTTATTTCATGTAATTTATAGTTTATTTTAAAAATGTGATTTAAAAAAAAAATTATTTGAAGATTTAGTGATGTTTTGGGGCTTATAGTATTTATAGGTTTGACAGGTTTTCCTGTCAAACTTATGAATGAAGCATTCCCTGCTACCATTGGCTCTCCATGGCCCATGTGATCTCCGGGAACGCATCGAACTAACTGCACCCCTGGGATACGCAAACACTGCGCGCCGGCAGTTGGAGGAGGCCCAGGATCGGAATCCCACGCGGGCCCATAGCTAGGTAAGTGCAGGTCAGGGGCTTGCACCCACGGGAAGCCCTCGACCCAAATTTCTGGGCCTAGGTCTTTTGTATATGCAAATAAGGGGTCTAATGCTTGTTTGAGGCCCCCACTGCAAGACTGGTTTGCCCTGACGCAACCTGTGCCAGCTGTACTCAGGCAAACCAGGCCTACATGTGACCCAACAGGCAGTCCTTAAAGAGATCGCTTCCTTCCACAACTAACCTTCCTGACCCAATCGCTCTCCCCCATCCCAGGCACTCCCCTTTAATCACTTAGCTGATGGCCATTGCGATTGTTCCCTGGGCCCCCATGCGACCAAAATTGGGCGTGCCCGTATTTAAAGTTGGCTCTAGAATTGATCTCTTAATGGAAATTAGCTGTCTAAAGCACAATAGGATCACAAAATTCCTCATATATTATGTGCCAAATCCATAATGATCTATAGAACCTTTATTATGAGATATTGATAAACACAGATTAATTAGGCAGCACCAGGGGAGACCCAGACCATCCTGGTAGTTCACATCGAGCAGGATTTATAGACACAGATGGACTTTCCAAGATCTTTCACATGAGTTGTGCATCAGGAGGCTGCACTTCAGTCAAGTTTTGGAAGAGCTTTGTTGCTGTATCTAGATTTGCAACCAAAACTATTTCCTCTGGTGGAGGAATCAAGAACAAGGGGATATAATCTTAAAATTAGAGCTAGGCCATTCATGGGTGAAATCAGGAAGCACTTCCACACAAAGGGTAGCAGAAACCTGGAACACTCTCCACCTTGGAAGGTTATTGTAATGTATGTACCTTTAAGGGGGGAACTATTTTCTAAAGCTCATGTATACTGTAGTACCGGCAGTGACCACACCTGTATATAACGCTGAGGAGTAATCTGTTGTTTCAGTTGCAGTTTGAACCACGTTGAATAAACACCTGTTGCACCGTTCTCTGCAGTCCTTTTCTTATTATTACACGGACGTAACAGTGGTGATGAGCAAGTTCAAACCTACCTGCAACTCTGCATCACCTCCCAGGGATTCGCTCCTGGAGAACAGTGGAAGAAGGTTGAGTCCAGAAGCACGGGCGTCGACCACGGGCAACCGCCCAGTCATCCAGCGGAGATTTGAGCATCGCAGGGGAGGCTGTCGAGAGCCAGGCTTGGCTTTCCGGTCACGGTGGTCCAGCGAAACGGGCTGGCAACAGGTACTGCGCAGACCCTTCCCGGACAGCGACGGGCTAGAGCCCGACCGAGCGGCACAGAAAAAGGCCGAGCAGCGTCGGCGGGGGAGAGAGAGGGCAGAGTGCACAGCCCGTGTTCAGGACCGAGCGGCGTCAACGGGGGAGAGAGGCGAGAAAGAGCAGAGCGCAGCCGGTGGTCAAGGGCCGAGCAGCGTCAACGGGGGAGAGAGGCACGCAGGAAAACGCGAGGCGCTGCCATTGCCACGAGGACCGCAGAGAGTGGCATTGGCAGCAGCGCAGGAGCAGCGCGCGAAACCCACAGGGCGTCGCCATTTGCCACGAGGACCGCTGAGAGCGGCGTTGGCAGCAGCGCGGGAGATGCCATTTTAAGCCGCAGTGGGGAAGAAAGGAAAGCGCGGGAGACGCCATTTTAAGCCAGTCTAACCACACCCAAAAATGCCGAAGAGTGGCAGTATCACAGAGTTCGACAATGAAGTCGAAGATTGGACGACATATGTCGAACGCATAGAAGTATACTGCAAGGCGAGTGAAGTGCCAGATGACAAGAAAGCGCTGGTATTGTTGAATTCAATGGGTGCAAAAACGGATGGCTTACTACGAAACCTAGTAACCCCAGAGAAGCCAGTAGAAAAGGATTTTGAAAACAGTGTCAATCCTACAGGACCACTTAAACCCCACACCGCTGCTGATAGCAGAAAGATTTAAGTTTCACAAAAGGAACCAGCATAAAGATGAAAGTAATGCTGAGTATTTAACGGAACTGCGCAAGCTATCGAAACACTGCCAGTTTGGAACGGGACTAGCAGATACTTTAAGGGACAATTTTGTGTGTGGGCTTCAAAGTGAACGAACCCAGAAACGGCTTCTATCAGAAAAGGATCTTATGCTGGACAAGGCTTTCAGCATTGCAGTATCACATGAAGCAGCAGCACGGGGCGCTGCAGAGATACAACGGAGACCGCAAGAATATGGCACAAATGAAATGTCATACGGAACAGTGAAGTGCTATCGCTGTGGCAGAACAACACACAACCATAATGATTGCTGGTTCAAGGACAAAGTGTGCAGACAGTGTGGAAAAGTAGGACACATAGCAAGAGTCTGCAGGTCGGGAAAGAAAACCAGCAGCAAGAAATCTCCACAGGAGAAGTACAAGAAGGTACATAAGGTGACGGAGAGCAGTTCAGATGAACAGAAGAGTGATACAGACTCCGGAAGCAAGGAGCTGGGTTGTCTGAAACTACATAATGTGTTCAGAACGGAGGATCACCAAACTATCTGGGTCACGCTCAAGATAGCAGGAGTCCAAGTGAAAATGGAATTGGACACAGGATCAGCCCTAACAGTCATAAACCGAAGGGACTACAAGCGGCTATTCTCACATATACCCTTGAGAGATACAAAGATTGTCTTGAAGACGTACACGGGGCAAAAAGTCTACCCCAAAGGAAAAATAAGGGTGAATGTTATATATAACAGCAAGGAAACACTAAAAATGGACCAATATGTATTGCCAGATGGAGGACCACCACTACTAGGACATGAATGGATTCGGAAGATACAGCTAGATTGGCATTCCATACAAGCACTGACTGTAGATGCCAAAAAGGATGATGACGTCACACCTGGACGACTGTCAAAAATGCTAACTGACGCACAAGAAGTGTTCCAGCAGGGACTCGGAACACTAAAAGGCATAACAGCAACGATCAAAATAGAGGAAAATGCAAGCCCAAAGTTTTTTTTAAGGCCAGACCGGTACCTTATGCGGTCCGCCCAGCCGTCGAAGCAAAGATGGAAGGTTTGGAACGTTCAGGAGTACTGTCCAAAGTGGACTGGAGCGAGTGGGCTACACCCATCGTTCCTGTAATGAAGAGGTCATTGAGTAATACGCCTGGGGAACCAAAGAAGGTTCGCATCTGTGGGGACTTTAAGGTGACAGTGAACCCAGTCCTTCACACTGTACAATATCCGCTTCCGCGATTGAAGATATTTTCGCCTTGCTATCTGGAGGGAAACGCTTCACTAAGATTGATCTGGCCCAGGCGTACCTGCAAATGGAGGTAGAAGAAGCCTCAAAACAGTACCTCACGATCAACACTCAAAGGTCTCTACCAATACAACTGGCTGGTGTTCGGGGTAGCATCAGCTCCGGCTATTTGGCAAAGGGCAATGGAACAAGTCCTGCAAGGGATTCCAGGGACCCAGTGTTATTTGGACGACATCCTGGTCACGGGCGAAAATGACAGTGATCACCTCACCAACCTGGAGCAGGTGCTCACTAGATTGAAGGAATATGGGCTCCGAGCTAATCGCCACAAATGCGAGTTTTTCCAGAAGCAGATCTCATATTGTGGCCACGTTATTGATAAAGAGGGGTTACATAAGTCCCCTGAAAAGATTGAGGCAGTAGTCAAGGCTCCAGCAGCGGAAAATGTGTCACAACTGAGGTCGTTCCTTGGGCTGGTGAACTACTACCGTAAGTTCTTGCCGAATTTGTCTACCGTACTACACCCACTGAACACCCTACTGCAAACGGGGGTACCATGGAAGTGGAGTGACGAATGTAAACGAGCTTTCCAGAAGAGCAAAGCATTGATCACATCAAAAGAGGTGTTGGCTCATTTCAACCCAGCACTACCAATTCGGTTGGCGTGTGATGCATCACCCTATGGCATTGGAGCGGTGCTGTCGCACAAATTCCCGGACGGCTCGGAGAGGCCAGTAGCCTTTGCGTCTCGGTCACTAACCTCAGCCGAGTGTAACTACGCCCAGATTGACAGGGAGGCCCTCAGCCTAGTGTGGGGAGTGAAAAAGTTCAATCACTATCTGCACAGGCAGAAGTTCACCTTGCTGACTGACCACCAACCACTTGTCTCCATCTTTAATCCAAAGAAGGGCGTTCCGGTGATGACTGCGCAACGGCTACAAAGATGGTCCCTTTTTCTAGGGGCGCACCAATATGAAATCGAGTATAAGGCACGAAACAGCATGGAAATGCTGATGGGCTATCACGCCTGCCACTGCCTACTGCGGAAGAAGCACCAGCAGTGGATCCTGTCGAAATATTTCATTCGGCTATAATTGAATGCTTGCCAGTAACTAACGCTGGTATAGAGAAGGAGACCCGAAATGACCCGACACTGTCTCGGGTATATGATTTGACGGTGAAGGGATGGCCAGCACATGGCGACTCACTGCCAGCATTCTCATCCAGAAGAGAACAGCTGTCAGTATGCCAGGGGACCTTGATGTGTGGATCCCGAGTGGTAATTCCACCCAAGTTAAGGGAGAGAGTGCTCAATGAGCTTCACGAAGGTCATCTGGGAGGGGTGAAAATGAAAAGCCTTGCTAGGGCTTATGTGTGGTGGCCGGGGATCGATCAGCAAATCGAGGACCTGACAAAGAGCTGCTCAGGATGCCAGAAGGTCCAAAATGCACCACCACATGCCCCTCTACACCCATGGGAGTGGCCCTCATCTCCATGGCAACGGGTGCATATTGATTTTGCTGGTCCATTCATGGACTCAATGTTTTTAATAGCCGTGGATGCGCACTCGAAATGGCCTGAGGTGATCAAAATGTCCTCCACCACCACGGAGAAAACTATTGCAGTCGTACGGACCATTTTTGCCAGGAACGGCTTGCCAGAGCAGATTTGCTCTGATAACGGACCACAGTTTGTGTCCTAAGAGTTTCGAAGATTTATGAAAAGGAATGGGGTAAGGCATTACACATCCGCCCCGTATCATCCAGCCACAAATGGATTGGCTGAGAGGTTCGTACAAACCTTTAAAAAAGCAGTAAAGGCCATGTGCGATGATGACATTCCACTGCAGCATAAGGTGGACAATTTCCTGTTAGCCTACAGAAATGCAACACATGCAGTCACCAACCAGGCCCCGGCCATGATGTTCTTTAACCGAAGGTTGAGATCTCGTCTGGATTTGCTCAGACCAAATGTACGAAGAGATGTTGAGAGTAAGCAATTCCAGCACATCAATGAGAAGCCGACAAGGAGCTTCAATGTAGGGCAACCAGTCTTGGCCCACGACTACCGAACAGAGAAATGGCAACCAGGAACGATATGCACACGGCAGGGGCCACTAATGTACACAGTGGACGTTGGGGAGAGCATCGTGAGACGCCATGCTGACCAGATCCTAGAGTCACAGGAACGAGTCAACCCCATGCCTCGCCCATACATACCTGGTGATGAACCCGACGTACAGGTAGCATCTACCCCAGAAACAGTAGCATCGGAAGCTGATGAACCAACTGACGACAGGGGGCCAGAATCGCCTCCGCACCAAGAGCAAGACACTTGGGAAAGGCGCTATCCAGAAAGGATCAGGAAGCCTCCCCAAAGACTGAATTTATAAATAGACTATTTTCAGCTAATGTTGCATGTTAAAAGTGTTAATTGTAATTAGTTTGATATTTAATTGTTAAGTGAGTGTTATGGTACTGTTAATCTAAAAGGGGAGGAATTGTAATGTATGTACCTTTAAGGGGGGAACTATTTTCTACAGCTCATGTATACTGCAGTACCGGCAGTGACCACACCTGTATATAACACTGAGTAGTAATCTGTAGTTTCAGTTGCAGTTTGAACCACGTTGAGTAAACACCTGTTGTACCGTTCTCTGCAGTCCTTTTCTTATTATTACACGGACGTAACAGTTATGGATTCTGGGTCAGTTGGAGCTTTCAAGACAGATCGATAGATTTTTGTTAAGTAAGGGGATGAAGGGCTGTGGAGCTACGGCAGGTAATTGGAGTTAAGGTGCAGATCATCTATGATCTAAGTGAATGGAGGATCTGGCTCGAGGAGCTGAATGGCCTACTCCTGTTTCTAATGTTCCTATGTTCCCAAGTCCACATCCTGGACATATCTGACTAGGAAAGGACTCGAGACCTTTCAACCTGCCAAATTTCAAAAGGGGCCAAGTATCAGGTGGACAATTACAAAGTCTGATTAAAAACTGGATTAAAATAATAATTTTTTTTTTTAATCGTCAAGATCACAAATTCATCAGAAGATGGCTTAATAACTCCACAATATTAATTTTCTCCCTCTGCCCAACACATACACCTGAGGGAGAAGAACTGTTCTGATCACTGTGCACAGTGAAGTAGTAAACATAATGGGCCGTATTTTGCGACCCCTACGGGTACGTACGAGATGCCTACCCGCCCGTAGGGGCCGTGCAAGTTCCAGGTTTAGGTATGCGAAGCGCATGCACTAAAACCCAGAACTTGCAATCTGTCAAGAATCATTTTTTATAGATCCACCGCATCCCCGGGCGGAGAGTTGGGCTATTTGCCCAACTTTTACCCAGCAAATGTCCGTGAAATTCTTATGTCTGGTAAATGCAGGCGTAAGGCCTGCTTTTACCGGCATAAGATTTGTAAAGAACATAAAAATACATTTTTTTCATTCATTTAAACATAACACATGTAAAATAAGGTAAGTTTATTTTTGACCATTTAAATAAGTACATTTATTTTTCAAAAAATATTAAATATTAAAATAAAATATTAAATGCAATTTTGATTAATTTTAAATGTGAATTTTAAAATTTTATTTTAAGTGTACGTGCATTTTTGGGGGTATTCCCATTCATATTTAAAGGTTCCGTACATCGGAACCCCCATAAGCATGAATGGGGATCCCCCTTCTTTCATCATCGGTTGGGCCGGCCCACGTGATCCCAGGGGCGCTTACGATCTGCCTGCACCCCTGGGATTCATGGGCCTCTACACATAGCGGCCCAGGAGCGCAAGTCTCTGAACCTCAGGGACCAGCAGGTAGGTTCGGAGATTTTTTGCAGGTCGGCAGCATCGACCCGCGGGAAGCCTCCAACCGCAATTTCAGACCCAATATTTTTGAATACATTTATGACATGGTTACACATTGTGAGCAGAGCAATTTTTCATCTCCTAGTGAATAGGAGGATTAAAATCTAAGCACAATCCCCTTTTGTACTCACACCGACTTTTTCCACTAAAATCATTAATGGGGGGGGTTTAACCCTCAAGAATTTCAATTGCCAATGCAAAGTAACAATTTCAAATTTGCTGTGACCTAGGATTTATTAACTAGGTGCTGCTTTTAAAGTCTGAAAGATGACAGTTACCGTAAGGTTCATTTTAGTGTCTGTGGAATTTGCTACTGAGTAAAACTCAATAGATTGCACAGTAAATGTGACGTTTAATGGCACTGCTTGTGAACTCCAACATACAAGACACCACCGCTCCAGCAAAAGAAGTCAGATCAAATCTGTCATTCTTCTTTCAATTTTACCTCGGGCAACATGGCTCAGTAAATTGGCCATAGCGAGTTTAACACATACATCTGGCCCCAGTGAGCTGAACTCCTCACTCGCAGCTCCTTGAAGAATGCAGTATTATAACAGTCTCCGAAATTCACCCACTTCCCTATAGCCACAGGATCAGCTTTATAGGCATTTTTATCAGATTTTGGGAGACAGTCTTCAATGGGCTAGTCATGTACTTTGATTTCATATGGATTTTAATACAAGCTACAGTAACACTTGCCTTTGCACAGTATAGGCTACATTCAAAGATTTTTAGATGTAATCTCCCTTTGAGTACTTGCCAGCTTTTTCATAACCTTCCAAACATAATTCATGCAGTATTTCTGCATTCCAGTGACAGATACCGTGATTCTGAGAAGAACCATGATTTTTTGACTGCCATCTCTTAATTCATTGTCTACGGAAGTGATGTGTTAAAAAGGATGCTAGTGTTGGGCCTGCCACTAAATCAGTGTGTAACAAAAAGATCAGCAAGAACAACAATCTATGGATTTTATAGATTAAGATGTTATTATGGGGAACAAACTGAGGAATATTACATAGAAACATAGAAACATAGAGATAGGAACAGGAGTAGGCCATTCGGCCCTTCGAGCCTGCTCCGCCATTCAATGAGATCATGGCTGATCTTCGTCTGAGATCTTAGCTGATCTTACCAGTTCAGTACCCCGTCCCCGCCTTTTCTCCGTAACCCTTAATCCCCTTAGCCTTCAGAAATATATCCAATTCTCTCTTGAAAATATTTATTGAATTAGCCTTCACAGCCCTCTGTGGCAGGGAATTCCACAGGCTCACCACTCTTTGAGTGAAGAAATTCTTCCTCATCTCTGTTTTAAATGATTTGCCCGCTATTTTTAGACTGTGGCCCCTGGTTCTGTGCTCCCCTGCCATTGGAAACATTCTCTCTGAATTCAGCCTGTCCAGGCCTGCCATAATTTTATATGTTTCGATGAGATCCCCTCTCAATCTTCTAAACTCCAGTGAGTACAAGCCCAAACTATTCAATCTCTCCTCGTAGGTCATTCCCGCCATTCCAGGTATCAGCCTGGTGAATCGCCGCTGCACTCTTTCCATGGCAAGAACATCCTTCCGCAGATGGGGCGACCAAAACTGTACACAATACTCCAGATGCGGTCTCACCAGCACCTTGTACAGCTGTAGTAAGGTATCCCTATTCCTATACTCGAACCCCCTTGATATGAAGGCCAACATACCATTTGCCTTCTTAATCGCCTGTTGCACCTGCATGCTCTCCTTCAGTGACTGGTGCACAAGAACACCCAGGTCCCTCTGCACTTCCCCATCTCCCAATCTATTGCCATTTAGATAATAATCTACCCTCCTGTTTTTACCCCCAAAGTGGATAACCTCGCATTTATCCACATTATAGTGCATCTGCCACGTATCCGCCCATTCCCCCAACCTGTCCAAATCGCACTGTAGCCTCCTGACATCCTCATCAGAGCCCACCCCTCCTCCTAGTTTAGTGTCGTCAGCGAATTTGGAAATATTGCATCCAATTCCCTGATCCAGATCATTTATATATATTGTCACTGCCTGCCACTCCAAAAACGAGCCGTTTATTCCAACTCTCTGTTTTCTATCCGCCAGCCAGTTCTCTATCCACGTTAATACTTTGCCCCCAATCCCATGAGCCTTAATTTTGCATGATAATCTTTTGTGTGGAACCTTATCGAAGGCTTTCTGGAAGTCAAGGTACACCACTTCAGGTATCAAATTTTAAACACAACCCAAAAATCTGTACGGATTAACACACACACACACACACATACGTATAATGAATGTTAGTCTTGCCCAAATAGATTATATTAATGGCAAAGGTTTTCATTTTACGCTCCTCCTCGAGAGGATAATGCTGGAAATTTGATTCCTTCTCCACTTTTTGCATCTGTCTGTACCAAGCTCTCCTAGGTCAGATATAACACAGCTCCATGCAAAGTAAAATTCTTTCTGCTCCCCCCAACCTCAGAAAAAGCATCTCTTATTGCACCATTGAAAACCAATGCCAGCTGTCCTGGCCTCTCAGTAATTCCCAATTTATGGGCAGTATTATGCTGTGGAAACTGTAAGCATTGGGAATTAATTTCAGGCTGCCTAAACTCACTTTGCATATGGTCCTCACAGAGGAGAGAATTTTATTTTGTCATTCTGGGCTAGATTTGCACTCATGTTCTAGTAGTAAAAGGACAATAAGTTAATAGTCTTCCACCCAGACATCCAAATAGATTTATTTTGAAGTTACTCTAAAATTGGTGGCAACTTAACAAGGCAGATTTTCATGTTAGATTGCTTGGGCTAAGCATTTTCTATCCATCAAAAGTAAAATTTTCACGTGATTGCATATATTAAAATCTGTTCACCTTCCTGAAAAGGCTTTGAGCTTTGAAGTAAATTGTGTAGATTTGATTTTTGACATGCCTTTTAGAGTTAGCAAAGTATTTTAATTACTTTTTTTAAATGACTGGATTCTCTTCATGTCACGATCACCATGCCTGTTTTCGGGCCTTGTCCAGTTTCTAGGCCTAGGAGTTTGAATGTGCTATTTGGTACAGGAATATTTACAGCTCTGAGGGAATAACCAGGAATCCACAGGGGTTAAAGAAAAGCCGCTGCATCTATAGCATTGTGAGTTCCCACACACTTCTGGGTTGCCCATATATCATTATCCAACAAAATGTTCTTATGATCTCACTTGAACCAAAGTGCATGAAATCGTAGCAATAAAGTAGCAAACGTGCCACAATAATTAACTCGAGGCTAGTTTTGTTTTCTTTAAGTCTGGTAATCATGAAATGCGATAGAATTTAAACAATCGCCGTGCGAATTTCACCCTTATTCTGGGATTATATTCTCCAGCCTTCCTCTTAAGTAATAGATCTATGAGGCGCCAGAGCCTGCTGTGTATTTCCAGCACTTTCTGTTTTTGTTTCAGATTTCCGGCACTTGCAGTTTTTCTTTTGCTTTTTAGCTCTCAGGAAAGCAGGATCGATATCTCCAATGCTAATATGGCATCTTTTGGATGTTTTATTCTAGAGAAAAGCAAGGAGATTTTAAAGCAGTAACATTTTTCCTACCTCCAAAAAAGTAGAAAAGAAATAAATCTTAAATGAGCAAAATGAACAACATGCATTCTGGTTTAAAACAACAATCATCCTTCAATGCTTCGATAATATATTCTGGCATTACTAAATATATGTTGAATATAATAGGGGCTATTGTGTTTCAGGTGGGGGCACTCTAAGCCCCCCTCCCCACCCCCACCCATCCCCTAACCACATCAAATCAGTGATCATTTTGAGCAAAGGGGTGATCAACAAATGGAACAAATTGCTGGTGCAACTGGTGGTAGGGGAAATTTTAAGGGGCTCCAGAAAGAAAATAGACAAATTCTTGACATCTGAAATGATTTGTAGTTACCTAGTTACTGTAGCACCATAGCCCAGAATTTCCTTAAACGTTTTGTGGTTGTAAAGAAATGAATGTAAGAGTAGATATAACAAAAAAGAGCAAAATAATCATTCTTTGCCAGAAGCGATGACGTTTACAGTGACACTTAGAACTACCTAGCAACCTTTGAAACACCAAGGCTGTTCATTATTATAATAGCCTAATGGCAGAATCAGAATCCAGTCATCTTATTTCATATACGGGCATTAAAGTATCTGCAGCTACGTGACTATACTTGCATATGGGTCACTAGAAAAGGTAGCATATAATGAGATGATAAATTCTGTTACAGTTAGGAATATATAAATGTGAACTTTAAAAGAATGACACAAATGATAGGAACTGCATCTGAATCCTCAAAATATTAAAAATTCTGCTGAAGGCTCAGTGTGTATGTGGGCTGCCCAGTATAATGCTGAGCCGTACAGAGCAACAAAGTTCAATTCAATCCCGAGTCTGTGCTGAGTTAACTCATTTCAATTGGGGTTGCAGCAATGCAATAGGCTTCAACACCCCCTCGTCAGGGAGGCAAAGATAATCGGCTGGGGTTCCTGTTATCTTGGAATCTCTGCTGGAAAGTGCACATGTAAATGTTTGTGGAAGACACACGGGGCAACTTTGAGTTTGGGCAGGCAATGGCCGGAGGGATCTTGTCGCCCACCCGAGGCTCAAGCCATTTTGAGGGTCGGGCCACATTTGTTTAATGCTGGCAAGCTGCGAATGCTAAACTGGCGGGGGATGGGAAACACGGGGGGGGGGGGGGGGGGCCTCCTCCACGGAGCCAAG
Source organism: Somniosus microcephalus (assembly GCF_052327205.1). Classification (NCBI taxonomy): domain Eukaryota; kingdom Metazoa; phylum Chordata; class Chondrichthyes; order Squaliformes; family Somniosidae; genus Somniosus; species Somniosus microcephalus. The sequence continues at coordinate 276,063,964 of NC_140989.1, read as the reverse complement.
CCAGAAGTCCGATGTTTATTTGGGGGGGGCGAGGGGAAGCAATTTTGGAGGGTTGCACAGAGTGGCTGGCAGCAGTCCGGAATAGTTTTGAGGCCAGGAGTGTCATATGCGCCTCCTGGCCCCAAAAAAGTCGTCAGAAAAACCCTTACCCTTTCTTTAGCTGTTTTCTGAGCAGCCTGCAGCGGCCACTTTTAAGGACTGCTGGTTAGGCCGCTCAATGCTGACTACCAATGGGCGGACCGTGCACAGTGCACACTCTGCTGTTGGTACCGCAAGATTACAATGGGGTCCTACAACCGGTATGGGACCTCGATTTGCGTATTATACATAGGCTCCTGGACTACCCTGGTGAAAGCCCTCAGGATATGTGGTGGCAAGTTCTGCGCTGCTATAATTGGTCTACTACCACCAGGCAGAACCACTCAAAATCAGGACCATACTATTTTGGATCTGATCCACTCCTCAGCTATCAAATAAATAAACTCTATGGAACTACCTCATTAACAAATAATTTCTTGTTAATGACAAAGCTTCATTTTTCAACTCAAGGAGAAGATCAGAGTCACAAAACAGTTGATTTACAACCCTGGTACACTCTACTTTACTGAAATTAAGTTGAAATATAGAGATTTAGTGTAACTGTTACTCTGTTCACTTACTGACTGTAAAATACAATAATTCACATTTGGCCTCGTTTTGCTTAAGTGTTAATCAGTCCGCCTCTCAGAAAATCAGTGTTTGGAGTTCAAGCTCATGGTCACACATGTGAGATTACAGGATTCAGCTCACGTTCTATGGAACTTTTATTGATACAATGCCTGGGTCAAACGATTGCAGGACTAGATATTGGGCAGTAATGGTAAACTCCTGAGCGCAACGAACGTGGGACCAGCTGATGGGAGCGAGAAAAGTGATGCTGAGCCGAGAGAATATCTAGAGCAGGAACAACATTTGTAACAGCAGGTCTACCCCTCCACCACATCTTTCAACCCCTCAAATGCTTCTGTGCTGTCAGGCTGCTTTTGTCTTGACACCAAATCTTGGATGAGTCACAACATTGGCCACTCTCTTAGGCTGAACTTGACGCAATCTTGGTATCCTGTTCGAACTTGAGCTGAATTTCAAATCTTGCATCCTATTCACTATCACACCAGCAAGTTTACATATCTCTGCCCCTATCTCAATCCCTTTGCTGCTGAAACCCTTATGCATGTCTTTGTCACCTCCAGACTTGATTAATGCTCAGCTTGCCATAAACTCCAATCTATTCAAAACGCTGCTGCATATGTCCTGTCTCACACAAAACCCCGCTAGCCATTGCTCAAGCTCGGATTCCAATGCCAGCACAAGTGTGTTGGGGTTCCCCTTCCAAAAGCAAGTCCCAATTTTGATGGGAGAAAGCCTCCTCGGATCTCAGGGTTTCTACTGAGGTGCTGGGGGAAGAGACCAACGGGAGGAATTGGCTGAGGTGCAGGATGCAAGCTGTCTTAATCTACGTGGCTGTGGGGGCTGGCCACAAAAAAACTCAGTGGAAGGGGGGTTTGGCCACGAAAATCATGTTAAACGGGTGATGGGCGATGGTGGGGGAAAGAGAATAGAAAAGCCCAACGGCCAGACCAGAGGATTTACCAGGCAGGAGGATGCGTGCATTGAATTGAGGCGGGGTGAGTCCCCCCCTTTCACTTTGGCCTGTCATTTTAGACGTCTTACGCAGCTGGCAGAGTTTAGCCAAGTAACTCCATTCGGAATACCTAGAGAGAGAACAGACACTCTGTGCAGCAAACAGGGCAATCATTGCAAACTTGTGGTGGAAAGCAGAGGTATCGTGTAAAATTGGATGTTTAATCTTTCTCTGCAACTGGCACTTTATTTGAATATATTCAATTGTTTTATCTTTAAAACAGCTTTTAATTCAGCATCTGCAACTCTCATTGCAGCTTTAGGAGAACACATTTTCGAAAGGATACTTGACGGGATCCTGTATGCTGACTCACATTCTAATGTTATGTGACAGCTAAACATTGAAATCCCCTTTCACAGCACGACCTCCAGACATAACTGGAACTGCAGGTACATGATGACACTTTTAAAATTAATTTTGATATGGACAGAGCCTGACAGAAGGGTTTATGATGCATTTTCAAATGGAACGTTGCAAGATCCCAGTAGCTGCATCCTCATCTAAATCAATCTTTTTAGTACAGCCGCTAAAACAAACTGAACACTATTAACCTTGTCTAGGTGGGTTATGTTCATATAGGACGTTTATGCCATAAAGCAGTGAAGTAGGTGCATACTTTTGTAAATGGTACTTAAGTGGTTAATAGAACGACCGTTGAAATAAACAATTAATTTGTTTAGTACAAAAACAAAAACAAAATGTCCATCTTGATAAGGACAATCATTTATTAAGCCACGTTTACTTTTGATTGAAGAAAGCAGTCACCTTTTGATTAATTTTTATGTAATATGGTGTTTCATAAACTCTGCCAACAGGTTTCCTTCTGAGAAAGTAAGGATACGAGGCATGTCATACCTATTAAAATAATTAAGAAAACTAAACCAATAATTTCTAATCTTAAACAAATTAAATTATTGATTTGCTTTTGATTATCTGGCATGGGTGAGACAAACTTATCCATTATTTTTCCCCACATGTTGTATTCCTAGTTTGGTGATACATTGCTGGTCGTACATGGTCTTGCAGTAATTAACATGGAATCTAGAACAAAAATGGTGTTCAGAGTTGATAAATTGCCATAATTGCTAAAACTGTGAAAATTACTGATTCATTCATCAAATGTGTCAATGAGATGCCCGTAGCCTGCAGAAAATTGCCTTGAATGACCTTATAAAACATTAAATTAGGCCATAATTTTCAGCAAACTAAATCATTTGTCAAATCTAAAAGGAATTTAGCTTTTGTGGCAAAGTGCAAGCTAGAACAAATACTTAGGCCAAATGTAAAGTCAGCACAATCTGCGGTGATCTATTGGCAGTCCAGCTCAGTGCATACGTTTCATCTTATAGTTAGGGATTTAAGTTTTGAAAGGCTTGGACCTCAACTTATATTGACCCACCATCATTGAAAGTGTTTTCTGTTCATTTACTGGGGAAAGGGGGTAAATAGTGATTCTGATGCATCCCATTTTAACAAAGTGCATACCTAAAATTTCACAATCTTTGGCAATTATTATTGCTGGCTATTCTGAAATTTCCACATACTTTTAAAAGAAAAGAACTTGCATTTATATACAAAAGCAAAACACTGCAAATGCTGGAAATCTGAAATTAAAATAAAAATAGAAACTGTGGAAATACTCAGCAGGTCAGGCAGCATCTGCGGAGAGAGAAACAGAGTTAACGTTTCAGGTTGCTGACCTTTCATCAGAACTGGAAAATGTTACAGATGTAACAGGTTTTAAGTAAGTACAGAGGCAGGGAAAGCCGGGGAGGGGAGGAAAGAACAAAAGGGAAGGTCTGTGATAGGATGGAAAGCAGGAGAGATTGAATAACAAAAGGGATGATGGTGTAAGGCAAAGCGAGATGGTAATGGGACAAGTAAAGAAACAAAAGATGGGTCTAAAGGAGGTGTAAATGGGAAAAGCAGAATCAACAGCTGCTGACTGAAAAAAATGGGGGCAGAGGTTATAATCTGATATTGTTGAATTCAATGTTGAGTCCAGGAGGCTGTAAAGTGCCTAACCGAAAGAGATGCTGTTCCTCGAGCTTATGTTGAGCTTCATTGGAACAGTGTAGTAGGCAAAGAACAGAGAGGTCAGAGTGGAGTGGAGCGGTGAATTAAAGTGACAGGCGACCGGAAGCTCAGGGTCACCCGTACGGACTGACACCCACACTGCCATTCCCATTTGCAACATTTTATCTTTCCTGCCTCTTACAAAAGTACAGGATGTTCTTTCTATTTCTTCCTCCCCTCCTAACCGCCCCCCCTCCCCCTGTCTCTGCACCTGCTTAATATCTGTTACATCTCCAGCTTTTTCCAGTTCTGATGAAGAGTCCCAGACCTGAAACGTTAACTCTGTTTCTCTCTCCACGGATGCTGCCTGGCCTGCTGAGTATTTCCAGCTTTTTCTATTGTTATTTCACTCTAATTTATACTTCCTTCTCAGTCCTTGCGCTGTTAATTTTTCAATCCTTCAATCTGATTGGTAAAGGAGATACACAGTTGCCTGTCCTGTTCACTCAGATCCCAGATGCCCAGTTTCCCTCACTCTGATGTTGTTATCAGCTCACACTTTCTCCAACCTGTAACTAATGGCAGACACCGTTACATGCCATGCTACAGCAAATTATGGCCCATTATATCTGATTGTTTGGAAACAATGTGAAGATGTTGTTTTGAAAACTGTTAACCGACAAATAGCTCCTTTAAATTCAATATCTGGTAAGCCTTTGTAATATGCTGGTGATGTAACGATGATGCCACGAGCACTCATGACACATGGCAGGTATGGTCCAGCAGTGTGAATAATGGCGAGGGCCTCTGAAACAAAAATATTCAAATAAGTATAATGAGGAGATGTGGCCATCCAAAAAAAATGTTGAAATAAATTATTGCACTACTAATCCAACTTTCATCAGCTGAAACTTAGGCTGGAATTTTGCCTACCTGGGCGGGTCCGGTGCAGGCGGTGGCCATGTCGGGTCTAAATACTGCTGCTGGCTCCAGCCCACTGTTGAAAATGAACTTGCCTTAATAGGCAGTTCTGACGACGGGTCATCGACCTGAAACGTTAACTCTTGTTTCTCTCTCCACAGATGCTGCCTGACCTGCTGAGTTTTTCCAGCATTTTCTGTTTTTATTTCAGATTTCTAGCATCCGCAGTATTTTGCTTTTGCCTTAATAGGGCCTATTAGATGGAGCAACCGGGCTTCCAGAGCAGCCGGAACTGCTGCGACCAAGTGGTAGCTTTAACAATGCACATCGAAGCAGGCTTCCAGCGCCAGCTCAAGACCGCCGTAGCACTCGTGGACCTGTCAGCGGCGTATGACACAGTATGGAAGCATGGACTGCTTTTCAAGCTCTCCACCATCTTACCCTACAGAACAACGATCCATCTTCTCAACTCTATGCTTAGCAACCGACACCTCTGTGTGTACTCTGGCACCCAGAAGAGCAGATATAGGATATCGAACAATGGACTGTCACCGGGTTCTGTCCTGACACCCATATAATTCAATGTTTACACTAGTGATCTGCCTGAAACAGAGTCGCGCAAGTTCGCATACGCTGATGACATTGCCTTGGCCACACAAAACATGAATCTGTCCATCACCGAGGAGACCCTGACCAGTGATTTACAAAGGATGGAGGCCTACTTCCGCCGATGGCAAAAGTCCACCTCAACACACATCAAGCAAACCAAGCTTTGAAAGACTCCTTTTGCGGTGCAGGGGTAATCCATGCCAAAAAAACCTCCTATTTAGAAGTCACGCTTGATCATACCCTGTCATATAGAGAAAATCTCCAAAACCTTGGGAAGAAACTAAAGAGTAGGGTCAACTTGATCCAGAAACTTGCTGGATCCACATGGGGAGCAGACGCTCAAACCCTCCGTACAGCAGCACTCGCCCTGGTGTACTCTACAGCGGAGAACTGCTCTCCGGCATGGCTATCGAGTCCGCATGTCAAATCCATTGATGTCCAGCTGAATTCTACTATGAAAATTATCACCGGTACGCTTTTATCGGCACCAACACCTTGGCTGCCTGTGCTTGCAAACATCTCACCACCTAAGCCACGAATATGCAATCTCCAGAGAATACAACCGCTACACCAGCAAAGACATGCCAATCCAGGCCAACTTGAACAACCTTCCACCAACCCGTCTCAGATCTAGTGGGCCATTTTGGACCGTCGCCAAAGCCCTTCAGCAATCTCCCCTCAGCCTTGATGACCGATGGTGAAATGCTTGGAAGAACTACGACGTACAGAATGGATTCCTTATAGAGGACCTCACAGTACAACCTGAAGGATCAAACCTTCCTCGCAAACAGTGGACAACCATCAGCCACCTAAGAACTGGTCATGGTAGATGCTGCCACCTTCTCCATAGATGGACGATTAAAACATCCCCATCATGTGACTGTGGAGCTCATCATTGGGCACTGCCCTCAGAGAAAATTCGCAGGCAGCCTACAGGATATCCACACTGTTACACCGGAAGCTTTTGCCTGGATATCGGACTTAGATATTGACGTTTGATTTGCTTTGCTACTACCATACGAAAGAAAAGATGATTAGATGGAGCAGATCTGGTGACGTCATTCAGGATACATTTTCAGCCGGGATCTTTAAAGGGACCATGGCCACATTACATTTGAAGTTTAATCTAACATAGCGCTGTCAGTGCACTACAGCATTGGAGTGCTGCAAACACGGACAATGACTGCACAGAGGCAGAGGGCTGCACCCCAGGTTCTCCGATGACTCCCTCCACGCAGGTAGGTCCTCTTCCCTTCTGATGGGCAGAAAAGACCTCCCCAGGAGACCAAAACAGCCTGGTTGCAGGTTGCAGAGGAGGGCACAAATAGGGATGTGTTCAGGAGGACCTGGGTGCAGTGCCGTAAACATTTCAATGGTCTCATTAGATCAAGAAACGTTAGTACAAAGCCACACTCAACTTCATCCTGCTGTGCCTCTCATCACATCCACTTCACTCTACCTTTCCTACCCTTCTCCTGCACATCCTTACTCACACGAACATACCTTGCACCTCCACCCATCCCTCTCTCTCTCTATCTACATTATCACATCCCCATCTCATTAACCACCCCTCACACTCACCCTCATCCTAGTGCAATCATACCAACTAACAACATACAAGGGTAGCCACTTGGGTGTTTTATCCAATGTTTATGTAAAGTTTCTGTTAATCTGCTGTCAAACATAAAAATATTTATTTTCTACACTTTCCGGTCTTGGACAGATTTGTGTGCACCTTGGGAAGTGGCTTAGTGAGTTGCAGTGAATGGTGAGACATAACAGTACCTCCCGCAATGGTAATGAGTGTGAAATTAATAGTTTGGGCATTGTAGGGATGCTTTATGGTGTTGGTGTGGGGTGGTGCCAACCTGGTGCATCATGTGGCAGCCATATGGGGTACAGTGTAAAGTTAACTAAATCTGGCCATGATGAGGCCATCCCTGGCCTCCTGGGCAGCAATGTGGTCGGGTGCTGATGCCCTGCGCAGCATCAGTTGATTGCAGAGAAGGTTGGTGTTGCTGTTGGGGCTGATCGCGGTGCAATTCTGAGGACCAAGGTGAGACAGTATAAATGGTACCCAAGTTGATGGGATAGATGGCAGGTGAAGTACAGATGACAGAAGCATTCTGTCAACGTTGAGAGAGTTCTTCCAATGAGGTGAGACTGGATGGAGACTTTGCTGGAAAGACTTGCAGCCTGCAGAATCTGTGCTGGAAATGGACTGAGCAACAGCTTCTGCCTGAGGAAAGTGATCATCTGGCAGGTGGGAGCTTTTACTGTATATTTGATGCTGTCAAGGAATCAGCTGGAGCAATGGCCACGGAACTCACACCTCAGGTTGACAGACGTGGTTCCCGAGCTGCGTGAATCCTGTGGCCGTGCAAGGAAAATGTAAAAAGGTGAAAAGAGGCTTTTAAGTGCCTGTAAACTACCTGATAATCATCTGAATTGGGTCGCCCGCCGCTGCCGATCGGGTTGGCTCCGTGATGACAGGCGTGCCTGGGGGAAAGGCACGTGGGGGAGAGATGACAGCTGGTTCCCAACCCGGTCAAAAATAACAACTTTCTCACCCGACCCGCCACCGATCAAGCCCGCTACCACCCTGGAAAATTCTGGCCTTAGATTTAAGACAAATGAACAAATGTTTTCTATTTTAAACAGCAGAAAATCTGGTTAGATTTTTTTGAATATAAAGTACAGGTTTTCAAAACTTCACATGAACATTCTTTGCCTATTGCTTCATCATACTAATATCTTACAGTAAATTAGGGTTACCAACTCTGGTTGGAGACATTCCTGGAGGTTGGATCAAGTGACAGTCTGGCCATGTGGTGCATAATCAAATGGCATCTGATCATGTGACATTCTGGCCATGTGGTGCATAATCAAATGGCATCTGATCATGTGACATTCTGGCCATGTGGTGCATGATCAAATGGCATCTGATCATGTGACATTCTGGCCATGTGGTGCATGATCAAATGGCATCTGATCATGTGACATTCTGGCCATGTGGTGCATGACCAAATGGCATCTGATCATGTGACATTCGATCACGTGACACCCCGGATTCCGGGACACTCTCACTCATTCCAGGAGAGTTGGGAACCCAACAGTAAATGGACCTGAATTAACCACAATAAATACAAATTGCTGATCTTGTAGGAATGTCTAGTTCCTATCAAGAGACTGAGATCAACTCAGGCGATCAACAAACGATGTTTAATATAAAACAAACTGAGTTTAACAAACCAATGCACGAGAATTTTGAAAACAGGTCTAGTCAGTTTGGAGGCTCCACGAGGACTGCTTGGGCGGTTCCGTGGCTGGCGTCATGACGTCATCACGCTTTTCCCACCGATGGGGGATCACGTGATGAATGGCGTGACGTCATCACATTTGCCCACGCTCTTAAAGGGACCGCGCTCTGTACATGCAAACAGTATATACAAAGATACAGACTCAGGCTGTAGTTAACACACTGTTAAAGGGAATTATATACATTTGATCGGAGTCCCTTAGTGGCTCCGCCACAGGCGCTCCCCCCAGAATTGTCTTTAGCAGAAAAAGTGAAACGGCGAGGAGGCCTGACAAGCCTGTCAGAGCGACTTCTGTACAGTTGGAGTGGAAGCTGCTGGACGGCGAGCGGGTGGTGGCGCTTGATCTGGTACGGTGACTGTGGGCGGTCGGCCACGTTTCGGCAGCTGTGCGGTCTCGACCGGGCGGTCAAGGTCCAAGTGTGCCGGCTTCAACCGGTCAACCGAAATGTGGTCCGGTTTACCTCCGATATCCACCGAGAAAGTTTTGTCTCCCGGCTCTAGCATGCGGAAAGGACCAGTGTAAGGAGCTTTGAGTGGATCCCGATGAGCGTCGTGGCGGATGAACACATACTCGGCGTTTTCAGCTCTGCTGGGACGTGGGAGCTCTGAAAGCAGTGATGCGACGTTGGTACTGGTGCAAAACACCTGGCTGCCTCCTGGTGGCTGATGAGTTGGTTGGATGCGGACCATGGCTCTGTTGGAGTCGGAAGGAAATCCCCTGGTACGCGTAGCGGTTGGCCATAGACGAGCTCTGCCGAGGACGAGGGAAGATCTTCCTTGGGTGCCGTGCGAAGATCCAACAGGACCCATGGTAGCCTGTCCACCCACCCAGCGCCTTGGAGGCTGGCCCTCAGTGTGGCTTTGAGTGACCTGTGAAACCGTTCGCACAGGCCGTTCGCCTGTGGATGGTAGGCTGTGGTGCGATGGGGCTTGATGCCGAGCCCCTGAGCCACAGCATTCCAGAGCTCAGAGGAAAATTGCGGTCCACGATCAGAAGAGATGTCCGCCGGTACCCCGAAACGGGCGACCCAAGAGGAGATGAATGCCCTGGCTACGTCTGCCAAAGTGGTGGATGACAAGGGAACTGCCTCTGGCCATCTAGTGGTGCGGTCTACCATCGTAAGGATGTGTGTAAACCCATGAGAAGGTGGAAGTGGCCCCACCAGGTCCACATTCACGTGATCGAACCGTCGCTCCGGAACAGCGAAGGTGGCCAATGGAGCTTTGACGTGACGCTGCACCTTGGCCTTTTGGCAGACCATGCAGGTGTTGGCCCAGTCGCGGACATCCATATGCATGCCCCGCCAAACAAACTTGGATGACATCAGCCTTTGCGAGGCCTTCATGCCCGGATGTGACAGCCCGTGTATGGTGTCAAAGTAGCGTGGTACCTGTGGCATGGAATTTGACGTCGGCCGCTTGGAGGCTAGAGAGGCTGGTTCGGTAAGCTTGGACCTCTGGATCCGAGGCTTGATCCGCAACCATGAGGGCATAGTCGATGCCGAGCTGGACTGCCTGAACGGTCGCGCGGGAGAGGCAATCCGCCACCAGGTTGTCTTTACCGGCCACGTGCTGAATATCAGTAGTGAATTCAGAGATAAACGTCAACTGACGTTGTTGTCGGGCTGACCATGGTTCGGCAGTCTTGGCCATAGCGAACGTTAGTGGCTTATGGTCTACAAAAGCAGTGAAAGGACGTCCCTCCAGCAAGAACCGGAAATGGCGGATGGTCAGAAAAAGAGCCAGCAACTCCCGGTCAAAAGTGCTGTACTTCCACTCGTTTCGCCGTAGTTGACGGCTGAAGAATGCCAGCGGTTGCCACGTTCCATTTACCCACTGTTCCTGCACTGCGTCAATGGCGTAGTCTGATGCATCGGTGGTGAGGGCGATGGCGGCACCTGGCAGCGGGTGCGCCAGCATGGTTGCGTTGGCGAGGGTGCTTTTTGTGTCAACGAACGCCCGGTCCATGTCGACCGTCCAGCTTACCGGATCCTTGCCAGACTTGCCCTTGAGGGCCTCGTACAGGGGCTGCATGAGAAGAGCTGCCTTAGGCACGAAGCGGAAATTTACCATCCCGAGGAACTCCTGCAGGGCCCTGATGGTCTGCGGGCGTGGAAAAGATGTTACTGCCTCCACCTTCGTTTGCAAAGGAATTGCGCCGTCCGATGTGATGCGATGGCCCAAGAAATCAATCTGTTGCAGGCCGAACTGGCACTTGGCCGGGTTGATGATCAGGCCGTGTTGGCTGAGGCGTCTAAAGAGGGTGCGTAAATGGCAGATGTGCTCCTCTTTGTTGGAACTGGCGATGAGGATGTCATCGAGGTAGACGAAAATAAACTTGAGGTCCCGAAGTACGGAGTCCATCAGGCGTTGGAAAGCCTGTGCAGCGTTCTTCAGTCCAAACGGCACCCGCAGAAATTCAAAAAGGCCGAATGGGGTGATGACTGCAGTTTTTGGGACGTCTTGCGGGTGCACGGGGACCTGGTGGTAGCCACGGACAAGGTCAACTTTGGAAAAAATGGTATTTTCTGCCAAATGGGCAGAGAAATCTTGGATATGAGGGATCGGGTACCGATCAGGAGTAGTGGCGTCGTTTAGGCGTCGGTAGTCGCCGCATGGCCGCCAGGTTTCGGGACAATGTGTAGACGCGAAGACCAGGGACTATTCGACCGGCGAATAATCCCTAACCGTTCCATCGTGGCGAACTCCGCTTTCGCAGCCGCGAGCTTGCCAGGTTCGAGGCGCCGGGCCCGTGCATAGACCGGGGAGCCAGAAGTGGTGATGTGATGTTCGACACCATGTTTCGTGGCCGTGGAGGAGAAGGTGGGTCTGGCCAGGTCTGGGAAACCTCCTAGCAGGTGAGCGAACTCATCCGGAGGCGGGAACGCACAGGAGACGGTGTGCGACATGGCGTTACTTCGGTGGCAAGGGATGGAGTAGAACGTGGCCGCATTGATCAAACGGCGGTGCCTTACATCAACCAGGAGGCTGTTGGCGCACAAGAAATCTGCACCGAGGATAGCTTGCGAGACCTTGGCCGTGATGAATTCCCAACAAAACCGCTGGCCGCTGAAACACACCTGGACCCACCGTCGGCCGAAGGTCCGAATAGCCCCGCCATTAGCCGCCTCGAGGGAGAGGCTGTGCCTCCCAGCCTGTATAATCAAGATTTGATGCGGGTAGGATGCTACACTGCGCCCCGGTGTCGCAGGGGAAACGTCGACCAGAGAGGGAGTCGATGATAAAAAGCTTTCCAGCATTTCCGATTGCCATCGCAGCCGCGGGGCGCCCGTTAGAGCCGGTCCTGTTTTGCCAGAGTTGATGTTTTTTTGGGGGCGAGAAGCTGCAGGGAGGGCGGCAACATCTTGCTTTTGGGCCAAAACGGGCGTGGTAGAAGCAGAAACCCGCATGTTGAGGAGCTGGGGCGGCGTCTGTGGGGGATGGGTGCCTCGTGGCAGCGCAGTACTGCTGCGTCACCGCGAAGATCTTGTCCGCTTCGGCAGCAAGCGCTGCGCAGTCTGTGACTTCGGACCAGGCCAGGGCGGCTTGTACTGGCTCCGGTAACTGACTGAGGAAGAGCTGCCTAAAGAGGAAGCATTCCGGTTCGGAGCCAAGGAGCGTGAGCATTTGGCTCATGAGCTCAGACGGCTTGGAGTCCCCGAGGCCGGGCATAGCGAGCAGTCAGCGGGCACGCTCCGCCTTCGTGAGCCCGAAGACCTGTAACAACCGCGCCTTGATAGCTTCATACTTGCGGTCGTCCGGGGGGTTCTCAAGCAGGCTGACGATCCGCGAGGCGGTGGAGCTGTCAAGTGTGGCGACCACGTAAAAGTAACGGGTCTGATCCGCAACGATGTTCCGTAGCGCAAACTGGGCTTCGATCTGGACGAACCACGAGGTCGCTTGTTGCTCCCAGAATTGCCGTAGCTTCAATGCAATGGCGTTTGTTTCCATGCTTCGTTCATTCTGCGAAAACCGTTGGCAAAAGTCGGGGTCACCAATGTAGGAATGTTTAGTTCCTATCAAGTGACTGAGGTTGACTCAGGTGATCAACAAACGATGTTTAATATAAAACAAATTGAGTTTAACAAACCAATGCACAAGAACTACGAAAACAGGTCTAGTCAGTTCGGAGGCTCCACGAGGACTGCTTGGGCGGGCCCGTGGCTGGCGTCATGATGTCATCACGTTTTTTCCGCCGATGGGGGATCATGTGATGAACGGCGTGACGTCATCGCGTTTGCCCGCGCTCTTAAAGGGACCGCGCTCTGTACATGCAAACAGTATATACAAAGATACAGACTCAGGCTGTAGTTAACACACTGTTAAAGGGAATTATATACATTTGATCGGAGTCCCTTAGTGGCTCCGCCACAATCTCTCTTTAAAGTACACAGCTTCCCTCTACAGCTCAGTGATGTTTTTATTAGTATCCTCTGTGTAAAGGATTGTTTCCCTCATTCAGTTTTCTGAAATAAGACTTAATTCCATACACAGTGTGTCCTCATATACACAGAGCTGCAACACCACATTTTGCTGGGAATACAAACACGATTATGATGATCAAGGAGGGAATGGGATTGGTAGGGGGGAGGGAGCGGGGTAAAGAGATTTGTCTTGACCTTCCTCCCCTTCACTTTCCTCTGACCCCGCTTCTCCCAATCTCACCCCCTGCTGCATTTTCACTATCCCTTCTGACCTTCCCCTTGCTGACCCCGAACGATCAGTCCTCAGCAAAGGCCTGAGCTTCATCCCCTTACGCCCCCACCTCAATGAATTTCGAGCTCAGCACGATGCTGAACTCTTTTTCCGCCGCCTTCGCCTCCGTGCCCACTTCTTTGGTCAGGAGTCTTCCCCCCGCACGGCTGACCCTTTCTCCCGCTTTCAGAATTCTCGTTCTACCTGGACCCCTCCCTCTGGCCTCTTACCCTCTCTAGATCTTTTCATTGCAAACTGCCGCCGTGACATCAGCCGTCTCCATTTCTCTGCTCCCCTCATTCACTCCAACCTACCTCCCTCTGAACTTGCAGCACTCCATTCTCAGATCCAACCCCAACATTGTCATTAAACCTGCTGACAAGGGTGGTGCTGTTGTTGTTTGGCGAACCGACCTCTACCTAGCGGAAGCTGAACGCTAACTCTCCGACCCCTCCTCCTACCTCCACCTGGACCACGACCCTACTACCGAACATCAAACCACCGTTTCCAAGACTGTCACTGACCTCATCTCCTCTGGAGATCTTCCCCCCACGGCCGCCAACCTCATAGTTCCCCAACCCCACACAGCCCGCTTCTACCTCCTTCCCAAGATCCACAAACAGGACTGCCCTGGTAGACCCATCGTTTCAGCCGGTTCTTGCCCCACGGAACTTATCTCTTCCTATCTCGACTCTTTTTTCTCCCCTTGTCCAGTCTCTTCCCACCTACATCCGTGACTCTTCCGACGCCCTCCGCCACTTTAACAGTTTCCAGTTTCCCAGCCCCAACCACCTCCTTTTCATTATGGACGTACAATCCTTCTACACCTCCATCCCACACCAGGATGGCCTGAGGGCGCTCCGTTTCTTCCTTGAACAGAGGCCCAACCAGTCCCCATCCACCACCACCCTCCTCCGCCTGGCTGAACTTGTTCTCACATTGAACAACTTCTCCTTTGACTCCACTCATTTCCTCCAAATCAAAGCTGCTGCTATGGGTACCCACATGGGTCCTAGCTATGCCTGCCTTTTCGTGGGATATGTGGAACACTCTTTGTTCCAGTCCTACTTGGGTCCCCTCCCTCACCTTTTTTTCTGGTACATTGATGACTGTATCGGTGCCGTCTCCTGCTTTCGCCCTGAACTAGAAAATTTCATTCACTTTGCTTCCAATTTCCACCCTTCCCTCACCTTCACATGGCCCATCTCCGACTCTTCCCTTCCCTTCCTCGACTTCTCCGTCTCCATCTCTGGGGATAGGGTATTGACAAACATTCACTACAAGCCCACTGACTCCCACAGCTACCTGGACTACACTTCTTCCCACCCCGCCTCCTTTAAGGACTCTATTCCATTCTCCCAGTTTCTCCGTCTCCGCCGCATCTGCTCCGACGATGCCACCTTCCATACCAGTGCTTCCGACATGTCTTCCTTTTTCCTCAACCAAGGATTCCCCGCTACTGTGGTTGACACGGCCCTCGACCATGTCCGTTCTATCTCCCGCACTTCTACCCTCACCCCTGCCCCTCCCTCCCGGAACCACGAGAGTTCCCCTTGTCCTCACCTTTCACCCCACCAGCCTCCACATTCAACAGATCATCCTCCGCCATTTCCGCCACCTCCAGTGTGATCCCACCACCAAACGCATCTTCCCCTCACCGCCCCTTTCAGCATTCCGTAGGGACTGCTCCCTCCATGACACCCTAGTCCACTCCTCTACCACCCCCAGCACCCCTTCCCCTTCGCCCGGCACCTTCCCGTGCAAGTGCAGGAGATGCAACACATGCCCTTATACCTCCTCCCTTCCCACTGTCCAGGGCCCCAAACACCCCTTCCAGGTGAAACAGCGATTTACTTGTACTTCTTGCAATTTAGTATACTGTATTCGCTTCTCACGATGTGGTCTCCTCTACATTGGGGAGACCAAACGCAGATTGGGTGATCGCTTTGCGGAACACCTCCGTTTAGTCCGTAAGAGGGACCCCGAGCTCCCGGTGGCCTGTCACTTTAATTCACCGCTTCATTCCCACTCAGACCTCACCGTCCTCGGCCTCTTGCATTGTTCCACGGAAGCTCAGCGTAAGCTCGAGGAACAGCACCTCCTCTTTCGAGTAGGCACTCTACAGCCCTCTGGACTCAACAGAGTTCAACAATTTCAGATCATAACCTCGGCCCCTATCATATATATATTTTCTTTTTTTTATCTACACTTTATTTGGCCTTTTTTTCTTCCCTCCCACTTCCCTGGCAGCCGTCTTTCATTCTGACAGCACAATTCACAGTTCATCTAGAGCCATCCTTTGTTTCTTAACCTGTCTCATTACCATCTCCACTTGCCTTGAATATCTCTTAATGTCTCTTTACTTCTCCTGCCTTCCATCCTATCACAGACCTTCCCTTTTGTTCTTTCATCCCCTCCCCCATTTCCCAGCCCCTAAACTTGCTTTTAAATCTGTTCCATTTCCTGCTTTTTTCCAGTTCTGACGAAAGGTCTTCGACCTGAAACGTTAACTCTGTTTCTCTCTTCACGGATGCTGCCTGGCCTGCTGAGTTTTTCCAGCATTTTCTGTTGTTATTTCGGATTTCCAGCATCCGCAGTATTTTGCTATTCTATTAATTTAGTCCTTCCTCCAGATCCAATTATTGAATTGCTCCACCCGACCCCAGGAGCACAGTTGTAATCTACATTTTGATTGTCTTTTTTATTCTAAAATTATGCTTTAAATGACAAACATTACAAAAAGAACAGAAAGCAAGACAAGTCAGATAAAAGATTTCCTGTATTGGTCACCATCACATTTTAGGATTACTGACTATTTGTCCATGGAAGAATTTCAGCATAATTTATATAAAAATGGCCAACACACTGCTTCTGGGAAATGTAGTTTAGATTCAGACAAAGTGACCATCAAGATTGCTCGAGACAGTGAGGTTTGTTAAAAACAACGCAGTAAACAGTCATACATGAGTTTGCTGGAATGGCCCTACTCATTTGTGCTCAGCAGGGGTTAGTTGCCAGGGAACCATCACCTAGGAAGGTAGTCGCTGGTTTAATTGGCAGCTCAGCTGGCCAATCCCCAGACAGTTGGGAGAAATTCAGGGATACAGCCTTGATTTTCTGTCCAGCTTGGAACAAAAAGGAAACACATGATCTGCAGAGACAATCTAAAAGACAGCAAAAAATAACTAAAAGATTGATTAAGAAAGGGAAGATAGATTATGAAAGTAAATTAGCAAAAAATATAAAAACAGATAGCAAAAGTTTCTATAGTTATATAAAAAGAAAAAGGGTGGCTAAAGTAAATGTTGGTCCCTTAGAGGATGAGACTGGGAAATTAATGGTGGGAAACATGGAGATGGCAAAAACGCTGAACAAATATTTTGTATCAGTCTTTACAGTAGAGGACACTAAGAATATCCCAACACTGGACAAACAGGGGGCTCTAGGGGGAGAGGAGCTAAATACGATTAAAATCACTAAGGAAGTGGTACTTGGTAAAATAATGGGACTTAAGCCGGATAAATCCCCTGGACCTGATGGCTTACATCCTAGGGTCTTGAGGGAAGTGGCGGTAGGGATTGTGGATGCATTGGTAATAATTTTCCAAAACTCCCTGGACTCAGCAAAGGTCCCAGCAGATTGGAAAACTGCTAATGTAACACCCTTATTTAAAAAGGGTAGTAGGCAGAAGGCTGGAAACTATAGACCTGTTAGCCTAACATCTGTGGTTGGTAAAATGTTAGAGTCCATTATTAAGGAGACAGTAACAGGACATTTGGATAAACATAATTTAATAGGACAAACTCAGCATGGTTTCATGAAGGGGAAGTCATGTTTGACAAATTTGCTCGAGTTCTTTGAGGAAGTAACATACAGGGTGGATAAAGGAGAACCAGTGGACGTAGTGTATTTAGACTTCCAAAAGGCATTTGACAAGGTGCCACACAAAAGATTATTGTTCAAGATAAAAAATCACGGGATTGGGGGTAATATTCTGGCATGGATAGAGGATTGGCTATCTAACAGAAGGCAGAGAGTTGGGATAAATGGTTCATTCTCAGACTGGCAATCAGTAACTAGTGGTGTTCCGCAGGGGTCAGTGCTGGGTCCCCAACTCTTTACAATCTATATTAACGATTTGGAGGAGGGGACCGAGTGTAACATATCAAAGTTTACAGATGATACAAAGATGGGAGGGAAAGTAGTGAGGAGGACATAAAAAACCTGCAAAGGGACATAGACAGGCTAAGCAGAGATTTGGCAGATGGAATACAATACTGGAAAGTGTGAGGTTATACACTTTGGCAGGAAAAATCATAGAGCAAGTTATTATCTTAATGGCAAGAAACTGGAAACTACTGTAGTACAAAGGGATCTGGGGGTCCTGGTACACGAAACTCAAAAAGTTAGTATGCAGGTGCAGCAAGTGATCAAGAAGGCCAATGGAATGTTGGCTTTTATTGCTAGGGGGATAGAATATAAAAACAGGGAGGTATTGCTGCAGTTATACAAGGTATTGGTGAGACCGCACCTGAAATACTGCATACAGTTTTGGTGTCCATACTTAAGAAAAGACATACTTGCTCTCGAGTCAGTACAAAGAAGGTTCACTCGGTTAAGCCTGGGGATGAGGGGGTGGTCATATGAGGAGAGGTTCGAGTAGATTGGGACTCTACTCATTGGAGTTCAGAAGAATGAGAGGCGGTCTTATTGAAACATACAAGATTGTGAAGGGCCTTGATTGGGTGGATGCGGTGAGGATGTTCCCAATGATGGGTGAAACTAGAACTAGGGGGCATAATCTTAAAATAAGGGGCTGCTCTTTCAAAACTGAGATGAGGAGAAACTTCTTCACTCAGAGGGTGGTAGGTTTGTGGAATTTGGTGCCCCAGAAAGCTGTGGAAGCTACATCATTAAATAAATTTAAAACAGAAATAGATAGTTTCCTAGAAGTAAAGGGAATTAAGGGTTACGGGGAGCGGGCAGGAAATTGGACATGAGTCTAGGTTCGGAATGGTCATGGCCCTGTGGGTAGTGGAGTGGACCCAAGGGCTGTGTAGCCTGGTTCTGTTCCTACTTCTTGTGTTCTAATTCTGTGTTAGATTTCAGGAGATGGTTTTATTCCTGTTCCTGGCTGGGGTGGAGATCGCCTTTACAGAAGGTAAGTACTGTAGAAGATATAGGGACAGAGTGATCTCCTGGAAGAGTTTCGATCGCCTAGATGGGTCGGAGAGGAATTTCCCAGATTTTTTCTCCCAAATTGTCTATTGGGTTTTTTATCTGGTTTTTCGCCTCTCCCGGGAGATCACATGGGTTCGGGTGGGATGGAAAGTGATAGAAGATTTGAGGTTAGGATCAGATCAGCCATGATCTTATTGAATGGTGGAGCAGGCTCGAGGGGCCGATTGGCCTACTCCTGCTCCTATTTCTTATGTTCTTATGTTCTTATGATAAGAGAGACAGACACAGGGAGTGAGAGTATTCTCCCTGAGCTTAATGCTGATTAGGTTCAGAGACGTACTGGTCAGAAACACTGGGCCAGAATTCACAGTATCCACGCGTACGCTGTCGTAATCCTTCTGAAAGGCCCCACAACCTCCGGGTTTCCGCTTGCGCTGCGCACGCTCAAAAACCCAGAACAAAAGTAAAATCTGTTTTGCTGGCGCAGACTTGGGCTATTTGCCCAACAATTGCCCACAAAACTCTTATGGCTGGTAAGCACAGGCGTAGAGTTTGCTTTACTCAGTGTAAGGGTTATTATAAATCTTAAATTAAACATTTAAAAATAAAAAATGTTGCACAAACACTTAAAATTAGTTTATGCAAATGTTGGCCTGGATTTTTAAAAAAATGTTTTAATTAATTTTTTATTGTATTTGGTGTAACGAAGGGACTTTTAATTAAATTTGAAAATCAAAACATTTATATTTATTAGAATTGTGTAAATTGTTTAATTATTTGGGGATTCCACTGCATGTCATTAGGGGATTGCATTCAGAAATGACTGCAATGGAATCCTCCTTTGTGATTAGAGGACCTGGCCCTCCGAACTGCCTGCCTCCCTGGGATGAGTGGGCGTTCACGCAGGCGTACGCCTGGGGGCCCGAGACCCAAACTCTCCGTAGCTTGGGAGCCTGGAGGCAAGTTCAGAAATGTTTTGCAGGTCAGAGGTGTACTCCGGAGGTACACCTCCAACCATAAATTCAGGACCATTATATTTAGCCCACCAAGAAGGATAGAGTGGTGTGTTTATTTTTTTGTGTCATGAGCTACGTTATGAAATACGTTATAATTTGTTGCAATCATTACTTTGTTCAATCATATGTTGTATGAGAAATAAACCAGCTTTTTGGTCTCACCTCAATAACATATTTCCCCAAGCTACCTTTCAGTAGCTTGGGGAAATGCACCTGAGGAAGTGTCTGTAGGAGAATAATATACAGTTCATATAACAAGGAGATTTCATTGTTACAGCACCTCCTCTAACTTATTCTTTCCCAGGACTTCAAAACAATGGGAATGCTTTAACCCCCTCAATTATCCCTGTTTCTAATAAATATGCTTTTAAAGCCTGAGTTTGGCAACATTAAAAAAAATTGAAGGTAAGTACACCAACCATGAGCCAAAATATGTGACCTTCACTGCAAAAAAGCAGGTGCTCACCTCCATGAGCTCTAGTTGCTATGGCATGGTCAATATAATTGTTCGGAGCTAAAACTTAATCCTTCTAAAAACATATTCTTGCTGCTTTGTTTGTGTTCTATTTATATTAGAATTAAGAATCAAGTCCAAATTAAAGACAATTGACAAAACCTCAAATTCACATCATTCACAGCAATGAAGCTATGTTCCAGAATACAGCCACGAGTATTTATAAATAGAGCACTTACATTCCTAAAGTTGAGCTAATATTCAAAATTATTATCCAAATGGAATCACGCACATTGGATTTGGCAAACCGGCTGAGCAGCTGACCTTTGTTAGAAGTTTAGAACACAGCGCTCTATTCCACATTCCTTGGAGAAACAGACTGCAGCTTGGCCACTATGGGTATATTTATCTTGAAGCTAAACCAGTTATCTTGTCATTGCTTGCAGCATATCAGTCAATTATTTATAGTAGTTTGCATTCAAAGTTCTAAACAAATGAATTAAACCACATTACCATTTGTTGCAATTTTTCTACTAGGGCAATGAAGAGCTCATTAACTTGTAGAAGAACATTTCCTAAAGCTTTCTGTTCTCATCTCAGTCTAAATACTGCAGCAACCCACAAAATGCTCTTGTTTAGTGCTCTCTGGACAGCATCGTATTTCACCTTGTAAGGCAGTTGAATGTGACTTAATGAAAAAATCACTGGGGTTTTCCCATAAGGTTTGTCCAGAACACATATAGGTTTATCTAATGCAAGGTGCTCTAAGCAATTTAAAATCTTTTATTAGCATAGCAGCATGGTATTTGACAGGTGACAGAGTACAGTTAATGCAAAGAACATATTCCATACCTGTCTGGTATCAAGATTTCTTTCACCAACCCTTCCTTCACATTCCCTCAACGAAATACTATGTTCACTAATGAGAAGTGACCCCACCTTCCACATTAGTCAGTTCCCATTCTTTTCTAATACCCCTCACATTTTTTCAAAATTAATCAAACAAACTTATTCAAAATGCTCACTAAAGTGACTGCATAAACAGCAGTGGTGGTTAAATATATGCACATCCAGCCTGGTACTGTAGAGTAATCAAAACAGCAACGTCATGGTCAGGAACTAAAAAAGTCAACTTTGTATTCAATTTGAATGTACCATCTACAAGCCTTAATATGCTCAACTTGTACCAAATAATAGTGCTATTTATCCCATTGCAAGCTCAATCAACATAACTAGCACGTGATTTTGCCAATCGCTATCCAGTCGTGTTCATGGATATGATAAACCAGCAACAGGAGTATGTCGTTCTGACATCCTGCTTAACATTGTAAGCAATTGACCCTCTTTGACTTAAACTATTTTTTATGTTAATGCTTAGGGCTGCTTGCTGACTTTGCGTGTCAAATTACACACTATTGTATGAAAGCATACGCACAACCACTGTGGAGGACAAATGAGAGCAACATGTTCTCTGCCCTACAATTTTTTTTGGCATGGGTTATGACCCCCTCCCCTGCCCGCAGCTCCAAATTCTGGAATTTCTCCTGGTTTTCTCTACTCTTTACACATGGCTGCATCTCTGTATGAAAGTGATGTGTACAGACTGTGGTGGAGCCAGAAGGTCTTACTGACCTGTAGTTACAGACAGTGAACTGGAATCCAAATCTTAGTTTCAGCATATGCATTTCTTAATGATGCGATCAGATTTGTAAGGAACTTAAGCAGTTAATTTTGACAACATCCATCATATATTTATCTTGAATGGCCAGAGGTGGTGTCTAGAGTCGAGACTGATCTGAACTGTGGAAACTTGGGAAATGTCCAACTAAATCCAAATTGCTCCAATTTGGCCTAGTTGGGATTTGGAAACTACTTTGAAGTTCATAGTTAAAGGGAACTATTGTGGAATTAATGAGTATAATATGGTGGGCGCAAACTTTCCCTGCAATCAACTGTAAATTATTTCTCGGTAAATCTGTAATAGAGATGAAACAAAGAACCATATCATACTGTGGCCACTGTGCTTTCAGCAATCCACGCACTTCACAGAAATGGAACAAATAGGATAAAACAATGTCCAAAAATTTTTTTATAAACTTAATTACACTGAACACAAACATTATTTTTAAAAAGGAAGGATAAAACTTCAGGGATACGACCTAATCTTGGGGCTCAGACAACATTCTTAAACCATTATATCTTTGCTACCAACTGAGCCACGTGTCAGCTATGGCTCAGTGGGCACACTTGCCTCTGAGTCAGAAGGTTGTGGGTTCAAGTCCCACTCCACTCTGCAGTGCTGAGGGAGTGCTGCACTGTCGGAGGTGCAGTCTTTTGGATGAGACATTAAACCGAGGCCCCGTCTGCTCTCTCAGGTGGAGGCAAAAAATCCCATGGCATTATTTCGAAGAAGAGCAGGGGAGTTATCCCCAGTGTCCTGGCCAATATTTATCCCTCAATCAACATAACAAAAACAGATTATCTGGTCGTTATCACATTGCTGTTTGTGGGACCTTGCTGTGCACAAATTAGCTGCCGTGTTTCCCACATTACAACAGTGACTACACTTCAAAAGTACTTCACTGGCTGTAAAGCGCTTTAAGGCATCCGGTTGGCGTGAAAGGCGCTATGTAAATGCAAGTCTTTCTTTCTGTTATGGTTTATAACATCATATGAATTGCTTAGTGACCCCACCCGACTGCTACATTTTTGTCACTTGCTGATGCTTATTATTTTGTAAATAATACCTGAACATTTTCATATGATCTCTTATATTAATTAGTTCCAAGTTTTTGATTATATTTATTTTTCTGTTTCCACTCACTTTGCCAAAAGAAAGAATATGGCTTTAATTGAAAGAGTATAAAGTATCTGAACATGATGAACAGTACATTTGTGCTTTAGGGAACTTTGATAAAGTATGTACCGTACCTCAGCCTCAATATTTCTGCCAAACTAACCAAAGCGACATTCTTTGTCACAAAAAGTAAACCACAAATATTGAAAGAATAATGTTTTCTCTGGATTTTTTCAACACATTTCTTCAATTAAAGATTGTATCAAACATACCAACATTTGTTCCCAAAGGTTTGGTTCAGTGACCTTTCCATTCTTTCACAGAACCTTAAGAACAAGTCTTCATGTGTCAATAAGTTTGAATTTACATGCACTACAGCATATTATACACATCTGCGAAATAATTCAAGACACCCCCTAGAGTGTAAAGTTTTAATGTCTACTGGTAGAAAACTGCAGTGAATGAAATGATAAAGAAGAACAGACTCCAGTTTCTGCATCAACAGGAAAAATGTTTACTATATGTGCAAGTATCTGTTCACTATATAAAAGGAGAGCCACAGGAAAAAGGTACTATCTATAGCACTGTGGCTTGAATGGAGGGGGAAAAGGGATCGGACCAGAATTTACTGCAGCCGGCGAACGAACGCGCCCACCGTTTGTTAAACTTGTCCTTGCCCATTTAATTTCTATGACCTTTTGCACTGGAAGTTGGAGATCCAAACATCACGACGTCCTTTTGGCATTTGGGACCTGTGTGAATAGGGCAAGCAAACTATGGGGTAGGTTTTCCCGAACCTGTCGGGAAGAAGGCGGGACTTCAACTTTCGGGTTTTTGACCCGCCTACATCGACGTCCGGCCAATCCATGTGATTTTCCCTTGATTGACCTTGTTAAGCCCGCCCAGCGGGCTCAGCAGGCCAATTAAGGAC
This sequence comes from Somniosus microcephalus, assembly GCF_052327205.1. Lineage (NCBI taxonomy): Eukaryota > Metazoa > Chordata > Chondrichthyes > Squaliformes > Somniosidae > Somniosus > Somniosus microcephalus. Next base: position 276,040,343 of record NC_140989.1, on the reverse strand, counting down.
CACCCGGCAACAGGTGACGTCACAGACTGCAATTTCATCTGTCAAGAAATCTTGACAGATGAAATATCAGCGTTTCACAGCTGTTTGAAGCTGTGAAACACTGACAGTTTGAGTTCTAACATGAGTCATTCTGCACAGACTCAGTTAGAACTGTCACCGGCACTCAAAGCTGAAGGCTGTCACTTCTCATAGATCGCAGCCGTTCAGCTTTAAGTTACGGCTGAGTGATGGGCTCCCGACGGCTACAGGAAGAAAGGCTGTGAAGGTAACTACAGGTAAGTAAAAGTTCTATTACACACTTTAGACACACCAAACACACTTACCTTTGCACTCATGCACCCATCACTCACCTGAGCACCGACATCGCGACCCCTCCAACCCGACGGCCTGCCTGCTCAACCTGGCGTGGTTTGGAGCCGTCGGGAATCCCACACGAAACCCCTCAAAATAGGGATTAGGCTAAAAACTGCCTGTTAACTACCTGTTAACAGGCAGTTAATTGGCACTAATCTCTTCCCGCCTGGTTTCGGCGGGTCCCAGTGCAGGGCAGGTACCCGCCGCCCCTGAAAGTTGCGTGGGGCGGGGTTTTGGGCGGGATGGTGTCGGGTCCCCCAAATTCGGGATTTCCCCCCCCCCCCCCCACATGCCTGAAACCCCGCCCGATGACTCGAGGAAAATCGGGGCCTATGTGTCTCCTTAACCAATCAGATTAAAGTATTGTTAGTGAACAGCGCAGTCTAAACCAGGAAGTGTAAGTTAGAATAGTGAATTCAACGACAAAACAGGTACAGAAAGTAAAATAAAGAAAGAGAGGGAAAGAAAGATTGGATTAAGAGAGAAAAAAAAGACAAAGAAAAAAAATTATTTTGAAAAAGCTCCAAAACAATTAAAATCTGAAAGACTGAAACTCACACAATTGTAAAAGCTCATTTTCAGTACGAGAGGTTATTTGGCAGTAATTAAGACTTATCACTAATATTCCTGCTAAGCCACGCGGCCGCACAGTGGTCTGGAAGTCCCGCGCAGGCCGCTCACTGGTTTTTACATTGGAGAAACTGTGCATGCGTGAAAATTTGAATGAGCCGTGCAGCCACTTATAGGGACCGCGCACAACGAAAAAAAATATAAGAGGGGACATTGCTTATCACGCCATTAAAAGGGTACTTAGACTGGCTTGGACATGCCCTATCTGTGGCAAGTTTAGTCCATATCTATGTCGCCGACATCGCAAGGAAATCCGCACCTACCTCGTGCGATCCTCCCTGCAAGAATTTCCTTTCAAACGCTGCAGAGTTCTGCACAGCATACCCCCCACGCAGCCCAGGAGCACACCGTTGTGCGTATGCGAACCTGGGATCACATGGGGCGGTGCTCCTTTTACTTCCTGACTCTTAGCCAATTGCCAATCCAATATTCCCGGTGAAATTCTAGCTAAATTCAACGGGAATACCAGGGACCTTTGTTTGTCTCTCCTTTATACAGATACTAGCTGGAGTGCCCGGCGGTGCCGAGGCTTTTTCGAGGGCATGTTGTTGTTGGAAGAGAGAGAGAGAGAGAGAGAGAGCGCGCGACTGGGGGGGGGGGGGAAGAGAGAGCGCGACTGGGGGGAAGAGAGAGCGCGACTGGGGGGAAGGGGGGGAGGGGAGGGAGGGGGGAGGGAGGGGGGGGAGGGAGGGGGGAGGAAGGGGGGAGGTGAGGGGAGGAAGGGGGGAGTAGGGGGGAGGAGGGAGGGGAGGAAGGGAAAGGAAGGGGAGGGAGGGAGTGGGGGGGAGGAGGGGGAGGGGGGAGGAGGGGGAGGGGGAAGGGGAGGGGGGAGGAGGGGGAGGGGGGAGGAAGGGGAGGGGAGGGGGAGGAAGGGGAGGGGAGGGGGAGGAGGGGGAGGAAGGGGAGGGGAGGGGGAGGAAGGGGAGGGGGAGTCCCCGAGCCCCGCCCCCCGATCTCCCGCCCCCGATCTCCCGATGTCCCGCCCCCCGATCTCCCGTCCCCTGATCTCCCGATGTCCCGCCCCCCGATCTCCCGCCCCCCGATCTCCCGATGTCCCGCCCCCCCCGATCTTCCGATGTCCCACCCCCCGGATCTCCCGATGTCCCGCCCCCGCGATCTCCCGATGTCCCGCCTCCCGATGTCCCGCCCCCCGATCTCCCGATGTGCCGCCCCCCCGATCTCCCGCCCCCCGATCTCCCGTCCCCGATCTCCCGATGTCCCGCCCCCGCGATCTCCCCGCCCGAGCCAGCTTCAAGACCAGAGAGACGCCGCCGCGCAACCTACCGCATGAGGCCCGGCCGGACTCAAGTCGCACTCCGGGCAGAAGATGACGCGGATGCTGACTCCCGCCACGCCCGCCTTTACTAAGATGGCGGCGGGTGGCGACGCTCGGCTCAGGCCCGCCCCCTCCAGCCTTCACAAAGATGGCGGTGATCGCTGGCCTTTTGTCGATCGCGACGGGAGGCGTCTAGCTCGGGCGTGGCTGGTCAACAGACGCCCAGGCTTTGAGGCCTGGAAAAACGGTGAAAGGTAGGAAAATTATAGAGGTTAGACAAAAGATTTACAAATTAATTAACTTTTTTAAAAAACAATTTGTCTTTTAAAAGCAACTTTTTTTTTGCTGGAATTGTAGATTTGAAAAGAAACACGCAGAAAGCGGGAAAAAGAAAGGAAATGTTTGGAATCAAGATGGCGGCGACTCACCTCGGTTCAGAACGATAAGGCCCGCCCACACAGGCACCGATTGGTGGACCATCAGGTCACCGAAGCGTAGGATTGGTCAATCGTCCCGTCACTCGACCGTAGGAGGGCCCGGCCGCACGCGCCAGGAACCCGCCGTACGATTGGTCGACCTCGACGTCACTCGATGCTAATGAGCGGATAATGAGCGGAATGTTGAACGTTTTTTGGATACAGCGGGTGCAATTTTTGTCCGGCCGAAACGTAAATACGCTTAGGACGGTTCTGGAATCGTCAGCTTTCTTTCGACGTAACGCACGTGTAGGTACGCTCTATAACTTGAGAGTTAATTCAAGACAGACAGACAGACGGAATGACAGACAGAAGTATCCTTTTATATATACAAGATAGATAGATAGATATGTGACTCCGAAAAAAATTCTATCGTTCTCTCAACAAACATTTATTACAAACCTCCTTTTAAAACAAAGTATTGCAAAACTTTCATTGTGCCAATTTTTGCTATTACAAACTTCTCATTATAACAATCAGTGCAGATCACTCATCATAATAACAAATAGTTTGTAATAACAGAGTTTATGTAAAAATTCATTGTCATAAACTATGCATTGTAAAGAATATCTAACACTAAAAGGCTGCCATTAAATTAAATTCTGTAACTGCAATCTTCTCATGGTAACAATCTGTTATTGTAAATCTCTCATTAGAACAAAGTATGTTTATTCAAAATTCATAAACATCAGTTATTACAAACCTCTTATAACACATACTGGCAATACAAGTCTCTCATTACTTTACACTCTGATTATTAACTTGTTACTAAAACAAAGGTTACAAACCACTCATTTACTGCTTTATTCAGTCCACTTACAAACACTTCATTATGATAACCTCTTAAAACAAATCTCCCGTTTTAGCATTGTCTTGCTACAGATCTTTTTGTTATGACAATTTTCTCATCCAGTCCCCTTACGCTGTGGAACAGGCTTCCTACGCCTGTTTGTACAAGACATAACATTTTGCAGCATAATTACATTGCAGTGGGTGGGCAATTAGCCCAACTTTTCGCCAGCACGTTCATTTGTATGAGGAGGTGAAAGACGCAGCGAAGCCTATGTGTAGTCGTAACTTGACATTGCAAGTTTGGGATTTAGCCCCGATCTTGCAGTCAGTTTCAAAGGCGATATGACGGCGTACTCGGAGAGTACACTGTCATACTGACCGCAAATTCAGGGCCAATATAAATATAATAGGCATAAATGTTGACTATGGTTAATCAATTGATGTTGAAAAATATCATCTCAAAAGGTATCTTCCTTGATTGAAGTGACACTCAGCCCTGACAGACTATAAGGATGCCTATTTCCTACTTTACCTCATTCACTTGTTTCTTGTCAAGGTGGAAGACCTGGCCAGAACTTGTGGAAGCAATTTCCTCGTATACTTTATAACCAACATGGCTTCGATCATCACAGTCCCCAGTGAGCACAAATACAACCTGAAGAAAAGGAAAAAAATGCAAATCTGAATACAAGTGCAACTTCTTGTGTATTAATTCCAGACCTTTCCACCACTGCTACTGAATATGCAACAGCCATGTCAGATGATTTATTACTATGACAAGTAAAAGGGCTAATTGATATTAAGGAGACAGTAACGGGACATTTGGATAAACATAATTTAATAGGACAAAGTCAGCATGGTTTTACGAAGGGGAAGTCATGTTTGACAAATTTGCTTGAGTTCTTTGAGGACGTAACATACAGGGTGGATAAAGGGGAACCAGTGGACGTAGTGTATTTAGACTTCCAAAAGGCATTTGACAAGGTGCCACATAAAAGATTATTGCTCAAGATAAAAAATCACAGGATTGGGGGTAATATTCTGGCATGGGTGGAGAATTGGCTCTCTAACAGAAAGCAGAGAGTTGGGATAAATGGTTCATTCTCAGACTGGCAATCAGTAACTGGTGGTGTTCCGCAGGGGTCAGTGCTGGGACCCCAACTCTTTACAATCTATATTAATGATTTGGAGGAAGGGACCGAGTGTAACATATCAAAGTTTGCAGATGATACAAAGATGGGAGGGAAAGTAGTGAGTGAGGAGGACATAAAAAACCTGCAAGGGGACATAGACAGGCTAAGTAAGTGGGCAGAGATTTGGCAGATGGAATATAATACTGGAAAGTGTGAAGTTATGCACTTTGGCAGGAAAAATCATAGAGCAAGTTATTATCTTAATGGCAAGAAACTGGAAAGTACTGCAGTACAAAGGGATCTGGGGGTCCTGGTGCATGAAACACAAAAAGTTAGTATGCAGGTGCAGCAGGTGATCAAGAAGGCCAATGGAATGTTGGCTTTTATTGCTAGGGGGATGGAATATAAAAACAGGGAGGTATTGCTGCACTTGGACAAGGTATTGGTGAGACCACACCTGGAATACTGCATACAGTTTTGGTGTCCATACTTAAGAAAAGACATACTTGCTCTCGAGGCAGTACAAAGAAGGTTCACTCGGTTAATCCCAGGGATGAGGGGGTTGATATATGAGGAGAGGTTGAGTAGATTGGGACTCTACTCATTGGAGTTCAGAAGAATGAGAGGCGATCTTATTGAAACATATAAGATTGCGAAGGGGCTTGATCGGGTGAATGCGGTGAGGATGTTTCCAATGATGGGTGAAACTAGAACTAGGGGGCTTAATCTTAGAATAAGGGGATGCTCTTTCAAAACTGAGATGAGGAGAAACTTCTCCACTCAGAGGGTGGTAGGTCTGTGGAATTTGCTGCCCCAGAGAGCTGTGGAAGCTACATCATTAAATAAATTTAAAACAGAAATAGACAGTTTCCTAGAAGGAAGGGGAATTAGGGGTTACGGGGAGCGGGTAGGAAATCGGACATGAGGTTAGGTTCGGATCGGTCATGGCCCTGTAGGTGGCGGAGCGGGCCCAGGGGCCGTGTAGCCTGGTCCTGCTCCTACTTCTTGTGTTCGAATTCTGTGTTAGATTTCAGGAGATGGTTCTATTCACAGGGATTAGTGGAGACCTCGGGAACAGACTGCCAGCTAGGAGTCCTTTAAGAGTAAATTGGGCCTGTTCCTGGCTGGGGTGGAGATCACCTCTTACAGAAGGTAAGTACTGCAGGAAATACAGGGACAGAGTGATCTCCTGGACGAGTTTCGATTGCCTAGATGGGTCGGAGAGGAATTTCCCAGATTTTTTCTCCCAAATTGGCCATTGGGTTTTTTATCTGGTTTTTCGCCTCTCCCGGGAGATCACATGGGTTCGGGTGGGGTGGAGAGTGAAAGTGGATTTGAGGTTAGGATCAGATCAGCCATGATCTTATTGAATGGCGGAGCAGGCTTGAAGGGCCGATTGGCCTGCTCCTGCTCCTATTTCTTATGTTCTAACAGATTGGTGTTATGGCCCTTTACTATAAATATCCTTCCGTTTCCTGTTTTATTTCTACGTACCCAGTGTTAGGTACTAAAATATAATAACACTTTGCAAAATTTTTATAATACTTTTGACACCTAAAAATATGCCACAGTTATATGAAGGAATCAAAAATCTCAAAGATAAAAGTTATTTCCATCTGCCACATTTTCTTAATATTCTTCCTTTAGTCTGCTTTTCCAGGAGGCAGTGACTCGTCCTGGGGTTATGATTTGACAGGCACCAGTAGCCTTCTAGGACTATGACCAATTGATCAGTCCTTTATATGTGAGCCTAGACAATGAGTGCCAACAAGCAATCTTATCACAAAGTGTCTTCACAGTTAAATTATCACTCAGCATCCAAACTTGGACATTTTCCACCAGAGGTCCCTGGATAGAAATCAATAGTGAGAACCTTGCTTGAACTCCCCTCCCCCCCCTCTCCTCAAGGGACACACTGTCCTTGCTGAGATTATGAAACAGTGCATGGCATAGTATGGAGACTGGGAGGGAGACAAAGTGATTTTAAAAAAAAGAACTATATATACATTTTCTATTAGGTTCCTATGTCTAATACTTGAATTGCATTTTAACTGAAGACGAATGCTACTACTTACAGCCACTAGCTAATATGATATCATAGTCATGAAGAATAGTTGATTCCTGACAGGTCGAAACTGAGCACCAAACTGACAGACTTTTGATATTGCCTCCATGTATATCCAGGAACAGTGAACCTATTCAGCAATGCTGCTGAGTAGTGGGTGGGCCCTTAGACATGACAACTCTGTGTTTTCTGGATTCGTTTGCCAATGCATGAGAGACACAGAAAACAGGCAGGGTTGTTATTTATTCCATGGTGGGATGGCCAACCAAATCATCTGGCTGACAACTTCCGAAAACATGTTTTTTTTTAAATTACTGAGGGAATTTGATTTTTTCCAATGAGTGTCAGATAATTATATACATTATCTCAGCAGAATTCTGCTGTGCAGATCACTTCCAAATCAGTCCCACTACAGCATTACAGTTTCTCCAGTTCTAATTTTAAAATAAATGTATTTTCTCTTCCTCCTGGGTCTGAAATTCAGCTGAGGTGGCAACAAAAAACATTCCCCCTTGCTCTGTTAATGGCCCCTTCCACCAGCACAGTGGTTTAGCCAAGGTTTAGCCAATGAATAGGGAGAGATAACTCAATTACTTTTATATATAATAATCTACAGAAATCTTGATCTAGGTCCAAGTATAACATTTCTTGGCAGACAGATTTTGAGTTTACAGCACAATTCTGTATTTCAACACTGTCTGAATGTTTTAACTGATGTATCTCAGTGGTACAGATTTCCGGTCTTTGCATTAACCACTTTTGCTTCCTCAGAACAACTGGAGACTCTCTGAGTAAACAAACTCAGCACTGCATTGGCTCAGTCAGGCAAATGGAGAGCGAAACATGCCAAATTATCAAGTTTCCTGGCTAGTAAAACAAACAGTAATTCTGTAAGTCCTACCATAGATAAGCCTATAAAATAAATAATTGTGATGTAATCAAAAACAATATATCAGGAGCTGAATGGTGGAGCAGTCAAGCTTCAAATACAGCTGCTATTGATGGGATGAAAATTTCCTATCCCTTGCTGGCTGTAATAGTCCTAATTGAAATGAGTTTCAGCTGTTTGAATCCGTTTCTGGAGTAGGGAGGGGGGGTGGGGTTCCACAGCACAAAACTGCCCCTAATTGGCACTAAATTGATCATTTCTCTCAGAGAGGCCACTACAATGCTTTGTCGAGTTACTGAGGAAATTGACGCTGGTACTGTCAGGGTCTTCAAGTTAAGGCCCATTACACGTGTATTTTTTCACCAAAATTAGTGAAGATAGGAATTTCACCATTTTGGACAGTGTGCAGGGAGCTTTGCTCTACATCTTGCTTGTACTATATAAATTAAATTACGCCAATATTGGGTGATAAAAGTAATTCACTTCTCCAGTACTTGATCATATTAATTTACCAATGCCTTCGCCCATGCCAAAAAAGTGGAACAAAAGGGCATTGCTTCACTTCTCCATCTGTATCTGGTCTTTTTCCACATCAATGTCAATGGATTTCAGGAAAGCATTGACGCTGTCCCATATAACATATTGAGGATTACATTTTTTTTCTTTAAATTTGATGTTGAGATGTTGTCGACGCTGGCAAAGCCCCATTTATTGCCCATCCCTCACTGTCCTGAGAAGGTGGTGCTGTGCCTTCGCCTTGAATCACTGCGCTCCTTATAACGATAATGCTCCCACAATGATGTTAGGTAGAGAATTCCAGGATATTGACCTGGTATCGAAGAAGAAATGAAAATATATGTCCAAGTCAGGATGGTGTGACTTGGAAGGCAACTCGGAGGTGATGGTGTTCCCATGACATTGCTGCTCTTGTTCTACTTGGTGATAGCGCTAGCAGGGGCAAGAGGAATTGTTGAAGTAAACAGGGCATTGCTGTAGTGTATCCTGCAGATCATACATACTGCAACAACAGTGCACTAGTGGTGGAGGGGTGAATATGGAGTCCAGTAGCAGGAATAATATAATAAGTTAACACAGCAGGAAAGACATCTGCAGCATTTTCATTGTTGTAGTGCGATTGTTAAAACCATCTGATCAATGTTCACAGGCGGTTAAAAAAGTAAACAAAATTTGGGGGTGTATAACTAATGGTGTGACTTGTAAGTCTAAGGAGGTAATATTGAAATTTTATCTAGCCTTAGCGAGGCAGCATCTGAGGTACTGTGTGCAGTTTTGGTCTCCATATTACAGAACAAATATAGAATTATTGAAGGAAGTTCATAGGAAGGCTATAAGGCAGTTTTTGAATTTAGAGGACTGTTATGAAGAAAGATTGTTTCTTCTGGGACTTTACTCTCTGGATAAGGTGAACATGAAGGCATTTGAAAGAGGTCTTTCAGCTTTTTCTGAGTATGGTGTATGTGTGTCCAGGAATGTTCTCCTGTCAGGTGCAGGATTGGGAAGTAAGGGACACCATTTTAAGTTAAGGGTGCCTAAGGAGGATGGTTGAATTGTGGAACAAGGTACCAGTGGAGGTGATGGAACAGAAAGCCAGGCCAGCTTTTAAAAAAGGACTGGATGATTCCCTATTAGGAAAGATAATACAGGAATATTAGTTTCGGAGTCATGGTAAGGAAACTAATCAGGGTATGGAAGAGTAGACTAGATGGACCAATGGTCTTCTCCTTGCTACACTGTTTATAAACATGATAGACTACCTATGCTCCGAGAAAGACTCTAAACAGTGTTAGAATTTCTTATATTATTATGGGGCAACAAAGCAAAATCAGAACTTCTAGATGTGTATGGTTGATAAATAGAATTGCCTTGTCCAATCAGTAGCGTGTCAAAATGCACTCCCCTAAAGAGCTGTATATAGTGATATTATGTTGAAGATTTAAGTGGTTAGTTTGTTTTGTTCTGAATTTAATGTTAAATGTTTAAAGAAGGGTATGTGAAAGCATGCAAAATATATGAACTGAATCATTTATATATTTCATCATCCCCCAATTTTTTAAGTTACTGTGAAACCCAAGTCCTGTGTGTATTGAATACATGACTCACCTGAGATTGCTTCTGCTGAATGAGCTGCAAAACTTCATGAGTGAGCCTGTAGTCCTTTGACCTTGCATCTGTGAAGACGTAGATAAAAGATCCAGGAAGGGAAATTTCCAAAGCAATTTTGATTGCACCGATGCTCATTTCTGGGCAGTCACCACCACCCTGTTTTTGAATCAATAAGAAAATATCTTAAGTTAACAGTATTCAACTCCAGCTTTCTACAAGGATCGGTGGAACTGACTTATTTATTGTTGTATTTATTGTAATTTAGGGGGGGGAAATCCCATGCCAAGTTTCTTCCCTCTTCGCATGAAGGTGCCAACTCTTGCTAGGGTCTAGCTCCAGCTCACAAGACACCCTTTCCCAAGTGGTCATTCTACATGTGTGAGACGTGAGTGTGTCAGCTGGGTAAAGAGACATCACAGCTGAGCTTGATCCAGTTCTCACCCAATGTCTATACACATGCACTTCTAACAAGGATCACTGGGTAATGACTACAAGCAGGAACCCTAGCTGATTTTTCCCTTTCTAACCCAACTGGCACTGAAACAGCCATCCTAGCCAACTCATCACAAACCAGGGATTAAACCTGGAAACAGCAAGGCTCAGTTTCACACTGTGGCAGTTAACTGTGCTATTCAGAGTGGACGACAATGACTTTTGATGAAAGATCATGTAGTAATGTCACATTATCATAACTGAATTAAAATATGTACTTGTAAGGTTTTTGACTCTCTTCTGCTTTTTTCATTTTGCAATTCGGAGTGCCATCAATACAAAGTCAAAGGGCAGAAAGGGTGGACTGTGTTAAACTTCTTGTGCCATCAAGAACTTATGCCTTACAAAAACACATGGCCTTCATCACATATTTCATAGCAATGGTGTTTGTTTTGTTGGATTTTACAGGCTGGTCCCATAGACATCCTGTTCTAAACGTCTTTGATCATAATAATGTAAAAGGCAATTAAAGAATCATAGAATCTATGAGCTTTGTCATTTGGATGATTCAAAACAAAAGACCATTACAACAATCTTTCTCTTCTAACAGAATTAGTGTTATTTCTAACCAACATCACTCAGTCACTGTTGGAATCCATATTATCCTCTTCAATTAGATGGAGCTCCAGATTCCTCTAATCTGTAATGAAATTTATGAGAATCATGTTGATCTCTCAGCACCCCTACCAAATGTACTATTTGCAAAACATGAAATAAATAAGTATCCTCAAAAATTATGGGATTCATGAAATTCCTCAATACTACATTTTATATAATAGAATGTGGTGCTCTTATCCTATGTAATCATCATACCAGGACTTTTCTCCCAGCTGAAAACTCAATTTCCACAAGCCATCACCCTTCATAACAGATAGTTACTGATAATATTCATCTTCCTTTTTGCTCCTTACTCTTGGGAGATCCCAGATTCAAGCAGCCCATAACTAAAACAGTGCCAATTAAATAGGAAGTTTATTCTTCTGAATTGGCTCAACATATCAAGTGTTATAAAGTTAGTACGGGTGCAATTACTGGTCCGCCTCAGACAGCACTTGCTTCTGTTACTCTTGTTTTAAAACTACTGGTCGAAGGTAGCCTGCAAAGCAGCCATTTGGTGTAGAATTCAATACAATAATGGAAAAAAAAGGCTGTGGCCAGCAACCTTAATTGACAATATCACTGGGGAGGCAAATTCCAAAGATGTTCACACAAGTTTGCAGCTATGCTGGCAGATTCCCAAAGTTATGCCAGGGGTCCGCCAGAACAGCCATAACTGTTCGGCCTGGAGCAGTTTTCATAGTCATGGGTGTCCTGATCCTGTCTAGATCATAAACACCTGCAAGTCTCGCTACTTTCAATTACTTGCTTCATTTCATTTTTGAGGATCTGTTCTTTGAGGGTCATTGCTTTGATTGCTATTTTAAACTTGAATATTGCCTGTTGGAGGAGCAGACATTTTGGTCAGGACTGGTCGGATAAGCCTATGTGAACATCTTCATTTTCTTAAAATAAGTGTTTTAAATGTGTCTTCACTGACTGCATCTTTGAAGTGGTTTATACATAGTGGAATTGGTCTTTAATAATATTGACTAATGTTATTGAAGATTAAAATCCGAAAAGCCAAATAAGAGATCCCCAATTTAAAAATATCTCCAAAGTTCTTGCTTCCGCTACCCTACTCAAACGTATTAATCACTCTTTGGGTGAAGAAGTGTTCGTGCTATTTATTTAAAAAACATTAATTTTAGTATACATCATAACTTGAGTTTTTAAATATATTAATACACAATGATTTAAATAAAATTTATAGAACATTTTAAAGATAATCTAATTTGTTGTTTTATAATGGGTATGTCGTCTTTGGCATGCAGGGCAGTAGGTAATTAATGTTTTCGCGTCAGCTTAGGACTGTATATAATATATTGTATACTAATAATGTATAAATTGATGTACAACATAGCTTTCAGGCTCAACAGAAGGGCACATCTGGAATCAAGATAGCTGTATCAAAATGAGTGGAATGCTGGCTGCAAATTGTCCTCTTCCCCATTAGCAACAGCATTTGGCAAGAACAAAATAAAAAACAAGCCCTCAAGCACTAGCTGAAAATCATTCCAACATCTACTCCCCCTTTAAAAAAGTAACGTTTCCTGCAGTTCCGAAATCATTAGGAATGTGACAGTTAGAGGGCTGCTGGATTGCCCTCCTTAATCACAGAGACCTACACAAAAATGCAGCCTTTGACTTTCACAGGAAGAACTCATAGAGAAGACTGGAGACAGACAGAAAATTATGAAGGTAACTTCAATTACATAGAAAGTATTCACTTATGTCCTGAATTCATCCTCAGCAGAGAAGTGTATCATATGGGGGAGGGGAGAACTGACTAGTATTTGTGCGCCTGTAGATCGGTCCTACAGTTACTAGTTAATTTCTTCCCGCTGTTCTACCACAAAGTTATAAAAAATGAAAACTGCATGTTTTGTTTTAAATAATGGGGTCTTTTATTTTCCTTCCCACTTCGAGCTCCTTACTGCCATCAATCTTCCTCTAGTCAGGAAAGCAGGCTGAGATCTTCTTTGCTGCTTCCAGCACCAGTGCGGTTTCAAGAATGAATAGGCTTCTGTGATCGCCACAGGAAGTGTCAATCCCTACCTATGCTCCTGCCTTGGTAGTTGACTAACCCATATAGCAGATCACTTTCAGTGTTAGAAGGCTTGATGTCAATCTTTGCAGAACTCAAAATCACAATTATGGTGTGCGAGACAAGTGTCTTAATCACTAGACCTCCACGCCAAAATGGCCCATCGGCAGCATCTATACATGCCAACCTAGAAAATTAGCAAAAAGCTTGCCCAACAGTTTAAAAAAACAAACTAATAACTCAAGAACAACCCAGACATGTGAAAACATGTAGTTACACAGGATTTGTAAATTAAGTGATCGGTATGCACAATTCTTTCACTTGTAAAAAACAAAATATGCATTTGCTCTGATGATTCTGCCTTCTACACCAGAGTTTCTGAAATCTCCTTTTTCCCCAGGATTCCTCTCTGCAGTGGTCAACAGGGCTTGACCAGGTCCATCCCATTTCCAGTGCTTCTGCCCTTACCCCTCTCTCACCTTTCACCCCACCACCAGCCTCTGCATTTGCCATATCATCTTCAGCCATTTCCACTACCTACAACATGTTCACTCCACCAAGCAGATCTTCCTCTCAGATGGGTCAGACTCCATCTGGAGTATTGTGTTTAGTTCTGTGCACTGAACATCAGGAAGGCTATATTGGCCTTAGATTTACCAAACTGATACCAGGGCTTAAAAGGGTTAAATGCTGAGGACAGGTTGCATAAACTTGGATTGTATTCCCTTGAATTTAGACGGTTGATGGGTGATCTAATTGGTGTGTTTAAAATGATAAAAGGATTCGATAGAGTAGATACAGAGAAGCTATTCCCTCTGGTGGGGGAATCCAGAACAAGTGGGCATAATCTTAAAATTAGAGCGAGGTCATTTAGGAGTGAAATCGGGAAGCACTTTTTCACACAACGAGTAGTGAAAATGTGGAATTCTCTCCCCCAAAAGGCAGTGGAAGCCGAGTCAACTAAAATTTTCAAGAATGAGATCGACAGAATTTTATTAGGTAGAAGTGTCAAGGGATGTAGATCAAAGTCGAGTAAATGGAGTTGAGAATACAGATCAGCCATGATCAAATTAAATTGGTGGAACAGGCTCGATGGGTTGAATGGCCTACTCCTGTTCCAAAGGTCCCCTCCCCTCTTCTGGAGAAACCATTCCCTCTGGACACCCTAGTGCACTCCTTCAACATCCCTACTTCCAGCTGCCTTTCTCCTGGCAGCTGTCTATGCAGAAACAGGAGATGCGATGCCTGGCCATTCACCTCCTCGCACACAGTTGCCTCGATCCCAAACAAGTACAACAACAACAACTAGTCCTGTAGCATAACCACTGTGATGGGGTGAATAAAAGTTTGGTCAAAGAGGTGGGTTTTAAGAGGTTCTCAAAAGAAGTGAGGGAGGCAGAGAGGTTTAGGGAGGCAATTACAGAGCTATGGGCTTCAATTTCCACTTTGACGTGCCATCAATATTTTCACTGGTGGCAAGAGATGTTCTCTAACAGGCAAAAATAGACGGTTTGCAGCACCAGCACTGAGCTTTTTGGATTTTATTTTTAGAATGTGAAAATGGGGGGGGGGGGGGGTGGAGGGGAAAGAGAGGAAAAAAATGGACCTGAGTAAATCTGGAGAAAATTATTAAAATCTGCCATTTACACGGAATATCACAAAATATCATTATAACTGATGAAAAGAATTAGGGACCATAAAAAATTTGCTTTATTATTGACATTCAGAGACTCAGTAAAACGAAATAAGACAAATGCACTTCTTCCAGCTCCCTTCATAAAACCAGTGTACAGTTTGCACCATGAATTAAATTATGATAGAAGAGGCTGCTTACGCCAAGATGATTAGCTAATCAAAAAAAAAAGTAAATATAAATTCTCCAATATTTTGTGCTGAAAATGGTGTCTCCCTAACACACTAATGCACAGTGCTGGCAACACAAATACGATGTGTGCGGGTCTTTAAACCCATTTCCGCCACAGGAAAAGAGAGAATTCTGAGTTTATTTTAGGAAACTCAGGAGACACTTAGGCCGGAATTTTGTGGAGGAAGGCGGGTTGTGGGCGGGGGCAGGAAACATAGGAGGCCGGGTTTCCCACAGGCCCTGCTGACTTTAACAGCAAGGATCTGATTTGCATTAAGAGGCTGGCTGGCTACAGGCAGGTAGGCCTTCGGCTGCACAGAGAAGGGAGGGTTCGCATGGGGGCTGGGCCGTTAAAGGGATCGGTGGGGGGTAGAGGTTCAGGGTTGGGGGGTGGGGGGAGCGGGGGGGGAAGGAGGTAGAGGATGAGGGTTGGGCCGGGTCATTAAATGGATTGGGGGTCATGGGGGGGGGGGGGGGTTGCGGTGGGGTGAGGTGAAGGGAAGACCGTGGCCAGCCGCCCAAGGATTGTGGCCGACCTGAACATCATCGCTGAGGGTGGGGGGGACTGCCTGGCCTGGGGGAGGGGGTGATCGGAGGCTTTGTGGGGGTGTCTCCGATCGTGGAGGGTGGATTAGGTAGGGACTCTGGATCCAGGAGGTAGGTATAAAGGCATTTACCTCCTGGATCCAGCAGTCCCCGTCTTGGTATAACTGCCGGGTTTCACAAATTGTTTGAAACCCATCCACGTGCAGTTAAAAACAGAATGGAGGTTAAAAAAGAGGCTTCCAGCCTCATTATAATATTTAAATTGGCATTTTTCCCCCTGGGAGCGGGTTGGTCGCCTGCCCCCGTTAAAACCGGAAGTGGGCGGGTTGGAGGCGGGATCAGGTTAGGAATCCCATTTTTAACCATTTTACTACCCCGCTGCGCCAAACCCACCCATTTGAAGTTAAAAATCCCCTCTTAGTTTTCACCCATCAATGAGAACCCCACACCACAAAAAAAATTCCTGGAATTTATGGAAAGATAAAATACGAAAGTAAAGTCTGATTTTGATGATTCTTTCAAATAATCATTTGGAGCGTCCTGTTCATTGATTTTCCTTCACAAGCATGAAAAAACTTCAGTAGCAATAAAAATAAAGTTGTAACGGGTCTAATCTCTGTATCGATTTGTATGTGGGTTCAATGACGAGACATTTATGAAAGAGAATGTCTTTTAATCTAAAGTTTGTTCAACTCAGTTAACAGCATTACAGGAGACACCATCTTAGAGATCCATCTAAAACGAAAGGTGTGCAGGTTAGGTTGATTGGCCATGATAAAAATTGGCCCTTAGTGTTAGGGGGGATTAAATACGTGGGGTTACGGGGATAGGGCTTGGGTGGGATGGCTGTCGGTGTAGGGACCGGGTGCTAGGGTTTGGATGATCAGCCATGATCTCGTTGAATGGCGGAGCAGGCTCGAAGGGCCGAATGGCCTACTCCTGCTCCTATCTTCTATGTTTCTATGTTTCTATGAAACCAAAACTAAACTCTGCCTCTGTCACATGCCCTCTGCTGGTAAGGCATAAATAATCAAACAGGCAAATATGCTGGTAAGGCATCATAATCAAACAGGCAAATACCATCACTATTTGCTGATATCATTACAATCTCCACACAAACATTTAAAAATTGAGTAATTATGAGAAAAGGCTTCTTGTACCCGAGTGACACGTGGGTCCTGAAACTATAAAAACTGTTCCTCTGTCCTATCACAGACAGTTCGGTGGAAAATGGACAAACATGGTGGTCATTTTCTCAGCTGCAAATTTTTCCTCCCTGATTTTCTGTCCTCGCCCTTCCTCATGAGAACGACCAGGAGATCCATGAGCTAATAAGCCGCAAGCGCAAGGCATTCCTGATCTGGAAACAGCAACAGAACTCAAGAGCAAGAAAGCAGCTCTACAGACGCCTGAAGACAGAGGTCCAACAAAAAACTCACGACCTAAAGAACAGATGGTGGGTGGATAAAGCGCAGGAGATCCAGCAGCTAGCCGACAACCATGACGTGCGTGGCTTCTTTAGCGCAGTCAAGACTGCCAATGGCCCAAGCACCCAAGGTCCTACCCCACTGTGGGCCAAGAACGGAGAGCTACTCATCAAGGACAGGGAGGCAGTCAGTACCCGCTGGAAGGAGCACGTCGAAGATCTCCTTAACCGAGACTCTGTCTTCGACGCAAGTATCCTCAACTCCATCCCGCAGCATGCTGCCCGCCACCACCTCAGCACAACCCCAGCCCGGCATGCGGTTGAAAAAGCCATCCGACAACTGAAGAACAACAAGGCCTCAGGAGCAGATGGAATCGCCGCTGACGCGCTAAAGCATGGCGGAGAAGCACTATTGGCACGAATACATGAACTCGTTTCTCTTATTTGGAAGGAGCAGAGCATGCCAGGGGATCTCAGAGATGCCGTAATCGTGATGATCTTCAAGAAAGGTGACAAGTTCGATTGCAGTAATTACAGAGGCATCTCCCTGCTGTCTGCCACAGGGAATGTCATTGCAAGAATCTTCCTCAATTGCCTTCTCCCAGTGGCTGAATAGCTCCTCCCAGAGTCACATTGCGGATTCCGCCCGCTAAGAGGCACAATTATTGATGAAGTCCAACACCACCTTCAGTGTGCCAATGCAGCCTTCAGTCACCTGAGGAAGAGAGTGTTTGAAGACCAGGACCTCAAACCCAGTACAAAGCTCATGGTCAACAGAGCAGTAGTGATACCCGCCCTCCTGTATGCTTCAGAGACATGGACCAAGTACAGCAGGCACCTCAAAGCACTGGAGAGGTACCACCAACGCTGCCTCCACAAGATCCTGCAAATCCATTGGTAGGATAGGCGCACCAACGTCAGTGTTCTCGCTCAGGCCAACATCCAACATCCCCAGCATCGAAGCTTTGACCACGCTCGATCAGCTCCGGTGGACGGGTCACATTGTCTGCATGCCCGATATGAGACTCCCAAAGTAAGCGCTCTACTCGGAGCTCCGACATGGCAAGAGAGCCCCAGGTGGGCAGAGAAAATGTTTCAAAGACACCCTCAAAGCCTCCTTGAAAAAGTGCACCATCCTCACCGACACCTGGGAATCCCTGGCCCAAGTCCGCACAAAGTGGAAGAGAAGCACCCGGGAAGGCGCCTGTTGTGTTTGTACCGCTATACACAACTACATAAAATAATAAAGCAGCAGAGACAGAGTAACTTCAAGTGATCTTTACTGGTTAACTGGAACTTCGGCACTGACTATACAAATCGATACGCGTCTGTTATATACGCTCGCAACTAAGGATGTACATCCGCAAAACAAAGTAGTCCCTTCAATGTTGTATACATTACACTTCCTCCCCCTTTAGTTTAATAGTATATTAACGCAAAATTTCTATAATTAACATACAGAGCCTGTCTTTACAGTAACCTTTTTGTTTTCTTAAAAGTAACAAAATTCAAATTCCATCATAACATTTTATTTTGTCAACAGCCCTTTTACAAGTCAAGACTCTGGAGAGGCCTCCTCTGTCTCTCTGGGTAACGTCTCTCCAGACTCTCTTGCTTTGGGGAATGAGACTGTACAGGTACAGGTGCATCAGGTGAGCTATCAGCACAGGTAGAGCTCTCAGCTGTGGATGAGGCTGGTGCTGATGCTGATGAATCAGGAGTGTCTGTTTCCATGTCAGGTGAGTCTGGGCGAGGTATACGGGTGTTCTCCACCTGAACATCCAGAATTTGGTCCATGACGTCTCAAAACGTTCTCTCCCACATCCACAGTATACATCAGTGGTCCCTCTCTTGTGGGTATTGTCCCTGGTTGCCACTTTTCCATCCGGAAATCATGAGCAAGAACTGACTGTCCCACACTGAAGCTTCGTGTTGGCTTAGCATTCAAATGTTTGAACTGTTAGTTCTCTACATCACGACGTACATTCGGTTTAAGAAGGTCCATGCGAGATCTCAGGTTCCTATTCAGAAACATCATCACTGGAGTCTGATTAGTGGCTGCATGTATTGTGTTCCGATAAGCAAAGAGGAAATTGTCTATCTTGTGTTGCAGTGGTAGATTCTCGCTGTACATTGCTTTGATGGCCTTCTTGAAAGTCTGTACGAATCTTTCTGCCAAGCCATTTGTAGCTGGATGGTACAGGGCAGATGTGTAGTGCTTGATTCCATTTTTCCTCATGAAACCTTGGAATTCGTCAGAGACAAATTGTCGTCCATTGTCTGTGCAGATTTGTTCTGGTAGGCCATTTCTAGCGAACATGGTCCTCACAGATGTGGTTAATTTCATTTTAATGACCTCGGGACATTTGGAATGTGCATCGACTGCAATCAAGAACATGGAGTCCATGAACGGTCCAGCAAAGTCGATGTGCACACGTTGCCATGGTGATGAGGGCCATTCCCATGGATGGAGAGGGGCTTGTGGTGGTGCGTTCTGGACCTTTTGACATCCTGAGCAGCTCTTTGTCAGGTCCTCGATCTGTTTGTCAATTCCCGGCCACCACACGTATCCACGGGCAAGGCTGTTCACCTTTACCGTACCTAAGTGGCCTTCATGCAGTTCATCTAGCACTCGGTTACGAAGCTTGGGAGGAATCACAACTCGTGAGCCGCACATCAGTGTTCCCCGACACACTGATAACTGCTCCCTCCTAGCTGAGAATGCTGGAAACAATAAGTCACCAAGCGCTGGCCATCCCTTCACAGTGATGTCATAAACTTTTGACAATGTAGGGTCATTGCGTGTTTCTCTTTCAATGAGGAAGATGGTCACTGGAAGCTGCTCAACTATTGTTGTGTGAAATACCTCTGCTGAGTCAACTGTTGTAGTTCTCTCTGAGGTCAGCGGTGGTAAACGTGACAAACAATCGGCGTTGCCATGTTGCTTGGTCCCCTTGTATTCAATGTCATACAGGTGAGCCCCTAGGAAGAGTGACCATCGCTGCAGCCGTTGTGCCGTCATCACTGTAACGCCCTTCCTTGGGTTGAAGATTGAAACGAGAGGCTGGTGGTCAGTTAATAGTGTAAACTGTTGACCATACAAGTAGTGGTTGAATTTCTTGACTCCCCACACAAGGCTGAGGGCCTCTCGGTCAATCTGTGCATAATTGCGTTCAGCTGTAGTCAATGATCTTGAGGCAAAGGCTATTGGTCTTTCTGAGCCGTCTGGGAACTTATGTGACAACACGGCACCAATGTCTTGGGGTGAAGCATCACATGCCAGTCGAATAGGTAAGGATGGGTCAAAGTGAGCTAGCTCCTCTTCTGAAGTAATGAGTCTTTTACTCTCTTGAAAAGCTTCTTCACAGCTGTCACTCCACTTCCATTGTGACCCTGTCTGTAGCAGTGCATTTAGTGGATGTAACACTGTGGATAGGTTGGGCAAGAACTTGTGATCGTAGTTCACCAGTCCAAGATATGATCTCAACTGAGACACATTTTCAGGTGTTGGTGCATTAATCACAGCTTCAATCTTGTCTGGAGACTTGTGTAAACCGCCCTTGTCAATCACATGTCCACAGTATGAGATTTCCTTTTTGAAAAACTCACACTTGTCTCGGTTCGCTCGGAGCCCATACTCCCGTAACCTGATGAGCACCTGTTCGAGGTTGGAAAGGTGGTCGTTGTCATTCTTGCCAGTAATGATGATGTCATCAAGATAACACTGAGTACCTGGAATCCCCTGCAGGACTTGGTCCATTGCCCTTTGCAGGAGCTGATGCTATTCCGAATTCCAGCAGATTGTACTGGTAAAGGCCTTTGTGCGTATTTATTGTCAGGTACTTCTTTGATGCATCATCAATTTCCATTTGGAGATAGGCCTGGGCCAAGTCAATCTTTGTGAAGCGATCCCCTCTTGACAGGGAAGCAAAGATGTCCTCAAAGCGAGGCAATGGGTACTGTACTGTGTGGAGGACTGGGTTAACAGTCACTTTAAAGTCTCCGCAGATGCGCACTTTTCTTGGCTTTCCTGGTTTTGTGCTGGAGGTTTTCTTCATCACTGGAACTATAGGTGTGGCCCATTCACTCCAATCCACCTTGGACAGGACTCCTAACTGCTCCAAGTTCTCCAGCTCTGCTTCTACTGAAGGGCGAATTGCATAAGGCACTGGTCTGGCCTTGTGGAACTTTGGATTTGCGTTCTCCTCAATCTTAATTTTTGCTTTCATGCCCTTAAGTGTTCCTATTCCCTTCTTGAACACTTCCTGAGAGTCAGAGAGTATTTGTAACAGTCTCTCAGGAGTGGCGTTGCTGTCCTCCTTTGCTGACACAAACAGTGCTTGGATGGTGTGCAAATCCAACTGTATTTTCCTGAGCCATTCGCGTCCCAGCAATGGTGGTCCTCCATTTTTCAGTACATAAAGGTTCAATTGCGGTATTTTTTTTTCTTTGTATGTCACTGTCACTTTTATTTTACCTTTGGGGCACACTCTTTGTCCTGTGTATGTCTTTAACAGTACTTTAGTTGGCCTTAGCGGTATGTGTGAAAACAGTCGTTTGTAGTCATGTACAGAGATCACTGTTAAAGCTGAGCCTGTGTCCAACTCCATTTTCAGCCTAACTCCTGCCACTTCTGGAGTAATCCATATTATTCTGTGATCCTCTGTCTCTTTTACACTGTGTAGTTTCAGACAAGCCAAATCCTCTTCCTCTGAGTCTGTGTCACTTTTTTTTTAATCTGAACTGTTTCCAGTCACGTGATGTACCTTCTTGTATCTTTCTTTGAAAGGTTTCTTGTTTTCAGTCACTTGATGTACCTTCTTGTTACTCGGTATCGTATCAGTTTTCTGCTTCTTATTTGCTTTGCAGACTCTTTCAATGTGCCCTTGTCTGCCACATTGTCTGCAGTCTTTGTCTTTAAAACAAATCATTGTGGTCATGTGACATTTTGCCACAGCGATAACACTTCTTTTCTTGTTTCAGTGATATTTTGAGTTGAATATTCCAGGGATTTTTGTTGAATTTCTAAAGCGCCACGTGCTGCTGCTTCCATTGATATTGCAATACTCAGAGCCTTCTCCAATGTGAGGTCTTTTTCAGACAGGAGCTTCTTTTGTGTGCTTTCATTTTGCATGCCACACACAAATCTGTCCCTCAATGCGTCTGATAAGCCCACTCCAAATTGGCAATGTTCTGATAATTTGCGCAACTTTGCCAAATATTCAGAAATGCTTTCATTTTTGCTCTGGTTCCGTTTATGGAATTTAAATCTTTCAGCTATGAGCAGTGGTTTGGGGCTTAAATGGTCTTGGAGTGTGTCCACTATTTGTTTGAATGTTTTGTTTGCTGGCTTTTCAGGGGTTAATAAACTACGTAGCAGCCCATATGTCTTTGCGCCCATAACACTCAGCAAAACAGTGGCTTTCTTTTCTACCTCCACTCCGTTAGCCTCACAGTACAACTCCACTCTTTCAATGTAAGTTGCCCAGTCTTCAATGCTGCTATCAAATGCTGCAATAGTGCCAATCATCGCCATTTTTTTTTTTCCAAACCCGTTTTTCTTTCTTTACTAGTTAGCTAGCGTCATGCAAGTCACTGTGCACTTTTCACTTGACTTACGTATCCCCTGCCTAGCTTAGCAAGCGTACTCCGTTTTCTCTGCCTTCTCGCTCCTTTCTTCCAAGTTTCGGTGTCCTCTGGATGCGATGCCAGAATAGGAAGATGTAGGTTCATAATTCTCGTCGCCAATTTGTTGTGTTTGTACCGCTATACACAACTACATAAAATAATAAAGCAGCAGAGACTGAGAGTAACTTCAAGTGATCTTTACTGGTTAACTGGAACTTTGGCACTGACTATACAAATCGATATGCGTCTGTTATATACGCTCGCAATTAAGGATGTACATCCGCAAAACAAAGTAGTCCCTTCAATGTTGTA